>NC_140375.1:4745000-4862500 GCF_054491055.1 Hypomesus nipponensis
TGCTTTGTCCCCTCACATTTACCCTTCAGAGCAGCAAGGTAAAGCCAAACTACACCCGCAATACTCAAAGAAAAGGTGATTTTATACTGCCCAAAACTCAGCATGGCGTTTACGTTAGTGCTTAGCACGTTTGTATGCTGTGTTTTTATCGCTCTGGGTCATTTAGAAAATCCTCGGTTGGCGTCCGTCGATTTTAGTTCGTCTGTTCGCTCGGTATGCAAACCAATTCCCAACACACTCTCTCTTTGCCACGGCGTTGGTTACCGGGAAATGCGTTTGCCAAACCTGCTCGGCCATGATTCGTTAAAAGAAGCTCAGCAGCAGTCTGCAGCGTGGCTGCCTCTGGTGTCCAAACTCTGTCACCGGGACACAAAGAAGTTCCTCTGCTCTCTCTTTGCGCCGGTATGCTTACCTGAGCTCACCGGTCCGGTGAGTCCGTGCCAAGGACTGTGTGAAGCTGTACGGGACGGCTGCGTTCCTGTCATGAAGGCGTTCGGGTTCCCATGGCCCGACATGTTTAACTGCAGTCGCTTCCCGCACGGGACTGAACTATGCATTCCCGTCACCGGAGAATCAAATGCCAGAGACGTACGACAAAAGAACAGGGGGCACGACGAGGATGCTCTGAAAGGTAAGTAGCCTATTTTTTAGTAGATGTCGCATGTAGACTTCTGCTACACAGTTGTGTTTACATAAAACCAAAACATTCCGTTTTTCTTCAGGAGCAGTGATCTGTGACGCGTGCAGCCTGGCCTCTGAGGGAGATATGGATATTCAGAACAACTTTTGCAAAAGCTCATATGGTGAGAAAGGGAGTAGATGTATTATACAGGGGTTACACTATGTACCCTATCTGCCTTTCTAGAGTGGACCAGTGATGGCAAGCTATTGAAAACAAGTCTGTGGTCTTAATGTTGGTTCCCATTTCCTGTTTATCGCCCTGCAGCCTTCAAGCTGCGTCTGGGCAGCGTGTCTGTGGTGGGAGGGGACCGCCGGGTGGTCCCACTGGGCCGGAGCCGTATCCTGAGGTGGGGGGGTGGAGGAGCGGAGAGGGCGGAGGGGGTCGGGGGGGCCATGGCCCACAGCGCCCTCTGGCTGTTGGAGGGGGGCACGTGCACCTGCCCTGGCCTGGATGACACAGAAGGCTCCCAGAGGGACGGAGAGGAAGGGGCCCATGGTGGCGAGGGGAAGGCCTGGTGGTACCTGGGCCTCGCGGAGGCTCAGGAAGGGAGGCTGGTCCTTTCAAGGCTGGTGAGGTGGACCAGGGGGGACAAAGAGCTGAAAAAGTTCATCAGGAGTACCCTAAAACAGCCCTGCTGAGGAGTGAATAATCACCCCCCGCCCTCCCTCACTCCCCATCCAAGACACAGAAGACCACCAGGTCCAGGTCAATACTCTACTGGACATACAAGCCATAAAGACATGAAAGTTGAAGAGAAGCTCTCACCTTTCAGATGAATGAACAGTTGTGGGAAGCGGTTGCTGTGAACCAAGACTTGGTATGGAACCCCAGCCATCCACACAGCGGTGGTGCTGAACAAGAACACATGGGGTGGGGTTAGAATTAAAGGTACAGTACTGGGCCTAGGAGCAGCTTCCGGAACCTGGTTTTGTTCAGACTTTGTTGGATTTACATGTAAAATATATCATTTATACAGCATTAGTTCAACAAAGCAATATTTTCACTGTATGTATTTATATTAGGAGCTCAAACATAGCCTCTCAGAGCATATAAGGTCAATGTTATCAGATGGTGTTGATGTCATTAACTAATGTCCAATACATTTTCATAAAATGAGCCATAAATACTGCATTCATTGGCGTTCTCGATCTTTCTGTTGTTTTTGTGGGAGAAGGCAACCTGACTCCACACACACCTCACACCTGGCGCTGTTACCTGAACCCCAACCCTTCTGTGCGCATCTCTCTCTCCGGCCTATTTACCTACTCTCCTTCTTCTTCTCTCCTTATGTCTATGATTTTACCCATTTATTCCTCTTCCCTGGCTGACTGGCTGTGTGTGTGTTTGAGAGGAGTGATACGGCAGAGATAGGCAAGTCCCTGCAGCAAGACTTTTGTTGAAATCATGCCCCATTTGTGACTAAGCATGGAAGCCCCAGGTAATAATGAATAATTGAAGTCTCAAGCTCTATTACCTTGTCTCCTTCCCACACAAATACAGTCAGACAAGCTCGTTGGACATCGTCTTCTCAGTCATTCTGCTTACACCAAACAAGTGGTTTCAAAACAGGTGAGTTTTGTACTGTTCTGTGTTTGAAAGAAAACAAAAGCTATGCTAGTGGATTTTGAGCTTCAATGTTTAACTTAACTTACATTTCACATACAGTGGGAAGATTGTAGTATATCTGCGTAAAATAAAACCTTTTCAGTAAACCTAATAATCATACTGTGATGCATTATGATGCCGAAGTTAAAAGTCTACATTACTTGTGTTCAACATGTGAGGTACGCTTTGCTTTTCGCAACTTAGGATGGTGTCCCCTGCCATAGCGCTAGCTCTCCTCCCCCTCCTTCTGACGTTCATCATCCGGTACCGGTACTACTTTGTACTGTTCTACCGGGCGGTACTGGTGAGAGTGTGGAACGACTGCCGGACGGGGCTGAGCAGGGAGGAAAGGGCCTTCCAGTTCATTCTGACACATGCCACCCCTGGTGACCCAGACAGCATCCTGGACACCTTTGACTTCTGGTGCAGCAAGGTCGAGTTCATCAGTAATATTGGGCCTAAGAAAGGTGAGCACAGCATGGAAATGTCTTTGGCCTCGGTCACACCACAGTCAGCAGGTTCAGCCTCTCTGAAACTGTGGTCAATGTTTTCTTGGTGCTCTGCCTAGGAAAATACAAAAGTAGCAGATTTTAATCTAATTTCACAAGTTCAGAGACCAGGAGTCTATGTCACTCTGAGGTCCAGGTCAGGGGCGTCGTTAGACCCTTTTTACTGGGGCATGTGCCCCAGTATAAATCGGCAGTGCCCCAGCAAAATATAAAGTTTGAGTTTTAACAATTTACTTTATTAGTCAGTGCATTCATTTAGATTGATAATCCCGGAAAATTAACGCAGTATCCCAATCGACGCTTGTAAAAGTGTTTAAGCAAAAACCAATTCTACATGCACGCAGAATTCCATGTCAACACGCTCTTCTGAGCTTGCCAAATAGCCACGGCAGCACCGACACAGAAGTCCAGGGGGGTATTCCAGAAAGCAGGTTATGCAACGTAACCAGTTAAATTAATCCACCAGCTGATTCACAATGTTTCAATGTTGGGTGTCAACTGGGGAGTTAATTTAGGCTTGGTAGGCTAAGAAAACATTACAAAACTAAAAATAGTTTCTAAATGATAGGCCTACCGATCCTCTTATTTTGATTAAATTAACTACTGATGTCCCTGCCAAAGCTGATATCAAACTTGCGTCCCTGACCTGTTGTATAGGGAGTTAAGCAAGGGGAGTTTCTATAGCTTAGTATTGAATTGTGTGCAGCAAGCTTGAAAGAAAAAAAGGGATATGAATTAGGGGCCTATGCCCCAGTAGAGTGTTGTCTAACAACGCCTCTGGTCCAGGTAGATCTGGGCTCTGTTTACACTTCATGGTAGATAGCAGATAGGTATTAGGTGTGGTTAGGAGTAGGGTGGTACTAAGATTAGTAGGATGGAGTCGTCATGCAGTATCTTCTTTCCTCAGCCTACCAACATGTAATTTACCCCATAAAGAAATACTATTATGGAAAGTGAGTCGCTCAACAAGCTGATGGCGCCAGTCTGCTCCAAGAATCACTGCCAAACTACTTTTGACCAAACTGGAACTTTTTCACAACTGTATGTGTGTGGGGGTGGCTGTGTGTGTGTGTGTAGGTAAGATCCTGGACCGCCTCCTGTGTGAGCAGTGCCCCCTGACTGTGTTGGAGCTGGGGGCCCACTGCGGGTACAGCACGGTGCGCATCGCCCGGGCTCTGCCGCTGGGCGCCAGGCTCTACAGCGTGGAGATGGACCAGAGGAACGCCATCATCGCTGAGAAGATCATCCGTCTGGCCGGCTTTGACGATGACACGGTGACAGGGGATGGGGTTATTAAGACCACCTGTTTGTCATATCAGAATATGCTACCACCAATGAGGTACTATCCATCTGTGGATCACGTATATGTCATGTGTCCATCTGTGGATCACGTATATGTCATGTGTCCATCTGTGGATCACGTATATGTCATGTGTCCATCTGCCCGTGTGCGTGTGGCAGGTTGAGTTGATCGTAAATCCGTCTGACGAGGTCATCCCTAAGCTGCGGTCAGAGTATGGACTGGAGCGGTTGGATTTTGTGTTTATGGACCACTGGAAGAAGTGCTATCGCCCTGACCTGCAGGTGATACGACATACTTACAACCTCACCTTCCTGTAGAATTGTATAATACCTCAGATCTCTCTTATGACATCTTATAAAATACATGACTTCACCATTTTAAAGTGCTTATGACCTCACCCACAACATATTGCAGTTACAACTTTAACCATAAGACATTGTAGTACTCTGAGCCTCACCTCCCTGTGTCTCCAGGCCCTGGAGGGCTCTGGCCTCCTGGGGAAGGGCTCCATGATCCTGGCTGACAACGTGCTGTTCCCTGGAGCTCCTAACTTCCTCAGGCATGTCCGTGGGTGTGGCCTGTACGAGTGGAGGATCCACAGGGCCTCTCTGGAGTACATTAAGGGCATCAGGGATGGCATGGCCGAGTTGGTATACCAGGGAGTCAAGTAGACACACAGGTTATATAGAAGACAAGAGCTAAACACGTGAGCACACAGCTGTACAGTAGAACTGAAAACACACCAGTATTAGATGTGTTCCAGTCACTGCCATGTTTGTTACTCATGTTCCCTCCCCACTCAAACTCTGGGTTAACATGGTTGTATTGTCACCTGGTGGCAACCACAATTACACATTTTATGAGAATAAGAATGTTTTATTAAAAAAATCTGTGGATGCATGGAAGTTTCCTAATTATGTACATGAACAACATCATACATTCCATTTTATTATTTACACAATACACTCAAAGAATAACCTCTCGTAAACTGTTACAGTTTAAAGTCGCCAGTGTGTTTGTGCATGGTGGAAATGTTCAGCCAGGAGTGGAACACGTTGACCAATAGGACTTCAAGCAAAGTGCAGCCCTGGAGCTTGGTTCCTTTTCACCTTTCAGCCCGTTCAGCTGTGGCACATGACTGCAGACAGACAAGAGGTCCAAGTTCACACACTGACACCACACTGTTTTTAATACTGAGAGCACGCGTCCTTGGGACAGAGGAAGGATGGGAGGGGGTGTGTGGGTGTACAGTAGATAGTATTTGGGTCTGTAGTCACAGCACGTCTTGTGACCTGTACGAAAGGACAAAATAGGGTGGAGCAGAAACTCAAAAGGCAAAACAGTGTGAACAGTTTTCATTGCCATTTCACACACACTTCACTTGTGCAGTAAAAACTGACACCCCTCCTTGCAGTGTCACCAGTTTTAGAAGGTGTGACAGTGAGATCAGCAGACTGTTCCAGCAAAGTCAAGAGATGTGACCAAGGCTAATCTAAATCATCCATTGGTCCTGGTCCTGGATTGCTCCTTCCATATCCACCTGATCCAAAAGACAGAGATCATTAGTTTCCTGGTGGAAAAAAATATAGTATATACACTAGTATAATATACCTAAACCCCACGATAACACTAGTATAATATACCTAAACCCCACAGTAATACTAGTATAATGGACCATAACCCCACAGTAACACTAGTATAATGGACCATAACCCCACAGTAATACTAGTATAATGGACCATAACCCCACAGTAATACTAGTATAATATACCTAAACCCCACAGTAACACTAGTATAATGGACCATAACCCCACAGTAATACTAGTATAATATACCTAAACCCCACAGTAACACTAGTATAATGGACCATAACCCCACAGTAATACTAGTATAATATACCTAAACCCCACAGTAACACTAGTATAATGGACCATAACCCCACAGTAATACTAGTATAATATACCTAAACCCCACAGTAACACTAGTATAATGGACCATAACCCCACAGTAATACTAGTATAATATACCTAAACCCCACAGTAACACTAGTATAATGGACCATAACCCCACAGTAATACTAGTATAATATACCTAAACCCCACAGTAACACTAGTATAATGGACCATAACCCCACAGTAATACTAGTATAATATACCTAAACCCCACAGTAACACTAGTATAATGGACCATAACCCCACAGTAATACTAGTATAATATACCTAAACCCCACAGTAACACTAGTATAATGTACCTAAACCCCAGTGTGGTGGAGTCCCAGTAGCGTGGACCATGTAGGCTTAGGCCTTACCGCAGCGGCCTGCGTTCAAATCCGGCCATGGCCCTTTGCTGCATGTCTTCCCCTCTCTCTCTCTCCCTGCCTTTCCTGTCACACTTCACTTACAAACTGTCCAATAAAGCATGAAAAATGCCCCTCCTCATATATATATTTTTATAATACAAATCCCACAGTGTAACACCAGTCTGCTAAACCCCACATTGTAACAACAGTGTGACAGTAACATCTTGCCTCATTGATCTCTCCATCGTCGGGTGATTCGTTGTAGTCGTTCATCTCGTCCATGTCCTGCATGTCTTCTTCATCCTCCGAGTCCTCCTCACTGTCCTCCTCGTCTTCATCATCCTCCTCTTCCTCTTCGTCAAACGTTGGCTACATGGAAACACATGAAACCAGGGAGGACCCAGTAAACATATCTTCATACTGACATCAGCTTCCTAGGAAGCAACAGTCCCATTTATTTGTTCATTGGTAATTTTAAGAATCTTAAAAATAAGGTTTGCATGAATTGATGATGTCCCCCCACCAACCCAACTGAAAGAGATAACGGAAACATAACATGTATAGTCCTAGGTATTTAGTACTTGGAAGAAAGCTTTCTAGGTAGTGCATGATTACACATTAACAGACTTCACAGCTCTATGGAGGAACCCAATACATGTGGCCAGGGCCTGTGCTAATAACCTTTACCCCAACACCTAAAAATGAAGCTCACTTTTGATAGACCTCAGCAATGTAACAGGCCACTATTTACCTTTATTAGGGGAAATAGCGATCTCTAGAACAGAGGTCTTCAACCCTGGTCCTCAGGGATCCCCTGCCATGCATGTTTTAAATGTTTCCCTGCTCCCACACACCTGATTCAAATGAATGCTTAGATAAAGACCCATTCATTTGAATCAGGTGTGTTGGCGCAGGGAAACATCTAAAACATGTATGGCAGGGGGTCCCTGAGGACCAGGGTTGAAGACCTCTGCTCTAGAACATTCTACAATGCCAGACCTCCTGGTTCCCCACAAGGAACATATGAAGAAGTATCACATGTCAAAAGATGTCAACATTGTGGAAGTGCATGGGATACTTCAATGGAATTATATCTCCTTTTGCCAATGCAACAGGAAAGGAGTTAGAGGTAGAACACAAATTATGTCTGGCACTTTCTTCTTCACATCTGCCTCGGCCTCCACTTCACCTGCTCTGGTACTCAACCCTTTCACTTTACCTTCTGAGCCTTTTCCTGTGTGAAAAGGAGTGAACCTGCTTTAGGCTGAGGGATGGAGGAGTTTGGAGAAGAAAACACTACACATAACAACCAAATGGACCGTAGCTGCACTGGAAAGGCTTGGCCAGCTGTACAATTTATGAAAATCAAGCTTTTTAAGGAGGGTTGGATTACCTCAAAAATTGGTTTTCCAATTGGCATCAAGTTGTTGTCCTTCTCAGCTATGCTCTGCAACTGAGAAAAAAAACAAGTTAAGACCATAAGGAATTGATCAACTGCGATATCCATAGTCTTACTGGTAAATAGCTACCCAGGTCTGATGCTGCTGCTCTTGTTGGTGTAACTCTGTCTCGTCGACGCACGGACGATCCAAGTTAAACCATAGTGACTCCGTCATTCGAGGAAACAGTGATGGGAAAAGCGTCGACATCTGTGTGTCAGGCAAACATAACGTAAGACAACACACGGATGATTGCCAACATAACAAAAAAAGAGTGCAAACGTTAACTAGCCTATATTGTCAACTACTATATTTTGGTAGGTTAGGTGGTTATCTTGAGCTAGCTTGCTAACAGTGCTAGTCTGCTGTACTAGTAGGTCGAGATCAATGTTTTGTTTTCACCCCAACATGGTTTCTGACTTAACAATTTGTAACCTACCCTTAGGCAGCAACAATCGTTGTTCAGAGAAGTAACCAGTTACCTTAGTGGTTAGTTGATCAATAAAGTAAAAACTCGAAACAAATTTCAAAAACCTACTTCCGCTTTCACCGGCAACATGTGCTCACCCGTTACTCAGTCGTCTTGTTTCTTTTACATATAAACAGTTCCCATACAGTGTGTCATTGTAAAGGGGGTTTGTTTTCCTATGCTCCGACAAAATATGTTGTGCTTATTTTGACTACTTTTGAAGATTACTATTTTAAATGTATTTTGTCAGTTTGGTTTGTGATTTATAGAAAAACAACGGACGTGTTTAGTTGGCTACGACTTTAAACCAAGACCAACATTTATATTGCCTTCATGGTGTGCTGGCTCTTGGTCTTTTTTCTGCTTATTCACAGTAAAGGTGCAGATCATGTGAACCTGAGTTGAATGCATTCCGTTTCATGTAGGTATCCCAATACAGGGAAACCTTGACCTCTGAGTCAGCTAACATAAAATCTTCAGGAGATTACACAAAAATAAACTGCCTTTCAGTAAACGTGTATTAAAGATATAATGAGTACTTCATGGACACGCACGCACGCACACACACACACACACACACACACACACACACACACACACACACACACACACACACACACACACACAAGAAGCAGACTTTGCTCAGTAGAGAACTTTCTCGAATGACAGTGGGAGTCATTCACATGCCAGAAGACAAGTGGGATACAAGAACTCCTCTCACCCTCTCACACACCAGTCCACACGGGGTCACAGACACATTGGCGAGTTTCCAGAAGGTTGAAGAAGTTCTTTGAACATAGGGTTGGGACTTTCGTGTGAAGGTAAATCCATCCACTAACTTGTATTTTTAATGTATGATTTTGCTCTCTCATACTCTGAATTTATTGTTAGCAAATGACAATGACATTTTATTTGAATTATATTATTCTGTAATCTTGAGATACAAATATTTACATGTTAGGCATTCAAATATACAGTTGTTTATATACTTTTCATGTTATTGTAGGTTACATGTGTTGTGTTACTTTGTGTATGTTTGCAAATCAGTATTTAATGTCGGAACAGATACGTACAAGTGCCTCTATATCTGAACAGTGTCTCAACAATTTTTCTGAGAAGGGGTTCCGTAATTATGTTTATCTTCTTTGTTTTAAAGTAATTAAGTTATTATGTTTGGCTATCTATGTGACCTTGGACTTGGACAATTTGGTGCAGGACGTAGTAGATATGAGTTTGGAGTTGGTAACTGTGTTGTAACCTTCCTCCAGAGGGATGTGGTGTGTGTGGATGTTGCTGCTAGCCCTGGTCAGTGAGACTCGGGCTCTAGACAAGCTCAATATGTGCATGGATGCCAAGCACCACAAGATAGAGCCAGGACCGGAGGGAAAGCTCTACCAGCAGGTACTGACAACACAACTCTGTCACGTGCGTGTGCTTGCATGTCTCTATTAAACAACCAGTCTGTCTTTCTCCATCTTGGGCTCTCTTACACAAACTCTGTCTGTCCAGTGTGCCCCCTGGCGTGACAATGCATGCTGTACAGCTAACACCAGCGAGCAGGCTCATGCGGATGACTCTTACCTGTACAACTTCAACTGGAACCACTGCGGCATTATGTCCTCCCAGTGCAAGAAACACTTCACACAGGATACCTGCTTCTATGAGTGTTCACCTCATCTAGGGCCCTGGATTCAGAAGGTAGTGTGTGTGTGTGCGCATATGTAGGTGTTTTAGGACCAAAAGCATAAAGACAGCATAAGGACAGTTAGGTCGAGCTAGTATCCGTCCCTATAAAACTACATGTTCAAGTTGAAGTTTAGTTTATTTCTCCAAAACATTTGGAGATGTGTGTATGTATGTGAGAATGTGACGTATGTGTGTGCAGGTGGACCAATCCTGGCGGAAGGAGCGGATCTTAAATGTTCCTCTGTGTAAAGAAGATTGCGAAGGCTGGTGGAACGACTGCAAGAATGATATGACCTGCAAGGAGGACTGGCACTACGGCTGGGACTGGACCACAGGTCACAGAAACATTCTCAACACTAGGAACTTTGTCACATTTGAATTGTATTTTCTTATCGTGGAATCTTTGCCACACAAATAATCTCACACTTGCTCTCCTCTCTCCCAGGTCGTAATGTCTGTCCCAAGGGTTCCTTTTGTCGGAAGTGGACCGATGTGTTCCCCACACCTAAGTCCATGTGTGAGGGCATCTGGTCCAAATCCTACCTCTACACCACTTTATCTAAAACCTCGGGGCACTGCATGCAGCTCTGGTTTACTGGCGAAAACCCCAACAAGAAGGTGGCAGAATACTACCTGAACCATGCCACCTGGCAGCGCCTTTCTCTGTCAACACTCTCCCTGGCCTCCTTGTCTGTAGGCATAGTGCTCCTGTAAATAAAAAGTGCCACTTCCCTTTACTCCAACTTCTCCTTCCTTCCTCCTGTAATCTGCCGTTCGCCTCCATTCCCTCTCCTCTCTGCCAAGGCTTACAGCCACACAGCCACAAGGATCTCAGATTCCCCCTGCAGGATGAGAGGGACGTTTTAATGCCCCACACAGAATCACGTGACCATACTGAGGTTTTGTCTGCTCCAATGCTCAGTAATTATGGGGTTCTGTTCAAGTGCGTGTGTGCCACGTCTGTTCATTTTTATACTCCCTTTGAAGACAAAGATGCTTTTTAAATTATTGGCAGCAGAGTGAGGTCATCAAATTAGTAGTAATAAATAAGGGTGTGGCCACAGGCACCTGAGGTGTGGTTACTGTCACTATGGTCTGTTGCTACACACACATCATTTTGCATTTGTAAGATAAATCTTTATTTTGTATACATTATTTACACACACAAACACATGCACACAGTATGATGACATAACCAGGAATTTCAGAAAGATGGCAGTTGTCCACATGGCTATAAATACCCAGTTCCTTTTGACAGCACCACCTTCTTCACTAACTGTGTATGACTGTGTGACTGTGTGTTTAGGTGTGGGTGTATGCGAAACACACATAGTACTGCAAGAGTTGCTTACAAACATATTTACAAAATAGGCTACAATGTGCTTACATTATTGTTTTCCTGCAGTCTGTCACTATAGCCCCTAGGTGGACCCCTTCAACTTTGAGCCCTTAGTGAAGTCCATAGCGTTAAATAGATATTCTTTCAGGAGGTTCTCATATTGTTTTATATCGTTCCATATAGGATTAACACTAACTGTGTTTTGGGAACTAGTAACTGGAGATATTCAGATATGCAGAATTTGACGGAAACTGTCTTGAATCCAGTAAACACAAAACAGGAACTATAAAGGGCTGAAGTGCTGTGCAGGGAATACGCTCTTCTCTTCACGAGAACAGCTCTTGTCTCAATGCAACATCTACAGTAGGCTACTACTCTGCTGATGGGCCTGGTCGTGTTTCAACAACAGGATGTCAATGCGACTACTGGGTCAGGTTGTGAGAATCCTTCCAAATAGCTGATCACGATTCGATTTTATTGTGGAGTAGCGTAGGCGAAATTGTGGCTCGCGACATTCCCTGCTGTTGTTGTGTTTTTAATGCAGTTAAAAGGAAGTAAAAAGCAGTGGTCTGGAGCTTGGTAGAGTGCTCCATCTCCCTCTGTCCCCCCACTCCCTCCAGCGCTCTCAGGATTTACATACGCTGATTTCCGTGGGAAGCGCGAGCAGCAGATCCTCCATGGCAGACTTTCAGGAACTGAGGAAACAACGGCAAACGAAGTTTTGACCTTGCATTTTCCCCCGCACACAGCCTACTATTACGGAATCCTTATAACCGGGTATCGAAATCACGAGTTATTGGTTTGGTTGCGCAGTTTTAGACTCGGGAAACCGAGTTATCCGAGTTGTGGGGCTGTGGCTATGGCCGGCGGTGGTGGGGTGTCGCCGCTGGGGCTTGCGCCTCCGTTATGGTATCACCGGGACCTGAGTCGCGCGGCGGCCGAGGAGCTTCTGGCCCGGGCGGGAAGGGACGGAAGTTTTCTGGTCCGGGATAGCGAAAGTGTGAACGGTGCTTACGCTTTGTGTGTGCTGTAAGTAGTTTACAAATCTATTTTGATACTATTTTCCATTTTGAATGAGCCTAAAAGTGTTCTCGTTCAGTCTCTCACATGTCGGTCAAATGCGTTTCTTTTAGATGTTTATTTGTTCAGTGTTTACTACATTGAACTACCCAACACCGTTCGGTAGGCTAACACCGATGATACATGGGATAGGATTGTACTTGTTTGTATTCATGTTTTAGATGACCACAAATGCAGACTGGCAACCTCTTACCAGGCCCGCCTGTCCAACTCACCAACATTGAGGGGAAGAGTTCAGTGTTAAAGTGTCTGTCTTCGGTGGTGGCCTACTACTTAGTATAATGATTAAACTGACTCATGATGTGAAATGCAACCATCAACAGTACTGAAATAGATCATTTTTAGCCTCTATGGTGAATGTAACGCTGTACACATATGCCCCAGGCTGCATAAAACACTTGGTAAGCCAGAAATAATACAGCCGTTGACAACTCATTGATCCCACATGTGTTCATAGTTTACCCCCAGCAGAGAAATGTGTGTGTGTGTGATTCATGGACAGTTTGACCCAGTAAAGACTGGTAAATGTTAATATAGTCTCCTCCCATGACAAAGACCACTGACTAGCCCCAGACCTAGTGAAAAAAGATGCTGAAACAATTCAAACAAGGCTTCTGTCCTGTCCTACTTACGATGAGGGAAACTGCATTGTGTAGATTCCCTCTTCAATGCTGGTACGGATGTAATAAAACGAGATGACTGTGCAAGTGTCCATAGAGGTTTGCTCTGCTCCTCCAGGCTGACCTGTAAGCTGCTCTATGATAACACCGTGATCACCCAATCAGTCCCAAGTTCAAAGATTCAGGGCGAGTTCTCCCAACCAATCAGAAGACGCCTTTGAATTCCCAAATGACCTCACACATTCTGGAGCAATGCTTGCAGTTCAGCCTGAAACTGTGGCCACAGCCATGGGGTCGAGTGTTGTGGTCAGAACACACAAACACACAGATGTCAGGGTGTGTCCATTCAGCTTGCTGAACACACACATCCCCACACCTCCCGTCACCCAAATCTGCCCAGTCCTGTTCAGTCAGTGTTTATCCATCTGACCCGTGGAAACAGACCCAAGCACAGCAAAGCACAGCGCAGAGCAGACAGGAGCCATGTGAAGGTCAAGTCAACCAGTCTCCTGGTTCCCTTTCACTGCAACCCTGACCACTTCTGGTTTTAGGTAATACTATATATGAATGTGGAGGACCTGAACCTGAGTGTGTGTGTGCTTAGGGGGGGTTGGGTTTTGTGTGTTGATTTGGCCCACATTATTTGTCTCCTCATAAATGTGTGTGTGTGGTTGGATTGTGAGCCCAAGCTTCATCCAACTTGATGTTTCATGGAGGGGTGGTGCTGCAGGGGGGGGTGCTGCAAGGGGGCTGCTGCAGGGGGGGTGCTGCAAGGGGGGGTGCTGCAGGGGGTGGTGCTGCAGGGGGGGGGGTGCTGCAAGGGGGCTGCGGCAGGGGGGGGTGCTGCAGGGAGGGTGCTGCAGGGGGGGTGCTGCAAGGGGTGCTGCTGCAGGGGGGGTTGCTGCGGGGGGGGGGGTGCTGCAGGTGGGGTGCTGCAAGGGGGCTGCTGCAGGTCGAAACTTGCTGACTCGGGGCCTCGGGGGTGGGAGAGAGAGTGTGCGCAAGGTCATGTATCGACAAAGGCGGTGATCAGCTGAAATTCCTTGATACAAACACGTGTGTGTGTTTTGCCTTCATGGTGATGTGTTTGTAGTACAGTAGAGGAGATGGCACTCTAAACAGACTGAGATTGTTGACACTCAAAGCACTGTGTTGATCACACCTATGTCGTCCGGTTTCATGCACTTTTGATGGCAATGTCTTTTGTGGGTGATGTACCAACTCTGCTTGTGTGCACCCCCCCCCCCCACACACACACACACACCACCAATTAATTCCTGTTACAGTTTGGTTGCAGCTGAAACAATGGTATTTACCCACAGAAAACTCAAACAGCAGCAACCCACCCTGACAGCAAGAAGAGGGTTCTGATGTGTGTGTGTGTGTGTGGGAGTATGTTTGTGTTCCCTGTGTCAAGACTGCATAACCGCAGAGACGGCATGGAAATCAATCTATATTAAAACCCTGGAAACCAAAGAAATATGGGCCCAGCCCTGAGGCTGTTAGTGTTGGTATATGTTTGTACATGTGTGTGTGTATGCGCAAGTTTCTTTATGACAATAAAGAAAAAATATATTTTACAGTCATTTATAAGAAGAGAAGAAATAAGCAGTAATATAAAAAACATGTATACCCCTTATTAAAAGTGTGCTTTAGACTCATTTGGATATGTACACACAAGTTCCATTTTGAGCGGCAAGTTCCCATGATCCGAGACAACATCCCAATCTGTATACAGAAGCGTAGATATTTGTGAAAGAGGTGTGCTTGTGTTTCTCTGTGTGCTATCAAGCCTTACCATGCTCATGAACTTGACAGACAGCGACAGGTTATGCCCCCATGCACACTGCCTGTCAGGGAATATGTCATTCCTATGGTATCCGTAAAACGTCATTGTGTCTCACCCCCCCGCCCCCCCTGTCTCCCCTCCTCGCATCCCTCCCCCTCCTCACATTCCTGCTTCTCTCCCTCTGTCCACCTCTGCTCCCCCCCCCTCCCCTGCTGTCTGTGTCTCTCTCCTCCAGGTTCCAGAAACATGTCCACACGTACCGGATTCTCCCTGACGATGACGGATTTCTTGCTGTCCAGGTACGTGTGTGCACACACACACACACACATGCAAATAATCTACCGTGGTTGGAGCACCAAGGAGATGTGTATCGCTGCCTGTGTGACTGTGTTGTACTGTAACACAAAGAGGTGGGTCTATGAGAATCTGTTAAGTAGCAGCTGGCATGCTACAGTGCTTGTGTTTGCTTTGTGATCCATAGCATGCACACACACATTCAGACCCTGCCTCTCTGTCTCTCTATCACACACACACACTACCTCTCACACACAGACACACTTACACCCATATATGAACACATTCACAGCGGCGTCTTTGTGCTTTTCCCAACAGCTGTGTCCCCACCCCCAACCCATCATCACCACACACACACACACACACTGTACCTCCTCCACCCCTACCCACTCCAAACCAGCTCATACCATGGTCCATATCCTGAACATTTGAAGTAGGGTGGCCAAATAGGTCATTCAGATATGTTAGGGTGGCACATGGTATATGAAAAAGCTAACACGAGCAAATCACTGCAGAATAATGATAAAACAATCTACATAAGACTACATATGGATGAGTTGAGCCCCTCCCGAATCGCCACAGCCTGGGACCCCCCCCCCCCCCCCCCCCCGACACCTTGTCCCATCAGCCATTCTAAATTGTGTCTCTCTCTTGCTTCCTCTCTCTCTCTCTCCCTCCCCCCCGTCTCGTTCTCCCTCGATCGCCCTCCCTCTCTCCCCTGCTGCTGTCTCGTTCTCCCTTGGTCGTCCTCCCTCCCTCTCTCCCCTGCTGCTGTCGCGGTCAGACATCTCAGGGTGTGCAGCCGAAGCGCTTCAAGACGTTACCAGAGCTGGTGCTGCTGTACCTGCAGCCCAGCCAGGGCCTGGTCACCACCCTGCTGTTCACTGTGGACCGCGAGGAGACCAGCTCCGAGGAGAGGGACTACTCAGGTACACACACACAAACACACATTAGAACACACATACACACATTAGAACACACATACACACATATAGGAATAGGCATACACACACTAGAATCGGAAAATACACACACACAGAGAGAGTATACACTCTAAAAGGCACACACACGCACGCACCCACTGACTGGTCACGTGTGTTCTCTTCCTTCCTTCTGATTGGTAGATGGAGAGGATGAGAAGCCGCCGCTTCCTCCTCGCTCCGCCTCCACATCAACGTCTACCGGCCCTGACACGCCTACAGAGAGGTATCCACGCACCCACACACAGACACACTCACTTGTCTCTGCCTGGGGGGGGGGGGGGGGGGGGTTGGATAGGAAAACCACTTCCTGTTTAAAGCCACATCTCTCAAAGAGGATGCAGGGCTTTGTGGAGAAGGGGACTGTGGGGGGGGTTGCAGTTTTGGACCCACAGCCATCCGTCTGTGTGTGTGCGTGCGTGTGTGTGTGTGTGTGTGCTTGCAGCATTGGGTTAGACAAGTGAGTCAGCTGTCTGTTTTAGAGGAACTGTGTGACCCTGAATCTGTCTGGAACAATGTCTGGAGCCCTCTACCTCTTTAGTTTTCTGTCACACTCCTCCTCTTCTCTGTTTTCCTTTACCCCACTATATTTCCCTCTTGTCACCCCTCCCCCCCCCCTCTCAAATGATCTCTCGTTCATTAGTTCCCTCTCTGTCTCTTCTCCTGAAGTAGCACTTCTTTTTAGCAAACTGCTGGGCTGGTTCCCTGGTTCTTTTCTTACTCTGACATGGTGGACAGTGAACAGTGACTGCTGTGAGAAAGAGACCAGTTGACAACTCCAGTTCCCCCCTTCCTTCCTCCAGTAGCCCGCCGGCAGCTAACGGCCTAAGCACCATCTCCCATGAGTATCTGAAGGGGAGCTACGCTCTGGACCTGGAGGCTGTGAAGCAGGGGGCCAGCTCTCTGCCCCACCTCAACAAGACCCTGGTGTCCTCCTGCAAACGCCTCAACGGGTAAGACGCCGCACAGGGACAGAGTCACACAGGGACAGAGCCACACAGGGACAGAGCCACACAGGGACAGAGCCACACAGGGACAGAGTCACACAGGGACAGAGACACACAGGGACAGAGACACACAGGGACAGAGCCACACAGGGACAGAGCCACACAGGGACAGAGTCACACAGGGACAGAGACACACAGGGACAGAGACACACAGGGACAGAGTCACACAGGGACAGAGACACACAGGGACAGAGCCACTCAGGGACAGAGTCACACAGGGACAGAGTCACACAGGGACAGAGTCACACAGGGACAGAGTCACACAGGGACAGAGACACACAGGGACAGAGTCACACAGGGACAGAGACAGAGACACAGAGAAACACAGGAACACAGACACACAGGGACAGAGACACACAGGGACAAACGCCTGAAATCCAGGAGGGGTTTAGGCTGACTGTGTGGGGGGAAGGGGGGGGGGGACACAAAGTGTGTACCAAATTTGCACTTGTCTGTTACATAATCCTCAAGTCATACACACATAAACAAGGCCCCTTCCTACATATATGTAGACAGGCACAGGAAAACCCCCAAGATGGATCCCAAGATTGTTTCCCATCTCTATGTTTCTAGGGAGGTGGATAAGGTTCTCTCTGGACTAGAGATCCTGTCTAAAGTGTTTGACCAGCAAAGTGCCTTCATGGTGTCCAAGATGATCCAGCAGGTGTGTGTGTGTCCATGCACGTTTGTAAATAACCACGTGTCCATGAATGTTCAGTATAAAACCAAGGTCTATGCTTCCTGTGTTTTCCAGTCATATATGTGTGACCACAACAGCTGTCTCCTGTAAACATACACATGCATGCACACACACACGGACCAGAGTTTACTGGAGGTCATGAGGAAAGAGCTCTTTTGTCTTACAAAGGAGGAACCAGAGTCCCTGGAGACAGCTGGACTAGAGAGTCACATTGTCACGGCACACACACAGCAGGCATACAGTTCCTTCTGGGGGGGTCAAGGCTGTTTGATGTGTGTGTGTTTCCATGGTGTAATTGCTTGTGGTCTTCAGTCAGTGAATCAGGGTGGAGACCAGGAGTTGGAGAACCTAGTCACCAAGCTGGCTATCCTTAAAGATCTGTTGTCCTCTATCGAGAAGAAGGTAAACGAACACGCAGCCATACAAACGTGTGCATGCACACACCCACAGATGTTTACACGCACGCATAAATAACACTTGCACAGCTGTTGTAGAGTATGTAGTCTCTAGACCAGCTCTCTGGTGGGTCATCGGCCCTGAGGGTCAAGCTGGAGCAATGGCCCAGAATGAGTTCTCTTGTCTGGGGAAGGAGGGAGGGAGAGGGCCCCTCTCTGGCTAGTTTCTGGAGCTATAGTAGCTGAGGGAGAATATGGGGCGAGAGGTACGTTAACATCCAGCCTCTCTCTTTTCTCTCTCTTTTCTCTAGGCCCTGAAAGCTCTCCAGGATATGAGCTTGTCTTCTCCCTCCTCCCCTCCTCCTCTCTCCACGCGCCACAGCAAAGCCATTCCCGTCCAAGCCTTCGAGGTACACACACACGCACGCACACACACACACACGCACACACAAACAGAGACACACTGACTGTCTCCTTCCCTCTCTTAAATCTGTTTAAGATATTCCTAGATGTTCCTGGTGTTTCCATGTCTTCAGACTGTAGAGGTGCTCCCTATGCTCATTATCGTTTTATTTTGGGACTTCCCATTTGGGTCTCTCGAGAGTTCAGCAACTGTCGTTTTCAAGATTCAACATGTTCAATGTTATGAAAGACAAAATAAAAACATACAGCTTTGTTGTGACTTCCGTACGTGCAACAGATTATTAAGTCATGATTTTCACCCTTTTTAAATTCTTGTGGCTTCTAGAGTAGCTGAGAGACTGAAGTAGGGAGAACCTGCAAACCATTTCCTCATTTACCGTCTGTACCACTATCTGTGCGGTGACCTCCTTTTAGCAACTTCCTGTTGACTGAGGAAGTGGTATTGTGATGATAATGAAAGGAGGAGATGTGTCTCCCTGAGCTTGGAGGAATGCCGTCAGACTCGACCCTGGGAGACCACAACAACCCATGTCATGTCTGAAGACCAGCGATGGCCCGGGATTTAGTCCACTTTGTCGAATTAGCCCACATTAAGTAAGATGAGGTTTGAAAGTAGATTCACTAAGAGTAGATACGTGATTCTGATGTAGGCAAAGGGCATGTAGGGATGTGGCAGTGCTGAATGGAGTGAGTCCAGGTGAGCTGCCTTCAGCCATGTGGTCTGTAGTTTGTGGTGTGCTGCGGCGCCCCCTGGAGGTGGAGCCAGGGTATGACGGGTGTGTCTGCATCAGGTGAAGCTGGACGTGTATCTGGCGGACCTGACCAAGATCGGGAAGAGCCAGAAACACACGCTGTCTGTGGACGTGGAGGGAGGAAGACTGGTGGTGATGAAGAAGATGAAGGACAGCCAGGAGGACTGGAACACCTTCACGCATGAGAAGAGTGAGGGCACGCACACACACACCAACGTTCACTGACTAAAATGCTGTTGATGAACAAACTTGTTTATCGTGCCTTTGAAATCTCTTTATCTCTCTCTTTCTCCCTTGCTCCCTCTCCCTCTCTCCTACTCTCCCGCCCTCTCTCTCTCCCTCCCTCCTCTCTCTCCCTTTCTCTCCTACTCTCTCGCCCTCTCTCTCTTCCCCTCTCCCTCTCCTACTCTCTCGCCCTTTCTCTCTCTCCTTCTCTCTCTCTCTCTCTCTCTCTCTCTCTCTCTCTTTCTCTTTCTCTTTCTCTCTCTCTCTCTCTCTCTCTCTCTTTCTCTTTCTCTTTCTCTCTCTCTCTTTCTTTCTCTCTCTCTCTCTCTCTCTCTCTCTCTCTCTCTCTCTCTCTCTCTCTCACTCAGTCCGTCAGCTGATTAAGTCCCAGCGTGTTCAGAATAAACTTGGCATTGTGTTTGAGAAGGAGAAGGAGAAGAGTCAGAGAAAAGACTTCATCTTTGCCAGTGCCAAGGTAAGCACACATACACACACATTGTCAAGCAGCCGGGCCATTATTATTGAAACAGATTTTCTCTTCCAAATTCATAAAAATATTCAAAATAAAATGCAAATGAAAAAACAAATCCTACCACGCGGACACACGTTTCCGGTTTCAGAAGAGGGAGGCCTTCTGTCAGTTGTTGCAGCTGATGAAGAACAAACATTCCAACCAGGATGAACCAGACATGATCTCCATCTTCATAGGCACCTGGAACATGGGTGAGACTCACGCTCTCTCTTCTCCTTCTCTCGCTCGTTGACCCTCTACTCTACTGTTTTTATGACTATGGCCAGTTTTGTTAGAGCTAGACAATGTGTTTCTAAATAACATGAATGAACACAAAGGCTGCTTTGGACTTTTATTTTATTCATTTATTATAGTTTTTATTTTTTGATCCAAAGCAATGCCCAAGAGGGGGATTTGAACCTGTGACCTCTTGATGTGAAGTCAGATGCTCCAACCAATGAGCTAAATCTTTCCCGCCTAGTAGTCAATGTTGTCCTCCCCCCCCCCACCCATCCCAGGCTCTGTGCCCTCCCCTAAGTCGGTGGCCTCCTGGGTGCTGTGCCGGGGCCTGGGGAAGACCCTGGACGAGATGACCGTCACCATCCCTCACGACCTGTACGTGTTCGGAACCCAGGAGAACTCTGTGTGTGACCGGGAGTGGGTGGAGTCCCTCCGCATGGCCCTGAAAGAGCAGACGGAGCTGGACTACAAACCGGTAGGTGGGGCGGAGGAGAGGGAGAGAGATCGGGAGTTTCTGGTTGGGGTTTCTCTACTGAAGAAGGTTCAACTGTGTTCTCCTGGGTTCTAGATTGCGGTCCAGACTCTGTGGAACATCAAGATTGCTGTGCTGGTTAAACCAGATCATGAGAACCGTATCAGCCATGTTGGAGTGTCTAGTGTGAAGACAGGCATCGCCAACACACTGGGTACAACACACACACACACACACACCACAGGGCACCATGTCCATTATCTGAAAAGACAAATGTAGTAGAAAAAAACAAAATATATAAGACAATATTCGTGGGCAAAATTGTTTGCTTTTGCACAGTGCTGTGCAGACTCACCCAATATATTTTACATTAATATTGTCTCAAATACGTATATTTTTGTCTTCTGTATTTGTGCAACAGTGTGAAAGTGCAATGTTGAGAATTTTTGTTTAGTCTTTTCTTTGCATTATTTCTTAAAGTATTTTTCCATTACTTCTTTTTTGACTGTATGTATATATATCTGGGTCATTTCTCAGGTAACAAAGGAGCAGTAGGCGTGTCTTTCATGTTCAATGGGACGTCGTTCGGCTTTGTGAACTGTCACCTGACGTCGGGCAATGAGAAAATAGCCAGGTACAGTCTTACTTAATCACTGACTGATGTGCACACACACACATGCACAAACACCCTGACCGGTGAGGTGTGTTCCTGCAGGAGGAACCAGAACTACTTGGACATCCTGCGTCTTCTCTCTCTGGGAGACAAGCAGCTGAACTCCTTCGACATCTCTCTCCGCTTCACACACATCTTCTGGCTGGGAGACCTCAACTACCGGCTGGACATGGACATTCAGGTACACACACACACACACACACACAGACGCACGTTTCTCAGGCTTGGGGGCCTCAACTACTGGCTCCACATGGATGTACACAAACACATCTGTTTTGTCTGAACCAACCTATGTTTTTCTCTTCCGACACCTCTCAGGAGATCCTTAACTACATAAACAGGAAGGAGTTTGACCCCCTCCTGAAGGTGGACCAGCTCAACCTGGAGAGGGAGAAAAACAAGGTGTTCCTCCGCTTCGGTCAGTACCACCCTGAGATGAGGAACGAGGATTCTGTCAGACCTTTATATTTGCCACTGTTCTAAAGAAATGGGTCTTTGGATAAAATGTGAGACTGGTTGTGATTTTGGGGTGTGTTTGTGTGTGTCCAGCTGAGGAGGAGATCTCCTTCCCACCCACCTACCGCTACGAACGAGGCTCCCGGGACACGTACGTGTGGCAGAAGCAGAAAGCCACAGGGGTAGGTACACACACACACACACCTTACACAGTGCGTGTGAATTCTGTTTGCCGTTCCAGTTTGTTAACTCTCTTTCATTCTTTTCTCTCTCTCTCTCTCTCCCTCTCTCTCTCTCTCTCTCTCTCTCTCTCTCTCTCTCTCCCTCTCTCTCTCACTCTCACTCTCACTCTCACTCTCACTCTCACTCTCACTCTCTCTCTCTCAGATGAGGACTAATGTTCCGTCGTGGTGTGACAGGATTCTGTCCAAGTCCTATCCAGAGACTCACATTGTCTGCAACTCGTATGGTAAGGTATCTGCACTGCCCCCAGCAGACAGTCTGGATGGGACTGACAGTAGACCGTGGTGCACTGTGGAGGTTAGCTCAGCGTGATGTCGTGACCTGAGTGCTGTCTCTGTTGACCAGGCTGCACGGATGACATCGTCACCAGCGACCACTCCCCCGTGTTCGCTACCTACGAGGTGGGAGTGACATCACAGTTTGTCTCCAAGAAAGGTATGGCTGCAGAATCTTAGACCCAGGAATAAATTAGACTGTCAATGGCATGTCGTAATTTGTATTGATATCATGCAGTCTGTGTTTCTTGTTGTGTGTTTGTAGTATTGTAGGATTTAAGTGTCTGTGATCCTGCCTCCCTCTTGTCACCAGCTATCATTCCTGTGTTCTTTCTCTCTCTCCCTTTCTCACCTTTTCCCTTTCTTTCTCTCTCTCCAGGTCTCCCTAAGTCTTCAGAGCAGGCCTATATAGAGTTTGAGAGCATCGAGGCCATTGTCAAAACAGCCAGCAGAACCAAGTTCTTCATCGAGTTCTACTCCACTTGTCTGGAAGGTGAGGTGCACGTGCTCACAGAGGATCACACAAACACCAGAGCTCCTTCTGTCTCTCTCACTCTCTCTCTCACTTTTCTTTCCTTTGCCTCCATCCCACTGTAGAGTTCAAGAAGAGCTATGAGAACGACAGCCAGAACAGTGACAACGTCAACTTCCTGCGTGTGGGCTGGTCCAATAAGCAGCTGACCACCCTCAAGCCCCTCCTCTCTGAGATAGAGTACCTTCAAGACCAGCACTTGCTTCTCACCGTCAAATCGTTGGACGGCTACGAGTCCTACGGTACGTGTGCGGGGTTCTGATTCCAGGAGGAAAGCTGATGTTCCCGACTGTTGGACGTTTTGAGGATAACGTATTCCGTTGACACTGTGTGTGTGTGTGTGTGTGTGTGTGTGTGTGCAGGGGAGTGTGTGCTGGCTCTGAAGTCTATGATAGGCAGCACAGCACAGCAGTTCCACACCTACCTGTCTCACCGGGGGGAGGAGACAGGAAACATCAGGGGCTCCATGAGGGTCCGGGTGCCGGCGGAGAGGATGGGCACCCGGGAGCGCCTCTACGGTCAGTGTGTGTGTCTGTCTGTGTGTGTGTCTGTCTGTGTGTGTGTGTGTTTTGTATGTGCTAACCTGCCCTGTGCGGTCTGTCTCAGAGTGGATCAGTGTGGATAAGGATGAGAGCGGTGGACCCAAAGGCAGGACCACCCTGCCCCCCCGCCCCGGAGGACACGACTACGTCAAGTGAGTTATCCACCCCTCCCCCCTCTCTCCCGCGTCTCTCCCCCCTCTCTCCCCTCTCTCCCCCCTCTCCCCCCCTCTCCCCATGCCGTGTGCAGCCTCCGTGTCCAATGAGCGTGCTCTCAACGTGTGTGCAGAGCGTGTGCAGAGCGTGTGCAGAGCGTGTGCAGAGCGTGTGCTGAGGGTGTGCAGAGGGTGTGCAGAGCGTGTGCTGAGCATGTGCTGTATCCCCCAGGCCGTCGCTGACGCGGAAACAGGTGGGGGCGGAGCTGGGGAAGGTGAGCGAAGAGGGAGAGAAGAGTGGGAAGGAGGATACCACCGCTAGGTAAACACAAACAGTTAATCGGCATTGATTATCTTATCAACAATGCCTTCAATTTGAAAATGATCTATTTGAACACCCCGGAAAGTAAAATGTGGTTTTAAATACGCCTGTGTTCAAAAGCACCGACGTGATTGTTTGTTTGGAACGGAATGGACGTCCCCCCTCTCCGGTCTACCACACTCTCATTCTGCCGGTCTGTGTTGCAGGATGAAACAGCCGGACTCTGACGACCCGTCGTCGTGTAAGAACAGCTACAACAACCCCGCCTACTACATTCTGGAGGGCGTGCCCAACCAATCAGCAGCCGCTCTGTCTCCGGAGCTCCTCCCCTCCTCCGCCTCCTCCAGTGCCAGCCAAGCGGGTAAAGCCCCTCCCCAGGCGGGGGCCAGGACCAAGCCCCTCCCTGGCTCCTCCTCCCAGCAGCGCAGGCACACCAGCGGACAGCCCGTCAGGACCATCAGCGAGGAGGGCTCCTCGGAGGACGACGTCGGTGGCGCCGCCGTGGGGGGCGGAGCCACGCTCAACCGCCCCCCTCCGGACTTCCCCCCTCCCCCCCTCCCCAAAGCCGCCCTGGAGACGGCAGACCCCAAACCCCGCCCGCTGTACCCAGACATGGCCGAGGTGCGAATCCCCTCGGCCAATCAGAGTCCCTCCTTTGTCCTGGGGGAGGGGTTTAGGAGGGGCGGGGCCGGGGCTCTGGATGACCAATCATGTTCGGTGCTTCAGATGGCCAAGACCCTGAGTGAGAGTGAGTTCCCCCCCCAGCCTCCCCGTGCCCCCTCGGCACCGCCCCACCACCTCAGGGGTCAGGGAGCGGGGCTGGGCCTGGGGGACTCCTGTCGCACCTTCCCCCCTCGCGCCCCCCTCCCAGAGAGCATCGCTGAGGACCTGCCTGAGGAGGTAGCTTCCTGGAGTCACCAAAACCTCACCCAGCACCAGTTACCTCAGTGCTCTTCTCTAGTGCCTCCGTCTCATACGTGTCTGTGCGTGTGTGTGTGTGTGTGTGTGTGTGTGTGTGTGTGTGTGTGTGTGTGTAGGCTCTGTGGGGCAGCAGCAGTTCTTCTCTGTCGGTTGGCGAGTCGTCTGTAGGGGAGTGGCTCCAGAGGCTGGGTCTGGAGAGATACGAGGAGGGACTGCTGCACAACGGCTGGGACGACCTTGAGTTCCTCAGGTACACACACACACGCGCACACACGGTCTTTCACCGGCACACAGAAGCAGCAGACAGAGAGTGACACCCTTGTCATCCAATCCCGTTACTCCACAGTGACATCACAGAGGAGGATCTGGAGGAGGCGGGAGTCCTGGACCCCGCCCACAAGAGGATCCTGCTGGAGAACCTGAGACTTCAACAGCCACAGAAGTGAACCAGGCTAGGATGAACCAGGCCACGCCAGGATGAACTGGGCTGAGCGGAACTGGGCTGAGACGTGCCAATCAATGCCACACTGTGCCTTCTGAGAGAATTTGCACTCCAATTTTATCTACGTTGGACAAAAAAAAGAAAAGGAAAAAAAATTGTCATTTTTATTTTGATGTATGTAGGGAAATTGTACTGGTGGTTGCCATAGTAATTGGTCTTATTTAAGAGAAAAACATTTGAGTCCCTTATCGCTGCCAGCCCCTCCTGTCCAGAGAGCACACTTCACACCTCCATTAATCTTTTTGTTAAATTCTGTTCATTTTGATTTATTTAGTTATAATTCTGAGTGCAGTTAATATTGTTTGTTAATATGGGTCAACTGTCTCTGCATGTTTAATGTATCTCAAAGTAAAAGGGAATGGAGCAACACCAAACCAGCACTGGGAGACTGAGAACTCTCTAAACTGAACCTGTAGACATGTTGCTTAATCGTTGTCCTGGTCCTAGTTCTGGGCCTGCTCAGGCCTCAGCCTGACCAGGTGTGTTGTTGAAAGTGAGCTATTCAGCCAAGTCCAGTAGTACAGGGTCAACCCTAACAGCTGATTTTGTTTGTTTTTAAGATGGGTGTTTAGTCTGTGGTTAATGTGTTTACCATAACTGAGTTAATAGCCTGTATTTGTTTAAGTCCAGCTGGAGGTCTGCCTAGGTCTTAGAAAACGTCCTAGAATGAGGCTGCATGTGCCTGATCTTAACACCAGATGGCGCTAAAGCTCTCTAAACGTCAGTGTGCGCTCACTTAACTACCTTTTAAAAAAACCCTGAAACAAGCTTGAAACACCAACATATAAAAGGACTTTTACTTTATATTTCACCATTATTTTATGTATGTGTATGTATTTTGTTCAACTGTTTCTGTACAACACATAACATCATACGTTTTCTTAGATGAGCGTTGATGAGCTGGACAGCAGCTCGTCGCAACTCCGAACCCAATGACAGGATCGGGACCATACACTACAGTGTCATGTTTCCTTAAGGAACAGGGAACTGTGTATCTGGCCAGATGTGAGGTATCCCAGGCAACTCTTTCTTTAGAGCCCTTGTCATGTCGCCTCAGTGTATCTCCTGCCAGTGTAGTTGCTGTACAGAGTGTGTAGGTTTCCAGTGTGACTGTCTCTCCTATGTTGTCCAACATAGGCCCTTATTTGGCAGCATAGTAGTCTTAACATTCAAGAAGTGTCGGCCTGTTTGCCTACTGTCTCAATACGTTGAAGCTCTGGTTTCATGTTGTTTTTGTTGAAAGCATTTACCAGTCTGAGATTGAATGTGCGTCTGTGTGTGTGTGTGTGTGTGTGTGTGTGTGTGTGTGTGTGTGTGTGTGTGTGTGTGTGTGTGTGTGTGTGTGTGTGTGTGTGTGTGTGTGTGTGTGTGTGTGTGTGTGTGTGTGTGTGTGTGTGTGTGTGTGTGTGTGTGTGTGACCTTCGCAGAACAACGCTGGAGTGTCCGTCCATCCGCACACCATTTTGAGTTGAATGATTGTTTTGTGTTCTTAAGTTAAAAAATGTCGATGACTCCATCTTATCAGTCTTTTTTGGTAAATAAAAAGAAATTATCTAACTTAATGCTGCCTTGTTTGATTGTTTGTTTCAGCGGTCAGTAATGAAAGTCAAACACACACTTTTGCTCTCACACACAAGCAGATCATGTTGAGTTCTGAGCAGTGATTTTAAAGTGTAGATTTATTAGACAGAATATGACAGTAGTGCTATAACCTTCAGTACCTCTAACCTTCACAGGACTGCTCCAGCCCCTCCCCACGAGCTGGCTCACACGCCATCATTCCAAAGCTGTACGGGGGGCGGGGGGGAACACTACCTAATACTTATATTACTATTTACAGTATAATTTTCTTAACTCACAACATTGGATATCTATCTGTTTCAAAAGGGCTTACAGTTGTACGTGGTCACACACACACACACAGTGACGCAGCACGGGGCAGCAGTGTGAGTGTGGCGCTGGATTTCCACTCGGAAGAAGACTACCACGGTCGTGACAGTAAGGTAAAGGGTGTCTGGTAAACTTGTCACGCGACAGTGTCCATGTGTCCGCAGTAGGGGAGACTGTAACAAGTGACCTGACTCCATCTGCTGAGTCAACCATGCCAGGGATGAGGAGTGAAGGAGGCTGTCTCATGGGGGTGAAACGATGTGTGTGTACTTGATGTTTGAGCTGGGAACTGTGTGTGGGTACGTGTGTGTGTGTGTCAGAGAGAGAAAGAGAGAGAGAGAGTGAAAGAGAGAGAGAGAGAGAGAGAGAGAGAGTGAAAGAAAGAGAGAGAGAGAGAGAGAGAGAGAGAGAGAGAGAGAGAGAGAGAGGGGGGGGCTGCTGTGCTAGTGAGACAGTAGCAGTAGTGTTTGGGGTTGTCACTGAGAGGGCGCGGTGAGGTGGGCCGAGTGGCGGAGGGGTCTGGGGCGGAGGGGTCTGGTCTGGTCCCAGTGGTTCTAATTGGATTTGGGGGTGCCCTCTCCTGCTCCAGGGATTTGGGGGAGCCTCTGTTCAGGGCTTAGAGGAAGTTGTGCTTGCTGGTAACAGTTAGGTTTTTGTCCCCTCATTTCTGCCCTGGGAGACACTGTGTTTGTCTTCTCCCTCTGATTACAATTCTAGTCAGAGCTACTGTCACTGGGGGCCCACTAAGTGCACGACAATGTCTCCCAACTACTTTAATACTAAGTTTGTGTGTGTGTTTGTGTGTGTGTTTGTGTGTGTGTTTGGGGTTAGGTTCTTTTGTCTACGTTTTGTATTTGTTGAGTGAGAATTAGGAACCTAAACGCTGTTATCCCAGTCCTGTCCAGATAAACATACACACATACAGTTTTCATTGAACAGTTGCGGATGTAATAAATTAAAGGGGTTTGGGTGGGGGTAGGGGGGCGGTGTAAATAGGGTGGTATAGATATAGGTATACTGGTCTCTGCTCGGTGTCTCTCTTCAGTATCTAGTCTCTAGAGCCAGGAGTCTGTGGAGCAGGGAAACATTGTCTGATGTCTAGAACAGGTTTGTCTTCAGTCCAGGGTTGGGTTTTCTGTGGAAGGTGGACAGCACGCCAGCGAATGGTCCAGTCATACTGTCTGCTGGCTGCCAGGCCTTCAGCAGCTCCGGAGCCTGGGAAGCGGGTTGGGCCATGCTGGGGTTAGAGGGGCCCAGACTGGGCCAGCTGGGGGGCTTGAGCCCCTGCAGAACAGGGGAGCTGGAAGTGTTAGCGTAGCCACCATTAGTTGGTGCTGGACTGGGGCTCAAGCTAGCCGGACTGCCCATGTTCCCATTGCCTGAGCCGGGCAGGGAGGCAGTGCTGTCGGGAGTTGGGCTGCAGGTGGATTCTTTTGATTCGTCGTCGTCTGAGGAAGACCTGGGCTCGCCCTTCTTTCCTCCGTTGCTGCCAGTACTCCCGTTAGTACCCCCGTTGGCGTTACCGGATTTAGAGTTTGCCGCACGCTCCTGTTTACGGAATTTGGCACGCCTGTTCTGGAACCAGACCTGAAAGAACAATAACGTTTCAGAATAAACTCAGAGGGGAGGTGGTATGTATTCTCTAAGGAAGAGTGTATGTGGCATTTGTAAGACTATTGACCCCAAATCCCTTTAAACTTTAGAATCTTTTCACACTGGTTCATCCTTTTCAAATGGTCTTTCCAGGCAATATTTTAGGGGCCATATATACAGTATGGATCCTTAATAAACATCTAAACAAAGGGATTACATTAGATCAAATGCATTTCTGCCGTTTCTGCACCAAATACAGAGCAGGCAGGTGAATTGTACAGTCAATGGAAGACTTCATACAATCATTAGTCTCACCTGCACCCGCGCCTCAGTCAGATCAATCTTGAGGGCCAGCTCCTCTCGAGTGTAGATGTCTGGGTAGTGAGTCTCCGCAAACACGCGCTCCAGCTCCTTCAGCTGGGAGCTGGTGAAGGTGGTCCGGATGCGCCGTTGCTTCCGCTTCTCGTTCAAACCAGACGGGTCGGAGAAGAATTTGTAGGGAACTGTGGAATCAAACAAAATCAATTAAATCAGTGAGTTTTAACCAAAATAGCAAGGGTGAGAATACGAAGAAAAGGTGGACTGTACATGGTCTATTCTTGGTTCCCTCACGCAAGTAGAGACCTATTGGAATAGATTAATAAGGTGGTCTTGAATTTATAATCAATAAATTAAGATTGTTACAATACACAATTTACCAACCATATTTGCTTCATGACACGGTACAAACAGGAACATAATGATAGAATATAAAATGTTTTATTGTTTAATACAATTTCAAATAGGCTGATGTATGCAATAAAAATAAAATTAAAAAACGTTTACAAACAGAGCAATTACCTAACTACAATTTGTTGCTTTTAGCGTGTAAAATGGTCTGAATAATAGAGTGCACCCGCTGTATAAAATCGCATTTGTTATGCCTGTAGCCTCATGCTTTGTCAATTACTATTTAATGACGGAATATTATTTTGCATTTCAAGTTAACGAGGTAGCCTAATTAATTAATATCATTTATAGGACGAAAAATGGTTTGTGGATCAAGGTTATCGACAAGTTGCACAAGACTAAAGCTACATTACCCTAACAGCTTTCAATCTGACAACAGTAAAAGATGATGACAGAAACAATTGTGTGTTTTGTTAAATATTTCGTATCGAATTATTAGGCAGGCTTTTATTCAAGTTAAAAAACAGGGTCTAAATCAACTTTGCCAAAAGCTGGAGCATCTTTGATGAGCGGATATAAATGTGAACGTCAAATATTATAGGCTATACATTTGTTAGACGTAAATATTATAGATGGATATTTAATTAGGGATCATAACTTAGAAAAATATGAATGTGTTATTATTAGCGACATGCAAGCACATCTGTTTAGTCCTCTTGCATGTGGTTAAAAATCAAGTTATGGAAGTCACGCTAAATCGTACATTTAGTGCGAACTTAATATTGGGTTAAGGTTTTGATTTATTTCAGTTTATGTATTTAATAGTTAAGCCTTATCGCAAAAAAACAAACTGAAATCTTTTCACAAACAGTTCTTCGTAAACTTGTGTACAATTTAAAGGGCTAATAAAGCATAGGTATGTCAAGTACATGATTTCTTTCAGAACAGTTATTTTCTTTTCACGGAATCTGTCCTCTTGCCCCTGGCTTATGCTGCAATTTCTCCCCGAGGAAGCGCACCTAGCGCGCTCTTACCTGTGGAGTAGGGTGTTGGTTGATGTTCGCGCAGGGCGCCCAGCGTGCAGCTCGCGGTGCTGAGGGGCGTGCAGCCCGGGTTGGTGAAGCCAGTCCGAATCGGGTTATACTGGAACGAGCTGGCCTGGCTGCATGAACTAAAGTCCGCGTAGGCCGACGCTTCCATTGCCGCCATGCACGAGTCGTAGGAGTTCAGGTAGGAGTAATCCATTTTATACATGGAGGCGCGTAAGGCCAACTCTTGGAGCGCTGGTTCCCGGTTTAAAATCAAAACTTCAACGTTCTACACTTAGAAGGTTTAAACGTGGACAATGCCGTAGAGACTGCGAAAAGATGTCTCTAATATCTCCAAGGAGGTATCACCGTTAGGTTTGCCGTGCAAGTCCCAGTCGCACTCTGTTTTTCAGATTTCTTGTTTTCCGTGATCCAATTTTAATAAGGCTATTTTCCTTTTTGAAATATCCTCTGTCTTTTTATATGTTCATCAGTCGCTTTTGTCTTTCGTTCACGTCCACTCTGTGACTCTCTTACTCCCGTGCTGACTCGCGCTCCGTTTGACAGCACACCGGGCAGCTCGCGCAGTGTTTATAATAAACTTGGCAGAACGCGAGACAAAAGCGAGGCGGTGGTCTCTTTCCATGACAATGCCTCGAGAGTCTATTGGGGGGCAGCTCGGATGGCCAGCCCCCTCCCACCGCTCATGCATCACCAATGCGCGTGAGGTTAACCCTCTCAGTCAGACGTCTTTATGTGAGATGCAACTCAGATATGATTTTGATTTCCGAAATTAAACGCGTTATTTGATGTAGCCCATCAGTTGGAGATGTCACTTCAGCCTCATCTATAGTGAGGATGATTACGATTAGGATTCGAATTGATTGAATGTGGTGACACCTCAGCCGAGTGAAAACTAGTGGTTAAAATAACGTCAGCCAAATTTGTGCAGTCCACAAATAAAATTACGATCTTATAAATTGGAAACGTTCTTCCTGTTATAGCTACAATGCATGTAGGCCTAAAAGGAACCTATACAAACAACCCAGAGGACTCCACACGATTGCGGAAAAATAATCCACCTCTTGGTTTTCCAGTTTTCTAAAACATCAAAGTATTATATCTGAATATTTAGTTATGTCTGCTCTGTAATAGCCTATTTTGTAGGCCTAGATATCAAGATAATATGCTTCTAAATAATATTCACAAAACAATATGATATCCTGCTAAATTAATTATTATTTGCCGGTGGCATTGTGTGCCTATGCGTGTGTGTGCTTGCGTGTGTGTATGGTTGCCTGTTTCCAAGTGTGCTCTCCATAACGCTTGACCAGCACCCCAGCATAATTACCGATCCGTTTCTGATGCCAGATTACCGATGTTAATCTGGCATCATTACCCATATTAACACACGTTTGAGATCAAGTCGAACTACAAGAAACGAAGATAGTTTATGCCAAACGCAATGCATGTCCAAACGCTGAAGGCCTGGGAAGTAACACAAAGGAGCACCTGTACGACATCAGCAGAAAATAATAACAGCCTATGGTGGTGCATTCGATTACTTATAGGTTTACAATTTGTATGGGGTATGTTGTGATTTAAAAAAATATCTTGTTTTCAACATTTTCTTTAATAAAAGCCAATAGTCATTTTCTGATGACTCGAAAAATGGACCATTGCCCTAGATTAATGAAAAATGTAGCAGCTATCTTTCATGCCATTTACATTTATTAGTTTATCGACACCATTTACTAGGGCTTTATATTTCTGTAAACACAAGTTGTGTCATTACTCTATGACGCATAGCCTAATTTTGGATTTTCAGAAACAATCGGGAACCTGAATTTGGATAGTTCTAGGCCTAGGATGAGTTCTTTTCACCCCGCCAGATACCTGGCACCAGCAGTCAGATATCTGTCGCGTTCCCGGGGTTTAACCCGGTTAGACACGGACTGCCTCGAGCGGGTGCGTCACGATGCATTTAGGTAATTCAGGATTGAATGTCTGGTGAGCCAACGGGACTCCCTCGCGCCACCGTCCCTCATCCATCACTGAGTAAATCATATGCACGCGCCAGCTATAGTCTGCACCAGAAATGTAAACGGGAAAAGTGCAGTGTCTTCCTTCACTCTCAGAGGGAAGGGAAGCTGATGCTGACGTGACGAAGTGACACACACACTTTAATCTGCCAACCTGCCACAGGTGGGACAGTGCAAGACCACGCGCGTCCTATACCTGCCGTTTCAACGACATGTCAGTCTGGATGACTTTAAATGCTGACCAGGAGAGTAAGAAAAACATGACTGGTGAGTGCGCCACGGGCCATAGATAGGCCTACCCTGTGATAGGCCTGTATGCTGGCTCAATTAGACCCTCCAGAAACAAGAAACCGATCTTTGCGCATTCAAGAAATTGAAAATAATTTGAAGCAGAAAATACGTTTTTTACTTAGGGTAGGCAACTACAAACTCAATTGAACAGGCCCGGTATTTATACCATACGCATTGCATAAAATATGCATAAACAGCCTTGACATTTGTTTTCTAAATGTATGGCTTTAGATTGAATTCGTTTGAATATTATCAGACACTCTTTCAACAAAAATAATGCAATATGCTTAAACAATACAATGTAGGCCTATGTAGCCGAATTCACGGGATATAAATATAAATGTTTTCTGTTATTGATATTATAGGTTAGTATACTTAGGCCTATCTTTGTGTGTTTATGAGTGTATTCTCCTTGACTAATTAACATTTAAAAGGTTAACACAACAGCACAACACGTATTATATAATAAATATGCTGACTGACATCCTCTGTCGAATTCGTTGTAAATATTCTGATGACCCCGTCTGACTGACAGTCCCTCACCCCAGACCACCGCCATGTGCCGCGGGACAGATACCGGCAAGACCCCCTGTGTGGTCATTCTTGGTTGTCCCGTCTTTTACTGGTCTCTCATCCTCCCCCTCGGTCTACTCTCTGCATCCCCTCTCTCCCTCCATCCATCTATCCATCACAGCGGCAGTCTCTCCCCGCCTCATCAATCTCTCCCCACACTTTTCCTCAGTGCCCCTCTACCATTGCTTCATTAGCCCAATCTGCATTCACCAGCCATCGGTCTTCCCACCCCACACGTCTCACATAGCCCCGTACACGGTACCGGCAGAGAAACGGCCTCAGCTTTAATAGGAGGAAGATCGGAAACGATTACCGTCAGAAGAACTGCAGAAACCCAAACGACAATGAATTCAATTAATCTGCAAATATGTGCGTCGTTTTCGTTTTTGACTTTTTTTTAATCACATTGCAGAACCTTTATTATTACAATCACTTTTTTTTACACCAGGTAAAAGGGTTAGGTTAAGAAGCCCAAATTATGGCCGAGGTCGAATAACGTGCAATGGTATCAGAACAGATAACGGAATGTTCTATCATGAGAGGAAAGTGTTTGAATATTCCCAAATGCCTTATCCCCTTGTGTCACTGCAGGGTCTCGAGAAGGCTCTTCTGACCATTGTTCCATGCTTCTGTTGACTCAGACGTCATGAATGTTAAAGACCGCCGTTACTGTTTCCGTTAAATCGCCCATGAATTTAAAAGTCCAAAGTTAAACCTCTAGCGCCCATGCAGGCCCCTGCGAAGGGGCATTAGCGGGGATTAAAGACCGTGGGGAGACGAGGCTCTTTGAAGGGATTAAGTTAAAACGTTAAACTCGCGGGAGAAGGTCGCTTGCTCTTTTGGGTGACTGGCGACGCAGTGAGTTCAACTTTGGAAACAGTTTAACTTCCACAGCAAACTAACCTCTTAACCCACCAGAAGGGACCTTTACACAACAGATGGGCCTCGACCCAAAAGCTCTGTTGTGAAGTGAGAGAAGGACAAATTGACACACCTCCCTTAACAAACCCTGAAAAAAAACTGAGCTTGCCCTGCTGAAAAAAACTGCATAGACCAGCATCCCGTCCATGCTGGTGTATGCTGGTTTGGTGCTTGTTTAGCTGGTGGACCGGCATGATGAAACTGGTCCACCAGCAAGCTGTCATTATAATGCTGGTCCACCATGGTCTTTCTGGTGAAGCTGGTCCACTGATTTGGACTCCCAGGATCAGAGCTGCGACATTGTGAATTCCACAAAATTAAATGTAAATTAGCTACCACATCCAGACCGAGTCCTTGGCAAAATATTGTTTTATCATTTGGTTATTATGCCGTCCACATCTCCACAACGAACGACCAAATTATCCTAATGGACAAAGGCATGTTAGGCCCACTCTAAAAAAAGGCATTTTAGGATGAAAACTTGAGCAGCGGTCCCGTGAGATCACACACACACACACACACACACACTACACACACACCACAGCTGGAGAAGCAGGGATGGCCGCGCGCAGGAGAGCTTCTCCAAACACGCTAATTAGATCTGTAGCTCTGGCCCCGCGCTCTGAAAGCAGGCCCAGCGGCGGGGCGCGCGGAGCTGTGGAAAGTTAATTGAATTAAATTCTCTCTAAACTAATTAGACTGCAATCTGCCACGCGAGCTGTCCCTGAGCAAGGTTCGAATTAGGCAGAATGGATCTGTTCCTTTCTTTAAGAAAAAGAGGGCAGACTGGTATGTTTCGTGGTCTTTTATTCGCATTTTATGCTAATTTTCCCGAGGGACTGCGCGTGAGGTAACCGTACGGGTTTGGCAGCTTGTGTCTGGAGAGTCTCCGGTCTATGTCTCGAGAACCATCATGTGACACACTCACTATCCCTTTGGTCTCCTACATCTGGAGGTTAGCTCTATTCCCCTACAACCTGGAGACGGCCATTCCTATTAACACTCAATGTTCAATGGGAGCACTGCGAGATTCTCTCTTGCTTATCTGCTTAACTTCCCATCTATGAGGAAGATGGGGTGGGGCATAATAACAATCTAAGGTTTGTTATTCGTAGGACGAGCTGAACTGGGGTGGGGGTAATGGTGGATCGATCCGTGCACGGCGTCCGGGGGGAACCATGTTGTAGACATAGTGGAGAGGAGCGGAGGGGATGAGGGGACTAGAGGAGAACAAGGATGAAAATCCTTCTTTAAGAGCGCAGACAGATATGATAATGGAGAGCGCGGGGATCAGAGCTCTGAGTTATGCGCGCGGCGGTGCTGAGCGCTCACCGTCCGGTCATCAGAACTGCCTGATGCCGTGGGCCGCCAGCAGTTAAGGCAGATATTTGGCCGCGCTCGATGAAGGTGAAAAAAAACATTCAATTTGCTAGACTTTGCAGAAGTCTTCAATGTGTAAAATATCCTCTAATGCAATGTTATCATCGAATCCTTGCCAGCACACCAAAGTACCCGCTGTACAGTAGACACCTTCCATTACATGTGTCTGAACGTCCTACTTTGTTCTTTCACACTACACCTTCTCTCTACTCCCTCTTCCCTTCCCACTTCGTTTAAGTATTCATCTCCATCTCTAGACACTTCATCCCTGCTCCCCCCTTCATCTCTTCTCCTGAACTCTCTCCCCTCCATTAGAGATAGACGGGGTACCTCTGGACATTGGCGTGGAGGACGGTGGGACTGAGAGAGAAAGAAAGAGTGAGAGAGAGGAGGGTGGAGAGGGTAGGTTTCCGTTTCCCTTTAATCTAATCAGAGAAATGGCAGCAGGCAGAAATAGCCTGACGGACAGACTAAGAGGCTCTCTTTCTCTTCCTCATCATCTCCTCTTCCTCAGGGAGGGTAAACGGATATGCACACTCTCTAATACACCCTTACGCACACACGAACACACACTCACTAATACACTCTTACACACGCACACATTCACTAATACACCCTTACATTCATGTACACTCTCTCCAATACACCCTGACACACACACATTCTTTCTGTTACACCTTAACACACATATTCTCTAATATACCTTAAGATGTACACCGATTCTACTACACCCTTACACACACACTCGTTCTTTCTAATACACTCTTGCAAGTGTTCTCTCCTTCATAAAATGTATACACACACACTCTATAATACACCCAACCACACACACACACACAAATACACCCTTATACACGATGCAGATGTGTTTCAAATATAAAAACATGCAACAGGATTTTAAAAAGAATCCATAAAAGCACATTCTAATTTAAAAATAAAAAGCCTATTATAAGAGTGTAAGAATTTCAATTAAAGAGCAAAATTGAAGCACAAGGATTAGTATAGCCAAAAGCAGTGGTGAACATCAACGTTTTCAGTCTGGATTTAAAAGTAGTCAACGCTGGAGCAAGTCTCAAATGTGCTGGATGTTAATGACAGCTATTTGTTGCATGGTAGCTAAATGCAGCTTTTCCATGTTTTGTTTAGACTCTGGGGAGAGTTAAGAGACTAATCCAAGATGACCTGAGGGCTCTAGATCAGGGTCTAGGTTGATATTGTAAAAGCAATTCAGTGATGTATTATGGCCCCAAACCTTTTAGTGATTTATAGCTGAGCAGCAATATTTTGAAATCAATTCTCTGATACACCGGGAGCCAACATAGGGATTTGGGAATAGATGTAATGTGCTCAAATCTTTTTGTCTTTGTTAGCACTCTTGCGACAGCTTTCTGAACCAGCTTTAGCTGCCTAGACACTTTTTTTAGGGAGACCTGAAAAGAGACAATTGCAATAATCTAACCGGTAATAAAGGCATGCATAAGTTTGTTTATCTAAGACTTGTTTGGACGTTAGTCCTCCAAGTCTTGTTATGTTTTTAAGTTGATAGTAGACAGATTTACTGACTTGATGTAGCTGTTGAAATTTAGATCTGAATCCATGATGATAGCACCAAGATTTCTGGCATGGTTTTTGGTTTTCAAAGACAAGGAGTCAAGGTATGAGCTAAATTTCAGCATTTCTTTTTTGGCGCCTAATCATCTTAGTTTTGTCCTTATTTAGTTGAAGTAAATTCTCACATCTCACACATCCAGTCATTGACTTGATCAATGCACTGGCACCGCAAATCTACAAGACAACGTTCATTTGGTGATAGAGCTATTTAGATTTGAGTGTCTTCCGTATACTAAGGTAAGCAATGTTGTTATTTTACATCACTTGGCCTGGCAGGAGCATGTAGAGATGCACATATACACTCACATAACACGCACACACACTCAAATACACCCTGCCACACACACATCTGTGCTTTACCAGCCATATGCAGTTTTCTAGTGATCTCTCGCTTGATGCATGACTGTGTTCAGCCTCTGGTCTGCACCTCTCAGTGTCACCAACCATCTCTGGAGGAGGGAAGCCTTCACTGAACTGCGGCTGTCAAGGGTTTTCCTTGTCTTCCTTGAGGGTTTAGGCTGGTTTAGGTGCAGTTCTATGGGCGCATGTGAAGCCCTCTGTGTATTGCTTGTAAGGCCTATACATACTGTATATACAGTATATCAACTTGCTTGTGTAGGCCTATAGGTGTTATGACAGTAGGTTGAGAAGGCTGTGTGTGTGTGTGTGTGTTCTGACCACAGGTCCTCGGGTATGTGTGTGTCATGGGGGGCCCAGCCTGGGCACAGTAAGAGTGACTGTGTCTTGTTCTCCATGCTAATCCTCGCTCTCCAGGGGACAAGACTGCATGGTGTGCTCCTCTCTCTGGGGGAACATCTTCTACATCTCTAAGGAATCTGGGCCTCAGAGCCGGGAGCGCCCCTCCCACATTCCCAGCCGGCCGTGTGCAGCTCTCACACACACGGCCCACATTCCCCTGTCTCGTTGTGTCACTGGACTGACATTTGTTTTTGTGCCAGTCCCACCCAGATGCTGGTCACACACGCACGCACACACGCACACTACATTTGGATTGACAGCAGAACACAAACCAAACAAAGACAGGAATCTGTTGATCACAGGGACTTTAATTGACATCGCGGAGGTACACATGACAGATGCCTTAGGACGTGCCTCGCCAGCATGCACTACACATATTACACCTGTGTGGAACCACTGCACCAGTCTATAAATAACTTTGACGTCTCCACAATCTCAGTGTCACATAGATTTGCCCGCAAAACATACAACACTATGGTACTGTATGTCTTCATGACTAAGGCAGTACTTAAACATTTAACATCCAATAAAAGGAACCCTTTCTCAAGGCAGTGATATTCATATCCATACACTTTTGTTTCAGTGTTCTTTCCAAGAACACACTTAAATGATCTATTGTAGATATGATTAAACATAACTCTACTACTTCACAAGACATACTGTCTGTGCAACTATGGGACAACATTTTCTAACTTTGGCTATTCCTATCCTTTCCAAGAAATGAAAAAATACTATGATATAGCTCTAACTATAGCGCATATGACTGTTATCGATGTACCCCATTTAAAGTATTTAGCAGCAGACTATTGCAGTTTCCTTATGCTGTCCCCTGAGCCTTTCTGTTAGCCACCAATGCTAACGAACGAAGATATGGCGTGTAGCATGAAGCAAGGTCTTCACTGGTATGCCTGGTTTTGTGTGTGTGTATGTGTGTTTGTAGAGAAACAGACATGGAGAAAAAAAACATGGAAAAAGGCAATGACGTGTTGGTACTGAGGCGGTTTTATTCGATATCTCCCAACAGAACCAGGATTGCCGGTCCTACCTGACTGATGTGATATGACAGAATGGCAGTGGTGCTTGTGCGTTTACGCCAGCTGGTGGATGAGTCATGTCTATGAGAGTGTGAGTGCCACGTGTGTGTGTGTGTGTGAGTGTGTGTTTAAATGAGTGAGTGTGTTAGTGGTCTGGGCTAAGAGGTGGACGGATGTCCAGAGTCCTGGCAGAGCTGTCCTCTCCCACTACCTCCAGGCGCAGACTGGGCACACTCTGTTCATCTGGCCCCTCTGCTCCACCTCTGGCCTGGGATTGGACAGTCAGTCGCAGGGTGCACCCTTTGGGGAGGAGCTCCTGCTCGTAGGCAGCAGCCAATTGGTTGACCACGCGTCGCTCAACCTTGGGGGCCAATGAAAGAGCTTGGTTAGATAACCTGCATGGCAGGTCCCAGTAGCTATAAGGTTGCTTTGTCTTCCTTGGTGTGTTCAATACTCTCTTCAACACTCTCTTTTATATAAACTTTGTTTATTTTAGCAGCTAATTAGGTGAAATGCACATGTAATTCACAGCTCTCCTGAGCCATGTGGATAGATGGACCTTTTAATAATGTTGTGGTGTGTGTGTGTGTGTACCTCGTGTTTGATAGAGCGTGCTCCATAGTGCAGGTTATACCCCCCCGCCAACAGGTCGAGAACGGGGCGGTCCCACAGAAGAGTGATGTCATGCCTCTGTTTGGCCTATCAGGGGACAGGTGGGTGAGGGAGGGGAGCGGATAGACGAGAGGGGGGCACCAGAGAGGGAGAGAAGGGTGAGGGACGAGCCCGGATGAAACCAGAAAGAGATAAGGCAGGGTTGAAGACAGAGAGGGATGAGGTGCGTGAGGGTAAAACAAGACAAAGATGGATGACAGGGCAGAACAGGTAGTGTCTAACCCTGCGTCTCTCAGTGCTAAACAACAGCCTGCTCAGGCATTTTCGCTACACAGCTCTCAAGGTGATCAGATAGGTCTTTAGCCCTGTGCTAACCATTTACCCAATAACACATGCACCAGTCTGAAGTTACTCACGAATACACACTCAACAACAACAACACAGAGGTTCATAATAAAGCCTGCTATTACAACCATTAATCTAATTCCGATGTGTCTCTCTCACACACACACACACACACACACACACACACACAGACACACACACACACACACACACACACACACACACACACACACACACAGACACACACACACATAAACACACACCCAGCAATGAGTCAAGACCCTATTGGTTCCCTGAGGCCAGTGTTAGCTGTCAGAAGCAGAACAATATTAATACTTAAATATTTATGACACACATGTTAAACACTGTAATCATATTAGAGCTGGGGCAAACACTGGGGACTATTGATCTGAAGGAGTTCTATAGCACACCATGTCAACACACACACAAACACACACACATACACACAGAGAGACAGAGAGAGAGCGAGAACGAGAGAGATAGGAGGAGAAAGAGGGGGAGAGAGCTAAAAAGTGAGAAAGTGTGAGAGACAGTGAGAGGCAGAGAGTGAGAGAGGGAAAGGGAGGGGGAAAGACAGAGACTTCTATTGTGTGTGAGGAGAGTGGTACCTTCTTGGCCCAGAAGGTGAGCTCTCCGCTAACCAACTGCAGAAGCTCTGAGTGACAGAACGGCAGGAAGTAAACAATCTCGTTGATCCGTCCCAGAAACTCGTCCCTCCGGAAATGAGCCTGTGGAGGAACCAAATCATCTATCTATTAGGACCAGTCACTGTACATCTGTTTTTTTTTAGGGAGAATTACGCTGCATAACAATTAGTGGTGGGTGGGCTGTGATTGGGCAGAGGTTGAAAGGGAGGGCGTTACCTTCAGGATGGGGCGAATCACAGAGTCCTTAAACTGCCGTGAGATGGTGACATCATCCCCCTTCTGCACCTCGTCTACAAAAACAACAACATCATATCAACAGTGCTCCTAGTGCTTAACTGTTGTACAAGCATATGCTGTTAGAGTATGTAGTGTTTGTACGTTTGTGTGTGTATATGTGTGTGTGAGTGAGTGAGTGGGGGGGAGGGGTAGTGTATGTGTGTCCTTGGGAGCATTTCGTACCGAGGTTGTCGGCAAGTTTCCTGCGGCTGAGCTCCTTGGCCTCTTGGCGTAGCTGCAAAGCATGCTGGGCGATGTCGTCACTGGCCACGTTGGAGGTCATGATAAAGATGGCGTCCTTGCACTCGATCGTCTTCCCCTTCCCGTCCGTCAGACGACCCTGAGAGAGAAACGAACGGAAAAGAGAAAAAAAGACAGGGAGGGAAACAGAAAGAGAGAATGAGAGAGAGAGAGAGATAGAGGGAGAGAAAGAGAGAGGGGGAAGGAGAGAGAAGGGGCCACAAGTCCATACTTTAAAGGAACAATGACATCCATCCATTTGGATTCCACTCTGAAACCGCCTGGTTTAGAGTCAGAACGGGCTTTTCTTCACCATGCAAGTTCACACCAAGTCAGTCACCTCTGTCGCGGATGGTGAAGTCAATGTGTGTTTATTCGTGTATTAGGGTGTGGTACCAGTGTGTGTGTCTCAGTGTGTGTGTCGTCCCACCTCGTCGAACAGCTGCAGCATGATGGTCAACACGTCAGGGTGGGCCTTGTCCACCTCGTCAAACAGGACCACAGCGTTGGGGAAAGCCTTCAACTGCTTGGTCAGCTGACCTCCCTCCTCGTGGCCCACATACCCTGGGGGGGAGCCAATGAACTTAGCCACCTGGGGGAGAGGGGAGGGGGGGACAGAGCGAGAGACACAGGGAGAGGAAAACAGAGGGAATAGGCCAATAAGAGAAGGCATACAAAACACTTTTGTCGCTGATATCCAAAATACATTTGTTTGCAAAATGTAATTATTCGATTGTTTTCGTTAGATGTTACCTCATGCTTCTCCTGGAACTCTGACATGTCCATCCGGATGAAGCCCTAGGGACAGAGAGAGAGGAGGGGGAAGTATGGAGATGGTCTGTTTCTCTGTGTGTCGCCTGTGTGTGTCTGTGTTTGGCTGTGTGTTTGGCTGTATGTACGGGGCTGGGATTGTGTAGCTGTGTGTGTTCGGGCTCCGTATGGAGGTGTGTGTGTGTGTGTGTGTGTACCTTCTTGATGTCCTTATGCATGTAGCGAGCCACCTGCTTGGCCAACTCTGTCTTTCCTGTGGACAAAACACCAACCGATCACTCCTCCCTTTTATCTCCCTCTCTCCATCTCTCAAAATGTTTGGCAGTAAAACATTGCCCTTATAAACATTCATATTCAAAATGGATGGTATGCATATGTATGTGTGTGAGTGTGCATAATATCTCCATCCTGAGAGAAGGGACTTGTTGCTGAATGTTTAATATTGATGTCTCCTGGCCAGTGTCTGTCGCTGCAGGCAAAAGGAATATGAACACTGTCTACCTTCCATCTATCTCTCAGCCCTGTCATGGCTCACACTCATGTGTGTGCACACAAACACACACTTTGTCTTGCTATCCTTGTGGGGACTCACAGTTCAGTCCCAATTCAAAATCAACAGCCTAACCTGAACCCTAACTCTAGCTCCTAACCCTTCATGTCATTCAAATGCCTAAAACCTCCCAGAAATAGCGCATGAACCTGTGAGGGCAGGGAACATTTCCCCCCCAGGCTCCGATGTCTTTTGTAGCTCACACACATAAACACTCTCAGTCCAGTCATAGATTTCAAACACACATGCAGACACAGACACACACATACTGAGAATCACCGTCACTCTCTCACATACATACGCCCTGCCATGTCATTTTTATTGTACAGTCATAGTATAATGGACAGTGCTTGTAGAATGTACAGTGACAGTATACTGTGTTAGTATATTGTACTCTGTTAGTGAATTGCACAGTGATAGTATATCACTGTACAGTATATAAACACTGTACAGTGTATATACAAATACTGTACAGTGATAGTACACTGTACAGTGTTTATTTACTGTACAGTGATAGTACACTGTACAGTGTTTATATACTGTACAGTGATAGTAAATTGTACAGGGATATAATACTGTACAGTGTTTGTATACTGTACAGTGTGTGTATGGGGTGAATCAGTACAGAAGGCCCAGAAGCCTACCGACCAAGGGAAGAGGAAGCTGGACTTCCTGCAACGTCCCAATGGGAGACAAACGAGAGGAGCGAGGGACCGGAGCGGGGGATGGAGGGGAGGAGTTACCTATCCCAGAAGAGCCGAGGAAGAGGAAGACGAGGGGGTGCTCTTCATCGTACCAGCCATTCTCCTTCCTCCTGATGGCTGTGGAGAGACGAAGGGATGAGAGAGAGACAGAGGGGGACAGAGAGAACAAGAGAGAGCGAGAACAAGAGAGAGAGAGAACAAGAAAGAGAGAGAGAGAGCGAGAGAGAGACAGAGAGAGAGAACAAGAGAGAGGGAGAGAAGAAGGGATGAGGGGGGGAGATAGTTAGCACAGTAAGTATGATAAAGGTGTCAGTGGAAAGGGGAGAGCGGGTTCACAGGCACTTTGTGGGAAAGAGAGGAGAGAGGGAGAGAAATCCAGAGAGCGAGAGAGACCTCTACAATTGTATTCACCGGTCTCTCCTCCTCTCTCCTCCTCCTCCCCCTCCCTCTCCCTCAGTCTGTGGGGCCATTAGCCAGCGCTAATCACGTTAGCCTTCCCGGCGCGGCCAAGGCTAAATCAGGTTAGCATGGATCTGAGCCTCACCCACACACACACACACACGCACACGCACTCACGCACACACACACACACAGCCTCGCTCCAGGAGGAGTGCCTATCCTACCCCACTATCACCCCAGCAACCAAAGACTCACTCTCTCTGTAACACACACACATACATACACACACAGAGACAAAGCTAGGGAGAGGGTAGGGATCCAGCAAACTTGGCACTGGTCTCTTGCCAAACGCATAGAGACAGACATTAGAATACACTCTTCATATCTCCATATCTAACCCTGCTTGTGCATGCAGGGGAGACCAACCAGTGGGCTTTCTCAAAAATCACCCTGTTTAACCTGAAATGGCCGGGGGTGTGTGTGTGTGTGTGTGTCCAGCCTCTCTCTGACATTAGCATGGGAGACACATCTCATCCATCCATCCATCCATCTCTCCTTTTCTCGGCAGCCTCGTCTGCTATCCATCTTTCTGATCCTCTCAGATCTTTCCTCCTGAAACCCAGCTCCTCAGCTGGAAGCTTCTGGCAGTTTGAAGGAGAAGAAGGAGAGAGAGGAAGGCTCGGGGGAATGAACAGGTGATGGAGGAGAAGGAGAGAGGGAGGGAGGGAGATGCACAGAAGAGATGGGAAGATGATAGATGTAATGGGGATAGAAGGAGGAGGGGTGAAGGAGGGATGAAGGGAGAGAAGGAGAGAATGATATCAGTGATGGTCATGGAGATGAATACTGACGGCTACAGGCTCCAAGATTGTCTGCCTTATTACCCTGTGTGTGTCTGTGTGGGCGTCTGTATCTTTGTGTGTGTTTATCTGCGTGTGCGGGTCTGTGTGTGTATTGGTGTGTGTGTCTGTGTGTTTATGTGTGTGTCTGTGTGTTTATGTGTGTGTGTGTGTGTGTGTGAAACTCACTGGATGACGGGCTAACCTTCTGTCTCAGTGTGTGTGTTGATATCCTGGAGCATGGGGTGTGTTTGTGTGTTGGTTGATTGAGACTGACTTTGGTAGAAGGACACACTGACGTTCCACAAAGGACACAGACCACAACAAAACAGGCATAGAGAGAAACACACACACACACACCAACACACACACACACCAACACACACAGCTGGACGTATTGACCAGGTCTGGTTTGGTAGAGGACTCTAATATGATTAGAGCAGGATCATTCTCTTCAATAACTCTTAGCCCTAAGAGCTAAACCAGGATCAATCTACCCTTCCTGTGTGCAAGTGTGTGTGTGTGTGTGTGAGAGTAGCATTGCTCATAGCTGAAGGCTAGTCATCAGTCACTCACAATCTAGGAAGAACCATCATACTGTATCATTACTTAAAAAAACTTCACAATCTTCAATATTTCTTTAAAAAAAAAACACTTTTTGCTTTCTTCTCCAATGTCACTCTCTCTGTGTTAATACTAGCCTTTCTCTATTTTAGTTTTCTATGAACATCTCTCTCCATCCCTCTTTTCCCTATTGTCATCTTCCTGTTATTCCCCCAGGCTTGTAAAATAGTGTGTCAGTGATAAGTATTTCCCTGTGTGTGTGTGTGTGTGTGTGTATACGTGCACGCGAGTGTGCTTGTTCCCACACTCTCTCTGATCATTCCCATCATCCTGTCTCTAGCCCTGTGTGTGTGTGTGTGTGTGTGTGTGAGAGAGAGCGAGCGAGAGAGTGTCTGATATATTCACTGTATTACTTCTAAGGGATCAATAAGCTGTTCCTTTATCACGGTGGTGATGTCTCAGATTGCTTTCAGGACAATTTGCCACAGCAACAACAACCATTCATCACATCTCACTGATCCAGGGAGCCCTTAGTCTGGACTACACATCCCAGCATGCTCTCCTCCCTGCCTACAGTCAGAGAGACTACGCGTCCCACAATGCCCAGGCATCCTACACACGGTTGTGTTGCCCAAGTGAAGTCATCATCCAGCTCGTGTATGTATGTAACTATCCCAGCACCGGTTGCCCAAAGAGGACTGTTGCGTCTTTTCCATGTTGATGGAAGCTAACTGTGTGCATGTTCATGTTGATGTCGTTCTGTGGTGTGCCATCTTTATCATGAAACAACCATACAGCAAACCTTCTTTCTCTGTGCCCAGAACCCAACCCCAACACACACACACACCTCACTGGCCCTGCGATCGATAGCCAGCCTCTATGGATGTGCAGCATCATATTAAGTATTTACTGGCCCCTGTGTTATTGTGCTGTAAGTCATCTTCCCCTGGCCTCCCTCCATCTCCCCTTCTTTCTCTCTATCTACTAGCTGCAGGACCCCTCCATCCACCCTCCGACGCTCTCACTTCCTCTCTCCTTCCCCCTCTCTACTCGACTGTCTCACCCACGCTCTCCTCCACTCACTCTCTCCCCGCCACCCTCGTTCTATCTCACATCACGAGAACCCACGACAGAGCCATAGATCGCATCACTTCCTGTGTCATTACCCACAGGAAGACTATGACATTGGATGGAGGGAGAGGAGCAGGAGGAGAGAGGTGGAGGAAGACGGGGAGGTGGAGAGGGGGAAGAGGTGGGGAAAGGAGGGAAGAGGGGATAGAACTGAAGGGCGGAGAGAAGGGTAGCGAACAGGAGCTGGAGACGGGGGAGGGAGATGGAAGGAGATGGAGAGATGGAGAGGAGGGGAAGGGAGGAGAGAGGTCTGGAGTACATCTCAGTAATCAGGTTAGCTGGCGGCTCAAGGCCTAGCCTCCCCAGCTGTTCAACACACACACGCACACGCACACACACACACACACACACACACACACACACCACCTGTCTGCCTGACGGACAGCTCATTCATCACAATTAACCAATTACAGCCTCCGCCAGGCTGTCTGAGCCCGCCCCTTCCCCTCCTCCCCCCTCACCAGAGAGAGTGAAAGGAGAGAGGTGATAGGGTACTGAAGACGGGACCAGCCAGGGAGGCAACACTCATTTTCAGACCAGAGTTTATGTAGTGTGTGTGTGTGTATGTATATGTGTGGGTTGTGGGTGTGTGTGAAGTATGTATAAGGCAGTTTGCAGTATATTCAGGATGTGTGTGTGTGTGCATATACTATCATACTATATACTTAGTTGTTGAAAAGTGTAGTAGTAGTGCTTTGTATCTGTATGTGTGCATGTGTGCTTACCTAAGGCCAAAGTGTGTGTGTGTGTGTACCTGAAGCCAGGGTGCCATCTTTATCATGAAGCAACCACACAGAAAACCTTTGTTCTCTGTGCCCAGAACCCAACAGGGTGTGTGTGTGTGTGTGTACCTGAGGCCACAGTGTTGATGGCTCCCTCCTGCCCGATGATGTGCTCCTTCAGCCTCTTCTCCAGAGGGAAACGCCTCCTCTCCTCTGCCTCCCTGCGTGCCTGAGCCTCCTGGAACTGAGGAGGGGGGGAGGGAGGGAGGAGGTGGAAGAGAGAAAGACAGGGAGACAGAGAGACAGGAAGGAAGGTGCGTATTGAAAAATGGATGAAATAAACTTCCCCAATTCCTCTGGTTCCTCTCAAGTCACCCTCCTCCTCTTCTGGAACATGGATTACAGGGCTTTGTGTGTGTGTGGACTAGAGGTGTGTGTGGACTGGAGGTGTGTGTGTGTGCGTTTGTGTGTGGACTGCAGGTGTGTGTGGACTGCAGGTGTGTGTGTGTGCGTTTGTGTGTGGACTGCAGGTGTGTGTGTGGACTGGAGGCGTGTGTGTGAGTGTGTGTGTGTGAGTGTGTGTGTGTGGACTGCAGGTCTGTGTGTGTGGACTGCAGGTCTGTGTGTCTGATCTCACCACCTTCACTGATGTACATTCTACTGTAGGTTTTTGAAAGTTTAAATTGAGTATTGTGCCTATCAATGCAGCTGTAACGGTGCCATTCCCCCAGGGAATCAGAAAAGTACTACGGTACTAACCGTCTGCCTGTACCCTTCACCTCCCAAGCACACACTATCACCTCCAGCCCGCCCCCGTCCTTCTCATTGATTTCCATCTCCTGTAATGCCCTCTCCTTCTCTTTCTCTCTGTCTCTCTCTCTCTGTCTCTCTCTCTCTCTCTCTCTCTCTCTCTCTCTCTACTATCCTGGTCATTTCCTCTCCTCCACCCAGCAGCCATCTGCTCTCCGTCTCTTCATCCTTCTTCCACTTCCACTCTGGCTCCTTTCACCATCCATCCATCCATCCTCTGCCTCTCCCTCTCTTCTCCTCTCCTCTCCCTCACCCTCTCCTCTCCCCCACCCTCTGCCTCTCCCTCCCTCTCCTCTCCTCTCCTCACCCTCCCCTATCCCTCTGCCTCTGCCTCTTCTCTTCTCTCCTCTCCCTCTCCCCCACCCTCTCCTCTCCCCCACCCTCTCCTCTCCCTCTACCTCACCCTCTCCTCTCCCCCACCCTCTGCCTCTCCCTCCCTCTACTCTCCTCACCTCTCCTCTCCTCTCCTCTCCCTCTCCTCTCCCCCACCCTCTCCCTCTCCCTCTCCCTCTCCATCACCCTCACCTCTCCTCTCCTCTCCTTCTCCCCCACCCTCTCCTCTCCCTCTCCCCCACCCTCTGCCTCTCCCCTGCAGGAGAGCAGCAGACCCCTGCTCTTTATCTTGCTTAACCCTGACATCCTGTCACAAAGCTGTGTGTGCTGTGCGAGGGGGAGTGTGTATTCTGTTAGTGTGTGTGTGCACTGTCAGGGTGTGTGTGTGTGTGTACTGTCAGGGTGTGTGTGTACTGGCAACGTGTGTGTACTGTCAATGTGCTTGTGTACCTTCAATGTGTGTGTGTGTGTGTGTGTATGGTCGTTTGGTAACGTAGAACCCCTGCATTTTGAAAAGCAGTCAACAATCCCTTTGTAAGGCTGTCTCCAGCAGTGCCCTATCCCTGTGTAGAGTTTAAGACAGGACGTGGACATCCCTGCCTGGGGGGGGGGGTACCTTCTCCTCCCACTCCTGCAGCAGGGTGTGCAGCTCGCCCTCCTTGGCGTAGGCCCGGGGTGTGTGTCCCAGAGCGTTGGTCTGGAGGGGGTTGGCACCTGCAGCGGGAGACACACAAGTCAGGGGTCAGGGGTCAGGGAGGGGAACTGCAGCTAGGCGGGGGGACCATGGACCTTCCTGGCCCAGGGAGGGGGTCGGACCAGGGACGCGTGCTCGTAACACACCCTGACCCCAGAACAGACCCACAGGGGGGGGGGTCATTACATCCCACTCATGAAGAGGATGAATGTAAAGGCAGAAAGAGCCTCAGCAGTAGGTCATTAACATGCTCTTATCTTCTATGGTCTTCTGCCCACAATAGGAGCCAGTTAACAAAGTCAACGTGAGGAAGGCTGCTTCCGGAGATGACATAGCACGTTCCTGAAGAGCGTGTGTGTGCGTGTGTGTGTTATCGCAGTATGGGGTGTGGCAGAACTGTCAGTCAGAGTGGTTAGCGGTGCCTTCCACCCTGACCTGGCACAGTACTCCAACCCCGTGTCTCACACACACACACACACTTGCATGCACACACACATTAGTTGTTATTGAGAACGATAAATATCCTTACATCTTGAAGGTGTGTGCATGGCCTAATACAGTATGCTGTTCCACTGTGGGTTTGTCGGCTTAGCTATAAATGTGTGTGTGTGTGTGTGAGTATTGTGGTGTGTGTGTGTGTGTGTAATCAATGCAGTACAAGGTATTACTCTTGCTCTAAGCTCAGCTTTGACTGTAGTCACCACTGTGATTATTGATAAAACCCTAAATGTTGTCTCCTTCACAAACTAATCGATCCAAAAAATAAACACCCTCTAAACGTAAAGGAGAAAAGCAATATACCAGCTGGCCACCCCCACTCACACACACTCGCACACACACACAAAGAGACACGCTGACACACACTACCCCCCACTGTTTCCATCATAATAAATAGCATCATTTAGGACTTTAATATCAGCCAACCCTCTGGGCCAGGGTACTTTATAAAGAATCAACTCTAACGACCAGTAACCCTCAAGAGACACACACACGCTCTATCACACGCATACACACACACACGCTCTCACACACATGCACAGACTTCTAAAAAAGGTAAAACTTAGGTCCAACTCAATCCCGCAAATTCACATACAGATCCCCTCATCAGTACTTTAGTTATGCCTGTTAGGAACCTCCTCCCTCTCTCTCTCCCTCTCTCTCAGTGCAGCTGGTGGGACAGAGCCCCTGCTGCTCCTCTGTGTGTGTGTGTGTGCGCGCGCGCGTGTGTGTGCATCTGCGTGCGTGTGTGAGGGCCATGGTCCTGTCCAATCATTCACTGCCGAGCCAGCGGGCCCAGCTTTGGAGCCTGGGTAGAGCCAGTCTCCAGGCTGGGTGAGTGCTGCTGGGGCGGGGGGAGGCCTTAGGGTGGGTCTGGACACGGTGATGGATGGAGATCAGTGTCTAAGGCCAGCTCAGGCTGCAAGAGTCAACCCAGAGCTGTGTGTCACACTAACACATGGGAAATAACCATGTACACATGCGCAAACACACACACCCACATTTACTAACACATGCACACGCAAGCAAACTTAGCTCAGCTTGACAGATGCCATTTGTGTTTTATTATCATTTTGTTTAATGTGTAAAGAATATACTACAGGAGGCGAGAAAGAGGGAGAGAGTCAAAGATGGACAGAATAAGAATAATGATAGAAGATGGGAGGGCAGATGATTAGGAAAAGAGTGTTTCATTTCAATAATGACCGATATTGTAAGACTGCATGGATGTACTGTATGTGTGTACTGTATGTGTGTGTGTGTGTGTGTGTGCGTGCATGTCTGCGATGTCAAAAGTCAAAAGGGTTATTAGATGTGATAGCGGCGCCAAACTGAGGCAGTCTGTTCTTGTAGTCACGGTAACAACTGCCTGTCTTTAATGTGATTGGTTCAAAACAAATGCTTTGTTTTTGTGAAATATCTTACCTTTTTAATTCAAAAATGCATGTTGGGAACATTTTATTCAATTTGTTGAGTGTAATTTTTTAAGCACTTACGGAGGAGTGAGAAGGAAAAGAGAGAGAGGGAGAAAGAGAGAGGGAGAAAGAGAGACAGACATGCAATCCATCACAACCATAAACATAAGGCAGTTATTCCTGTAACTTAATCATAAACCAAACGACCTTATGACCAGCACTGATGCAAGACTGGCTGTGTGTGTTTGGGGGGACAAGTACTTTGTCTGGCCAAGATGTTCTTGGAAAATAATTTCTTTTTTTTCATTGAAAGGTGTAACAGGTCCTGCTTATGTAAAGTCATGTATGTAGTAGAAGCAAATACGATGTGTAACAATGTAAACCAACAATGTAACAACACTGTCGAATGTAACTACAGTGTAAGAAGTATCTCTACTGTAATATGTACCAACATACCACACACACCAACACCCATACACACACACACACAGCACCTCCCGGCGTTCCCCCGGGGCAGGTTCTGTGTGGGGTCAGAGGTCAGGCCAGGCTGGCTTGGTTAAGAGCTGCTCATCTGTAGAGGAGGGGGTGGGGGGAGGCCTGAGGCTGTGACTGTGTGTGTGTGCAAAGAGCTGAGTCAATGACAGGTGCAGGCAGTGTGTGTGTGTGTGTGTGTGTGTGCATGGGTGTGTGTGTGTTTGTGTGTGTGAGTAAAGGGTCAGTTTCAAAAGTGTTTGATTGCACTATCATTCTGGGGACACAAGCATGGGTATGCATAAGTAAGCATAGGTTAGGCATGATGATGATTCAACAAAGGAATGATTAATAACAACGATTATTCAGGGCAAATCAGAAGAGACTAAAGTGTGGTGGGTTAATGAACCAGTTAGTACACATGGTCCACGAATCCACAAACAGCTCTGGGTCATGTAACGGCACACGGAGGTGGGGGCGGCATGTGAGTCATGGCTCCTCCCCCAGGTCATGTGACTCACCTGCGTCCAGCATCATGCGCACGGCGCAAGGGTCGTCGGCCAGCGTGGCGTAGTGCAGCGCCGTGCAACCACGGAAACCAGCCCTGCTGCTGAGTCGGCTGCTGAACTCATCCTCCCTGGACACCAGGACTGGGAGGGGAGGGAGGGGAGGGGGGGAGGGGGGGAGGGGGGGAGATGGAAACGCACAGTTGTATTTTGATCATTGTCAGACAGCGCAGCTCAATCACAACATAACTGGTAGCAAACTGGCAGATTTAGAAAGGAAAAAAGAGAAGAAAAAAAGAATGGGGCTCTAAAGTCAAGTTGTCTGTCTTCTCCATGAACGTGAAGCAGGGTTCCGTGTGCAGCCAGTCCAACCTCACACGCTGTCAGGGAGGAGGAAGGGTTAGGGTTAGGTGATGACACACCAACACGCCTACCTGAGCACACTCCCGCCTGCGACACCTACAGCCCCTCCCTCACAGTCTGCGGCGCCTCCCTCCCTCCCCTCCCAGCCTCTCTCTGTCATCCCTCTTCCCCAACAACTTCCACTCTCATCTCTTGGCCCGCACCGCTTCCAGAGACCATCCTTCCCTCCATCCCCTCCACCCCCCCCCCCCCCCCTCTTCCCTCTGACAGTCGGGGGGTGTGTATGGATGTCTGAGAGGGATAATCACCGCTAACCTAATAAAGCGTCGCGCAGGACCGCCTAGCCCATCCATCAGCGCGCGTCTGGGAAATGCTTCCCTGTGCAACGCCAGCCCGCCCGGACCCAAAACTGACAGCTATATAAATGTCTGCAATATACATATCCCTTATAAATATGTCTGTGTGGCCAGCATGAGCCTGAGAGGGAGCCCACACAGCTGAGGACGACAGAACAGCCAAACAAATAAATACGGGGAGAAAAAAAAAACACACACAAAAAAAAACCCAATGGAAAATAATAAATAAATACATAAAAATAACGCGCAACAAATGATTCACTACCATATATGCAAATGGGACTGCGGGAGAACACTCATAATGTCTGCTGCTAGCGGGAGGATTCATCTGTGTAATATCCTGTCGACACGCACGCCATCGTCTCGGGAAGCGAATCCCTTTGTTGAAATGTAGAAACCTCTCTGTTTCTATCGTGCGTATCGCGAGTTTGATGATGATGGCCGTGTAGAGGGAAACACACAGACACTCCGGTTACCTTCCAGCGAATGGATGCCCTTCTCTCGTGACGTGTCGTAAACGTTGTTGAAATCATCACCTGCGTTTGGGTCGGCGCCGGCTTCCAACAAGACCTTGATCACACTGGAACACACACACAGAACATCTGAATACACACACACACACAGAACATCTGAACACACACACAGAACATCTGAACACACACACACACACAGAACATCTGAACACACACACACACACACATACTGAGCCACATCCTTCAGGTAACGTTTACTGCAGTATCCTTAACCAGACCATAGTAAAACCACAGGTTAGTGTGTGTGTGTGTGTGTGTGTGTGTGTGTGCGTAAGGGTTCCGGAGAAGGGCCTGCCCAGTTTCCATGGTGACTGATGACTGCCTCCCTCGCTCTGCTCCTAGGTATTGTTAACCTCCTATGCTCCACTGCTCTGTGTCTGCAGTCTGGAACAGGGTTACATATGTTGACTGCATGTACATATGTTGGCTGTGTGTACACTGATGGGGCAGCAACAGAGGCCATTTCCGGGCGTCGTTGGGGGTTGGTGTGTGTGTGTGTGTGTGTGTATGCGTCAGTAGTCCTTCACTGGAGCGCACCATGTGAGAACAAATACACACTCCCTCGGCAAAGCCATTCACCGTGACCCAACGGACATTCCAGGTACCGTCTCTCTGTCTACGGCACACACACACACACACACACACACACACACACACACACACACACACACACACACACACCGTTCCGTTTAACCCGGGATGGTGAACCGTGGCTTTGACATTGAGACAACCCGGAGATGTCATGGACATCTGACTACACTGTGGGCCAGGGAACCTTTATGCCAAACACGGATGAATGCTGCTCACTTGGGACTGTCTTTCCATGTTCTATTGTGTGAGGGATATTTATGACATGCGGGCCTATGCTTAGGACAGGAGTCTGTGTGTGTGAGATGCTTTACTGCCAGCAAGCCCCAACATCAACATTTTCTCAGAGAACACACTTGGTGCCTCACAAACACCCGTGTACATGTTCTCTCACATACATTCTCTCACACGCGACTCTCTTTCTTCCAACCCCCCCCCCCCCCCTCTCCCCTCTCCCTCTCCCTCTCCCTCTCTCTCTCTCTCTCTCTCTCTGTCTCTCTCTGCGTCTCCATATCTCTTTCTCTCTCTCTCTCTCTGTCTCTCTCTCTCTCTGTCTCCATCTCTCTCTCTCTCTCTCCAGTCACACAAGGCTGAGCAGGGCTGAGTGAAAAGGCCAACTGGGTTGAAAGGGGTTAACGGTATCAGGAAGGTAAACAGGAATGGCTAAAGAAAGGAAGAATAGAATGTGCAGAAGGAGGAGATGATGAGAGAGGGAGAGCAGATGAAAGAAAGAGGATTCGATTAGACACATGGGTTTGGAAGACTGATCAACTCATTTAACTTGTTTATGTTTTCACTAATAAAGTACAGATAAACTAGTTCACTTTATTTGGCCCGGCACTACTGACAGGTGGATACTAATGCAAAAACCAAGCCAAACAGTGTTTTGTCTATGAACACAATGTGAAAAGAGCTACACTCTCCATCTCTCTGCTGACGCCCCCTTTCCCCGTATCTCTGTCTTCTAGCTCTGTGGCCAGCCCTACCAACCCACTCCCCCCCACCCCCCCTTGCTTCTATTGTCTAACGCTGTTGTGTCTTGACCAAACAGCCCCGGGGGGGACAGGAAACAGACACTTCCGTCTCACCTGGTCAGACACGGGGGTCCCCCCCCCCCCCCCCCCAGCCAGACCAGGTCAGACACTGGGGGTCCAGTCCAGCTGTCCACCCACATGACCTGACCTCTCAGGCCCCGGGGCATTGGGCAGAGGTGTGCTGGGGGCTGGGGCTGGGGGCTGGGGGCTGGGGGCAAGGCCACTGCAAGAGGACGAGGGTGTTGTGCTCAAATCTTCTGTGGATATTGTCAGTGAATCCCAGACATGGCTGGAAACAGATACCACCGGCAGAGCATCTCCTGGGCGGCTGGACCCACACGTGACGACGGCATGTCTCTCAGCCCTCCTCTAACAGTCTCCCTGCTCCTCCTCTTCTAACAGTCTCCCTGCTCCTCCTCCTCTAACAGTCTCCCTGCTCCTCCTCCTTTAACAGTCTCCCTGCTCCTCCTCCTCTAACAGTCTCCCTGCTCCTCCTCCTCTAACAGTCTCCCTCCTCCTCTAACAGTCTCCCTGCTCCTCCTCCTCTAACAGTCTCCCTGCTCCTCCTCCTCTAACAGTCTCCCTGCTCCTCCTCCTTTAACAGTCTCCCTGCTCCTCCTCCTCTAACAGTCTCCCTCCTCCTCTAACAGTCTCCCTGCTCCTCCTCCTCTAACAGTCTCCTTCCTCCTCTAACAGTCTCCCTGCTCCTCCTCCTCTAACAGTCTCCCTCCTCCTCTAACAGTCTCCCTGCTCCTCCTCCTCTAACAGTCTCCCTCCTCCTGTAACAGTCTCCCTCCTCCTCTAACAGTCTCCCTGCTCGTCCTCCAACGCCCCCTCCCCAATCCCAATAATCCCATTTCATTCCCACCCCAAAGCTCATAATCCCACTCCACAGTTCTCCTGCTCCCGAAGCAAACCATTCTCCTTCCCTCTTTCTTTCCCAACGATCCAATCACCCCATCATCCCTTCACCCCCCCCCCCCCCCCCACACACACACACACACACAAACACAAACACACAACGCGCCGCTCGGCTAGCCAGTCGGAATGGTCAACAGGTGTCACACTCGGCCGGGCGGACATTGTGCACGTGAATGGTGTGAGGGGGGGGGGGGGGGGGGTGGAGGCTGGTATTGTGTGTTAAGAGAGCAAACAGGGGTCCGGCCCCGGGCCCCTCCCTCGATTCAGATCGCATCAAAGCTAAACAAACGCACGCAGCCCTCGACCCCGCCCCTGATTCTCACACAGGCCCACCCCACGACCCCCCTGGATAAGTAACTAGGCGTAGGGGCTGGGCAGCATAAAGGTGAGAACGACGGCTCCCCCCACCACACACACACACACACACACACACACAAACATACACACTCGTCCCCAGAAGCCAGTTAAACATGGGGGGGGGTGGGGGGGTGGTTACATCGTCTGACTAAGAAGACATAGCAATGCAAAAGGCAGGAACAGATATTTGTAATCTTTGAGTGCTGAATAAAAGGGGGCTCGCGCGGCAGTCCCCCTGTGTTAGAGAGTGAGATGGAGTCCTGCGTCGCAGGCTAGCTGCTCCTGCGACCCTCCACACACTACTGAATAATGGCAGGCACGTCTGCAACGTATTTAATAAAGATGCCGTGTATAGCTCCATTTGAGTTCTTCTAGCTTTCCGCATGTGTGTGTGTGCGCGTGTGTGTGCGAGAGAGAGAGAGAGAGAGGTGTGTGTGAGAGAAAGAGAGAGATGTGTGCTGGTGCTGGTGCTCTGTCTTCCCTGCAGCACTGAGAGCTCGCTGGGGGTTTAGAAGACAGGATGAAACACAGACTAGTGTCATGGCTGCACTGAGTTATAGCGCTCATAACACGCACACACACACACACATACACACACACACTGTATCTGAAACCAAAACACACACAACACTCGACACACACAACACAGGCAGCCATAATCAATATGTTACACACATCGTTTTGCCATGCCAATACAGAAGTCCCTGATCGACGCACACTGCACCACCACAGACCAATAATCTTCCTAGCAACACTCTGAGAAGGGAGGGAGGGCTGTCCTGTTACTGATACAACACATGTTAATGCCCTTTAGGATAAACCCTCCGGAAGCCAAGCCAAACTTTGTAATAGTTTAAATAATTTCACGTATTTGAAATGTAATGGCTCTTGCCAACCTCACATTTTAGAAGAATCAAATGAATTATTTTTGGGACAAGCTGGGTAGCAACAGAAATAAGTATAATCTTGGGTGCAGATTGTATTCAAGATAAATATTGAACTGTATCCATGAATCATGTCTAGCACAACTAGATAAGACATAGAAAGAAAATGTACAAATATAAAAAGGACATATCAGAGACGGTAACAGCACATAGTGGCCACCTTGAACTCATCTACAGTATGTGTGGAGAGGAAACAAAAATAGAATTAAAAGCATTGACTTCTAGAAGAGTCCCACTCTCATGGTTCTGGAGTGCTCATCATGGAGATGGGAGTGAAGAACGATGTAGCATCATACATGCAGCATGGGGAAGTCAGCAAAGAGTTCTCCAAATTGGTCAGCCCAACAGGAAGTGAAGTGCAAAAATGTTTTTGAGATCAGCGGACACAGACAGTTTGTGTCTGGAACTTTTTAGACGGACTCTGGCTCATCTCATGACAGGACATTGACCATTGGTTCCTGCAACTCCAAATTGGATTTACCCCTGGTGGTCCCAGCCTTCACCCTCTACCTCCCAGTTCCCCAGCCCCCACCCTTCACCTCCCACCCCCCAGCCTTCACCCTCTACCCCCCACCTCCCTAGCCTTCACCTCCCAGTTCCCCAGCCTTCACCCTCTACCTCCCAGTTCCCCAGCCCCCACCCTTCACCTCCCACCACCCAGCCTTCACCCTCTACCCCCCACCTCCCTAGCCTTCACCTCCCAGTTCCCCAGCCTTCACCCTCTACCTCCCAGCCTTCACCCTCTACCTCCCAGCCTTCACCCTCTACCCCCCACCTCCCTAGCCTTCACCTCCCAGTTCCCCAGCCTTCACCCTCTACCTCCCAGTTCCCCAGCCCCCACCCTTCACCTCCCACCACCCAGCCTTCACCCTCTACCCCCCACCTCCCTAGCCTTCACCTCCCAGTTCCCCAGCCTTCACCCTCTACCTCCCAGCCTTCACCCTCTACCTCCCAGCCTTCACACTCTACCTCCCAGCCTTCACACTCTACCTCCCAGCTCCCCTGCCCCCCCCCCCCCCCCCAGCTTATGGTCCTCTAATTGAATCAAGGGGTAGGATCCGGGGCAGTGATGCGCTCACACACTGACCTGTGCTGCCGGTTCATGGTAGCCACCATGAGGGGCGTCCATCCCAGACGGTGGCGGTGGTTAGGCTCCACCCCCTCGGCCAGTAGCCTGGTGGGACACAGACACGCAACATGTTTATTGCATCTCTATCAGAGACACAGACAGACAGACAGACAGACAGACAGACAGGGAAGGAGAAAGAAAGCACATGACTCTTTGAATCCCATGTGTTGAAACGACGGCCCATCTTCTGTTCATCTATGAGTGTGAGTGTGTGTGTGTGTGTAACTGATCCATCTGCCCCCCCCCCCCCCCCCGTTCCGTCGATGGATGGTGTCTATGTTTACTATAAACACTCTACCCTCGCTTTAACCTGGCCTCTCTGATACCACCGACCCCCCCCACCCAGGACACACACTCTACTAAAGTACTTAACACATCTGTGATTGTGTCTGCTGCTGCAGTGTTACCTGCACCATCTGCCACAGATGCACAGGTAACCTTAACCAACACACACACACAGCTAGCATCACACACACACAGAAGTTAGTGTTATATGAGAGAAGGGACCAGATGAGGCACAGCTACCACAATAGCAGGACAGGTGTGTGTGGGAGTCGCCCACATTTGGATTCCTGGAAGGTCATGGTGTGAGATGTTCGACTCTCTGCAGAGTGGACGACACCTAACAGATGGTGGGTTTTTAACTCTACCACCACCCCCCACCACCACCGCCCGCCCTGGGTTTCCCTCCCTCCTGCCCTGACCATGCCCCTCCACCCTTAGCACCCCTCTGCCCCCCCCCCCCCCCCCCCGGCCCTGCGGTTGTGGGTGAGTAGGTTTGGGGGTGCTAGGAGACGGGAGGTTGTTTGAGTTTGGGCTCAGCTCGAGCCTGTGTGCTAATGAGAGAGTCACACAAAATGGAGGGAGAGACAGAGGGGGGGGGGACACAGAGAGAAAAGGAGCAGAAAATACATCCTGAAGCGAAGGAGTGTGTTAAGTGGGTGTAGCCTTTTGCAGTGCTGCATCCCAAACCTCCGCCTTCCCTGACAGACTGAGATCCCACAGAACTCTTACCCCACCTGGTGGTCAAACATTGGAACTGGAATCAGAAGATCCATCATTAACATAAGATAAGCCTTTATTTGTCCCTCAGTGGAGAAATTGCAGTTTGCAACTGCAGCAGGGTACAGTACAGCACTCAGAGTAGCAATTTAAAATACAGAAGATATACAAGGATTTATATATACATACATACAACAGATCTGATGAAAGTAATGACCTCAGCTCCACAAAGACATGACCCGAGTTCCACAAGAAATCCTTGAGTGTCAGGTGTAGTGCGAATTATACAATGACAATCGGGAGGTGCAACTTCTTCTCCAGGGTGTGTATCGACACCCCCAACCTGTTGTTTTATCTCTTTTGGGGGGTCCAAGACTGAATAAGGGGGGTCAGACCCCTCCAAACCCCCCCGTAATTTGCACCCCTTTTCCACCTGCTAAACCCAGGGTGCTGTGTTAGCTACTAGTCCTGTGTGTGTGTGTGTGTGTGAGGGGGGGGGGGGGTGGCAGGATGATGTGATTGGAGGAGAGGAAGTGTACCTGGACACATCCTGAGTGTTATTGGTCCTTGCTGCCTCCAGGAGGGCGTCACCTTCATGGATGAGAGAAGAAGAGAACAAGAGGATGTGAAACAGCAAACCCCTGTAGAAGTGAGGAGTCAAACAAAACACGCAAACTCAATTGCAGACACACACAAACACACTCAAGACAGACCTTTGGAATCAGAGTCTTTTTTGAGGCAGAAGGCTACTGCTGCAGCAGACAGTACCCCCGCAGAAGCCATTCCATAGCGGCTGCGTCCACTTCTCTCCCCGCCCTCTCCATTGGTCCTCTCGCCGCTCTCCACCCAATACTGGCTGGTATTGCGTCCCCTGGAGGCCAAAGAGGCCCATGAGTTTCGACGTCCTTCCAGGTTAGATAGCCACCTGGGGGTGAGCTGGTGGTACTGCACGACTGGGTTCACGGTGGGGGCTTTCGCCTCCTCACTCAAAATGCCCTTTCTGGAGATTCGAGAGGTGGAGACGATAGGATTCCGATTGGCGTCCGGTGTCTCGAGGAAGCTTTGGCTCCGTGCAGGGTCAGCTGTGCTGGTCTGAAGGACACGACACGGAGACAAGCTTCGCGACCTTCGCATGAAGATCCGTGGTGGAATTGAAGACAACATGGCGATAGGCTCACCTCATTCACAGTGACCGTAACAGGTTCAGTCCTAGTATTTCCAATAAATATTTATTTTATTGGAAATTTGGTCTATTGACCCTACCTCTTCAAGTGGACCCTCTTAACCCCGATGTGACAGGTAGCTAGGCAGCACGACAGGACAAAACAACCGCAGCGGCAGCATAGATGTCACTGGAAAGCGCAATGTTTCATGGGAACAGTAGTCTTCACGCCACAAGAGAGACGCTACTTTTTAATATAGGCTATGGAACATAGCATAGGCTACTCTGTTGAAAAGGGTTCCTTACCACTGTCACGTAAACTATACTTTCGTCATATCTGTCTATTAACACTGCGATATGCAGAAGAATATTCTGTTGTAGTTAGAACAGTACTTTTATCAAGCTACGGTTTGGCCAGCAGATGTCCCCACGGCGTAGAAGTGCATACGCATACCTAACGCCATAAGTTTGTGTCGTTTTTGTGATGTTTGTGAAGGATTTAGGTTACATCATTTTCTCATCTTCTCATCTAAATGTTGCCTAAATTTAGCAGGCTAGACCAGCGGCGTCATTATCACTAAATGGACAGCCCCCCAGCCCCCCCCCCCCCCCCCTTTAAAAAATAATAATTTAAATACACATTTATTTTATTTTATTATAGTTATTTTAAAAAGCTGTCCCCCCACAATTAAAAATAAATCTATGCCCCTGGACTATAGACGAATGAAATGGTCATGATTTTGGCAGGTTTGGATGGGCCTTAGGGACAGCTTGATAGGCTATTGTTGAGGGGGATGGAGGGGTAAGGGTTGATGCAGTCCAGCACCATAGACCCTGGCCTATATTCAGATCTCACAAAACCAGCTCCTCTTGTCCTTTACAAACAAAGTCTAGTAATGGAGCCCCTTTCCACGTTGGGTAGAGTAGGGCTTCTAGCCCACCACTGCTATCATAGATGGTGTGAAGGCTATTGTACGGCTCAACATTGATAAACATAGGCCTAGAGTTGTTACCGGTTTCATTTGAGGCCTACATCATTCATTCAATCATGTTTAAAGCTGTAGGCTAATAAAACATGTGATGCCGTCTTTATATTCTACAGAAACATCTCCTCTGAGAGACATGGAGAAAAAGAAAGAGAGAGAAAGGGAAATAAATAAATTGAAAGAACTAATTAAAAGTGGAAGGTCACTCTAGTGATTTAACTGGTTTGCTTTCTTCAGAGTGTAAAGAGCTGTTCGACATTCCCTCCACCTGAAGAGAAATATCCCCATGTGGTAGCCGTCCAAACACTCTCTCTCACACAAATACACACAGCCAGAGCCATAGCTCAAAGAAAATACGTAATTTTACTTTATTACCGTCTCCACTTCTAAATCGAACTGATATAAAACTGTTCGCTTTCCCAGACTCATAAATATACTAGAGCAGGGGCTGGATTACCATAGACAGAGGCCTGATATCAACAAGAGGAATGAATTCAACATGTTAAAACAGGTGCAACATGTTCCAACATTATAAAGGTTACATTGTATAATTTTCGTATTTCCTTTCATCTGTGAGTTAGTCAGTGCAAGAATATAGTGTATTTCAGTTATCCTAATACAGCTAGGCCTATGAGTTAACTAGGCTTCTGGACCTTATTGTGTCTAGGCCCAATTATTCTACACCTGCAGCCACTATGGCGACTTTGAGAGCCGAGCTTGTTCTGTGAGGCGGAATGATATAGAACAGGATGAGAGGTAGGAGGGTACACGTCAGCTAATGGGACCAGGCGCGTTCCCGACGGGCCCTGACACAGGGGGAGTGTGTGCGTGCTTCCATGCGTGCGTGTTAGTGCGGGCAGAGGGGGCGGTTCCACCCCAATTGCCAATCTGAATTCGGTTGTCGGTGAATACAGCGGTCTCCCTCCTCCCGCATCTACCCTTTCCACGCCGCATCTACAGCATAGCCTGCGACGCTGAACCTCAAACACACCGCCGCCGCGGTGATCGGCAGTATACGTTCATCTTAAGAAGAGAGAAAGAGAAAGAATACCTTTCAGGTCAATCTTCTGTTTTAATATCTCTTCTGGCGATAGACGCGGAAACAAACGTCTGTGAGAAAACTGCTGGGGACTGCGCCGGACTAAAACTTCTTTGATCAGAAACCAGCTGCCAGTAATATTAAACAGTTTTGGTGTTCAGAGAGGCATTTTTTTGTGTCAAGAAAAATTGTCTGTTTTCCTCGGGTTGAACGGTTTCTAAGCCTGCACGAAGCGTCGCTTGCTAAACAAGACCCATCATAAGACGCGGTTTAAAGGTCGCGTGTTCGGCATGTGTAAAAAAAGCTTCTTGTGAAGAAAATTTCATTAGAGGAGTAATTCAGTCAAGGGAGGAGAAAAAGGAGACTCTTTTCTCCGCCTACCGGCTCGCCCCGTTCGTCTCAGGCCCCCGGGAGCCCTCTCCCAAACCTCAGGCTAGGTATACCGTTTTCTTCCTGTTGAGCAGAGTTCAGCTCTACCCGTTAACGTACGATGTCGGGTGAGGGTGTTTTGATACCAGACGATCGAGCTTTTGCCAGTTTCAAGGCGGAATGCCTTTGTGAGGAAGGCTGGGGTCTGACATACAACAAGGCGGGCACCACGGTGTGGACCCAAGTTCTGGAGTCGGAAAAATCACTACACAAAATCAAGGTGAGGATAACAGGTTCTGGCCACACAGGTGACTCTGAAATATGGTCTTGGCGACAAAGGCCACGGTTCCGTCCTTGACAGGATCTTAAAAAGACAGGGGCATAAAAAAACTTTATATGATCTTTGCTTGTTTGAATATGTAAATAGTAAATAATAACGTTTTCCATTCTCACATCCTACAAAGTTTAAGGCATAGAACTGGGTGTGTACTAGTTTGTGTACTTTGTCTAGCAGTCTGTGTATCCGGGTCCTGCAAACAGGTGTTAAGGGGGTTGTTTGACAAAGGGAGAGATATATGCTCTGTGTGTGCGTGTGTGTGTGTGTTGATGAGACCATGAGACCTTGTGTGACTTAAGACATGTCTGTGCTTGCGAGAAACATGTGACTCATTAGTCCCAGGTGCTGTGTGGCAGTTGTCATCCAGATATCCTTACTCTGTTATATTCTACCTGTGTGTGTGTGTGTGTGTGTGTGTGTGTGTGTGTGAGAGGAAGAGAGAAAAAAGTGTGAGAGAGAGAGAGAGGAGAGCAGTAGGTAGGCAGACAGTTGGACTTATTTGCCTAATTCCGCAATGTATGTGTGCTTAAGGATAGTCCCTATCTTAACAGCACAAACATTCAACAATAATGTCAGGTGTGTGTGCGCACATAGCTGTGTGTCTGACAGGACCATAGCAGGGCAGCTGGGCCTTTCCTTAATGGCTTCCCAAACAAGCGTCAAAGAAAGAAGGGTGAAATGGCACTGGCCATATTCCCTGAAACAGCACACACAGCATAAACAAACCTTCACACACGCAAACATACACACAGCCCCCCCCCCCCCCCCCCCCCCACACACACACACACACACACACACATTTAGCTTCTTGTGCAGAAGTGTTTTGTGTTTTGGGGGTTCTCTATTGGTGCAACCGTCTGGGAGGCGTGTGTGCATGTGTGTGTTCACATGAGGCAATGTAGCCAAGGATGCTGTCCTGCTATTTATAGACAAGTAGAACAGAATGGATGCTCCCCTAGCTGATGCATGTGAAAGGAATGCCATCATGCTCTCTTTGAGTCTCTCTTTCGCTTTCTTTCAATCCCCCACCCCCCGTCCAGCAGTGCACTGGCCCTGCCGTGGTCCTACAGCAGGAAAGAACAATAACACGCAAAATGCTGAGGCACTGAAAGCGAGGAGAGATGGGAAGGAAGGTTGGGGATGGGCGGAGAACAGGAAAAGCATAGCAGAGAGGAGGGAGGGAGGGAGGGAGGGAGGGAGGGAGGGAGGGAGGGAGGGAGGGAGGGAGGGAGGGAGGGAGGGAGGGAGGGAGGGAGGGAGGGAGGGAGGGAGGGAGGGAGGGAGGGAGGGAGGGAGGGAGGGAGGGAGGGAGGGAGGGAGGGGAGAAGAGAGGCAGGGCGGTAGTGTGTTATCACTTTGCTGAGTGAGTTGGAACTGTGTGTCGTGTTTATGTGTGTGTGTGTGTGTGTGTGTGTGTGTGGGCGGTTTATTTACTGGAGTTGTTTGAAAAGCTGTCAGACCAACCCCCCCACCTTCCCAATACCCACACATGGACACATATACATACTGTAGACACACACATATACACACACACATAGACATACTGTAGATATACACACACATAGACATACTGTAGATATACACACACATAGATATGCTGTAGATATACACACACATAGACATACTGTAGATATACACACACATAGATATGCTGTAGATATACACACACATAGACATACTGTAGATATACACACACATAGACATACTGTAGATATACACACACATAGATATGCTGTAGATATACACACACATAGACATACTGTAGATATACACACACATAGACATACTGTAGATATACACACACATAGACATACTGTAGATATACACACACAGTGGAAGAGACTCCCAGGATGGGGATCTGAGGGAAGCCCTGCAGACACAGCGTTCCCCCGCTCTCATCCCTCTCTCCTACACTCCTCTCATCCCTCTCTCCTACACTCCTCTCATCCCTCTCTCCTACACTCCTCTCATCCCTCTCTCCTACACTCCTCTCATCCCTCTCTCCTACACTCCTCTCATCCCTCTCTCCTACACTCCTCTCATCCCTCTCTCCTACACTCCTCTCATCCCTCTCTCCTACACTCCTCTCATCCCTCTCTCCTACACTCCTCTCATCCCTCTCTCCTACACTCCTCTCATCCCTCTCTCCTACACTCCTCTCATCCCTCTCATCCCTCTCTCCTACACTCCTCTCATCCCTCTCTCCTACACTCCACCACCAGGACCCTGCAGATGAACAGAGACAGAGAAGGAAAGAGGAAAAGGAAGGTGGAGAAAGGTGGAAACATGCGTGCGTGTGTGTGCGCGCCGTGTGTGTGTGCGCGTGTGTGGGCAGGATGTTGGCGGCGACGTAGAAAGTTGGGGGTTAAAGGTGGGGTCTCTCTCCTTTCTCTGTTGCCATCTCATCCTCAGCCTCTGTCTGCCTGTCTGCCTGTCTGTCTGTCTGTCAGCCTGTCAGCCTGTCTGTCTGTCTGTCTGTCTGTCTGTCTGTCTGTCTGTCTGTCTGTCTGTCTGTCTGTCTGTCTGTCTGTCAGCCTGTCAGCCTGTCTGTCTGTCTGTCTGTCAGCCTGTCTGTCTGTCTGTCTGTCAGCCTGTCAGCCTGTCTGTCTGTCTGTCTGTCAGCCTGTCTGTCTGTCTTTCTGTCTGTCTCTGCCTCATCAGTCGTGGAGTGCGCTGGATTAGTTTAATAGAGTTAAAAGTTGTCCTCCCTCCTCTCCCTTCCTCTTGTTTTTCCCCTCCTGTTACAGTCTGCCCTGTGGACACAATCGTTCCATTATTCCTCCATTGTGACTTTAAAGCCTTAACACACACAGAGTGTCAGTGCAATCCTAGATGTCATTGAGACTATCATCATACTTCATCAGTGAAGGAAGTGCGTGAACTCCCGAATCATGCCCTGTTCTCCCCTCACCCACTGGCTATCTATCCATTATCTATCATCCCCTCACTGTCTATCTTTTATGTATCATCCCCCTGTTATCTGTCCTTTATCTGTGAGGAGAGGAGGGGAGAGGAACTTTAATAGTGGTTGCTAATGGGTGTGAAATCATCTGTGACACACAGATGACCCCCCCACACACACTCTCTCTCTATTGTTGTTCCGATATCTCCCCCTGGTTGTGGTAACCGTAGAAACAGTGTTACTCTAGGGCTGCAGTGAGCTGGTGCTCTGTCTCTCTCTCTGTGTGTGTGTGTGTGTGTGTGTGTGTGTGTATGTGTATCCATGGGAGTGTCACCCTCAGTCCTTAGATTTAAAGCCCCCAGTACTGGCATTATTCTAGACGCAGAGTTTAACAATCAAACTGGCGCACTGACACATTCTCTCTCTCTCTCTCTCTCTCTCTCTCTCTCTCTCCCACTCTCACACCCATCCAGGCTCTCTCAAACCTGTTCTGTCCCAAACAACACTTTGTGTGTGTGGGGAGAATTCTCCATTTTGGTGTCGTGTTTACGTGCAGTAGCTGTAGTGACACGTCAGTGTAGGTGTGTGGGCTTCGTAAGTGCTTGCATGTCCAGTAAATGTGTGTGTGTGTTTTTCTTCCCTAGTGTCGGATGGTGTGTAAAGATGTGCCAGCTGAGGTCATGTACGACGTTCTTCATGACATTGAGTACCGGAGAAAATGGGACGCAAATGTGATCGAGACCTTTGACATTGGGAAACTGACCGTCAACACAGACGTGGGATATTACTCATGTACGGCACACACACACACGTTAATGTTGATCATAATGGTGTTAACACAAGCACACACACACACACACACCTGACTAACCGGCTCTCTCTTAGGGAAGTGTCCTAAGCCTCTTCGAAACCGTGATGTCATCACTCTAAGGTCCTGGCTACCAATGGGAGGAGATTACATCATCATGAACTACTCTGTTAAACATTCCGTGAGTAGACGCAAGCACACACACACACACAAACACACACATACACTTGTTGGGATTTAAATAATAATACGTCACAAATTGCTAAATGGAAAGAAATTGGGAGTTGCACAATGTTATTGTGAGTACCACAATGCCACGCACACATTGACAAGGTTGGAGCTCCTGGAGGTGTGTGAATGTGTGGCCAGGTCCTGCTCCGAAACTGGACTCCTGCTCCTCGTGTCCTTGAGTGGAAAGGCACCACAGCTTCATTAGCAGAGACTCTCCATCATACTGCTGGAGACTCTGCTTTAGACTCAGTCATCAGGTTCCACAGGGCACTGTGAGGGCTACGAACAGAGCATGAGGCCTTCTAGGAAGTGAGTGAGTGTGGATAGCTCAGTTTGGAACCAGGCCCACACTAATGATTTTTACTGCCCATAGGAGAAAGAGGGTGAAAGCCTTTCTGTGTGGAGATAAAGCACTTATCAGCCAGGTCTCTCTCTCTCTCACTCTCTCACTCTCACTCTCACTCTCTCACTCTCTCACTCACTCAGTCTTGCATTCTCTCTCTGGCTCGCCCTTTCTCTCATTCGCTCTCACTGGGACAGGCTCTCTTGCACGGTACTTCTTCCTCTCTCTGTAAGTAGGGGGACGTTTAGGGAAACGTAAAACTTCTCATGTGACCGTAAGCTCCCCCAGTGTACTTCCTCATTCCTGAGCATTAACGAGCTGCAGCCTCTGATGAGTGTGGAGAGTGGAATGAGTACATGTGATTAAGGGTGCACATTGAAAGTGTTTTCATTGGGAGTGTTGTTGTCAGAGAGAATGCAAGAGCAGGTGAATGCTGTGAAGGGTACTGGGCACTATGGTGGTCGAGAGGCATGCCTGTAGATAGTGTTGTGTGCGCTGGAGTCCTTTCCTTCAAGGGCTCCTGATCCATGTCCACTGTGTGTGAGCGGTGCCCTGCTCTGCATCATTAATCTCCATGCTCCAAACACCACGTCAGCATGTCTGCAGCCTTCTGGTGCCAGGAACTGGCATCATTCATGGGGGACTGCTTCTCCTTTAGTAACTGATATTTTATTTCCCTCTTAAAAATGTAACCTATACTTTTATCCAAAGCAATATTCAGAGGGGGGGTGGGGTTGAATCTTGACTTGCTGTCAAATATCTAGCCACCGAGCCATTAAATGTCCTAAAATGACTTGCTTACACTCTTAAACCTTTCTGTCCTTCGAGAGCCCATTTGTTGTACAGCACAGGACATACACAGGACATACACAGGACATACACAGGACATACACAGGACATACAGACACACGTAAAAAAAACACATCAAAGGAACAAAACAACAACAAAACCAAACAAATCTCAAGATCGCTTACAGCAGCCATCATAAACATCATCACAGTCCAGGCAGACATTAAAGGTGCATGTCAATAACTGTTTGCCAACAATTGTAATAATAAACTAAATAAATACATAATTAGTATACTGCACCTCCCCTATGTTTCCATGTATTTCACCCCCCTAGTGTGGACTATGTATTTCCCATGGAAATGGGGAACAATAAATAAAGAAACTCTATTTGAAACACTACTTGAATTACCAATGAAAATCGGTCAAACCATTGCCTAATTCAGAAGGAGGTGTCTGTTCTTGACAGCTATTCCACCTGTGTTTACTGCAGAAATATCCCCCCAAAAAGGAGTTGGTACGAGCCGTATCTATTCAGACGGGCTACCTGATCCAGAGTCAAGGACCAAACCAATGCACTCTGACCTACCTGGCCCAGGTGGACCCGCGAGGTAACACACACTCATGCATGCGCACAGGCCCAGTTCACATGCATGGTTCATACTGGTCACCTTGTTTCTACAGAATGATCTGGATCATTCTTTGGATATATGACATATCTCCCTCCCTCCCTCCCTCCCTCCCTCCCTCCCTCCCTCCCCCCCCCCCCCCCCCCCCCCCCGTCCTTTTCTTCTAACTGTCACTCACTGTTATTCTCTCCCATAAGAACTGGTCATAACCTCATAGTTGTGGTTTGGTATGCACATTCATCTGCTGCATGCTATTGGAAATGCCAGGGCGACGGACAGCCAGTCAGCTAGAATGTACTACTTATTTAGCTAGCTAAGTTATAAACCGTGGTAAAACCTGTAGTTTACTTATTGTTAACACAAAACGATGCTGATAAATTGGAGGTTCTTTTTGCAGTAGTGCTGTAAAATCCCTGGTCGTTCAACCAGGGATCCTGATTCCAGCCAATACAATCCTTTTGTTTTTGGTAACTCTTTTTTTTTTACAAGATAACTCTAGATTAACCCCCCATGAAAGAGTCAAATGAAAATAGTTTGACGTGGTAAGTGTGAAAAGGGTCATTCAAATGACCACCACAACCCTTACTCTACAGATACACAAACAAGTATAGACCAGGACACAGCTGTTACACCTGTCACAGCACGGTAGCTATGTGGGTCCACTGGACCTCAAACAGCATTCATCACAGAACCCTTTATTTGTATCTGTAGAGTTTGGGCTGTGGTGGTCAATTGAATTTCCTTTCTTCTGACGCTTCACAAACCATAACTTAGCACATAAAACAGTTATTTGGTGTGTGTATATATATATATATATATGTATATATATTTCTCTCTTTGTCTCTCTCTCCAGGTTCCCTTCCCAAGTGGGTTGTAAACAAGTCTTCCCAGTTTCTTGCTCCCAAAGTAAGTGTAGGATGCCCGGTCCACATTTAAGGATGTTAATAAACGCTCACACACACAAGCACCCCCCCCCCCCCTCCAAATATCCAGTCCTGCTCTCCAACAGTAGGTGTGAGAAGGAACCATAGGGTTCTGTAGGTTTCAAGATGGTTTCTTGTAGAGGGACGACCAGAATGAAACTGGGCTTCAGTGAGGTGTGTGTGAGTTTAATGCATGGAGTGCTAATCCAGCAGTCTGCCTGTCAGAACTGGGCAGCAGCAGCTCATATGTATTATTAATGTTTCCTCCCACGCTCTGCTGACCTACACCAGTGTGTGTGTGTGTGTGTGTGTGTGTGTGTGTGTGTGTGTGTGTGTGTGTGTGTGTGTGTGTGTGTGTGTGTGTGTGTGTGTGTGTGTGTGTGTGTGTGTGTGTGTGTGTGTGTGTGGCAAAAATAGGTCACTTGTTCTCAAGGGAACACATCATAAGAAGGGAAGCCCTAGATGTGTTCAGTCTACAGACAGTATACATACTCAGCAACACACACACTTGGGTATTGTTCAAAACTGTCAGCTGTGAGCTCATGCAAATACTTCTTTTTTGAGACGGTTTGAGTGTGACATATATTGTCCCTTACCGCGAGTGTGTGTGTCCACAGGCAATGAAGAAGATCAACAAGGCATGTTTGAAGTATGCCGAGTGGAAACAGAGACACAACCCTGGCTTTAAACCCTGGCTTTACCCAGAGCAGACTACACTACCCAGCATCCACCTGTCTGATCTGAGCATCCAGCATGCTGACAGTCTGGAGAACATCGACGAGAGTTCCCTCACTGAGACACACGAAAGAGACAGCGACTAACCACTTACACACACACACACACACACAAACACACATTCACATCTCTCCATAGTGTCTGTTTGCCCTGTTTGTCATCTAATAGGATGTGTCGGGGTCACTTTGTCCTGTGTTTACATCAGTTATGCAGATTTATAGAGGGCAGCTTGAACACACAATCACACACGCACGCACGCACATACGCACGTACAATACATGCTGAAAAGCCAACACACCCACAGGTGTGCTCTATGGTCACTGGTGATGGATGAATGTATGTAAAGTTTCAGACTGAAATACATATTCCTACAGAGGTTTTCAAAAATGCCTGTATTCCGGGTCTTTCTTTCCCTGTATGTGTGTGTGTGTGTGTGCGAGTGAGTGTGTGACAGAAGGAGAGAGGGCGTGAGAGCACATGATAGTAAAATATGGTTTGCAAATGACCCGATTAGTGAACAGATTGCTCTGGTCTCATTCTGTCTTCCCCCTGTCAATCACTCACACACACACCCATACACACACACACACACACATGAAACACAATCACTGACAGACACACACCCCAGTATGAGAACAGCTGTACTGACAAGAGGTCAGAGGTCAAACAGCTTGCAGTGATATTGATCAACAGTCCCATCAAACCCACACGTATGCACAAGTGGTGAAACACACCACTGTGTGTGTGTGGCCTAGATCAGAATGAGAATCCCCAATTGGTTGGCATGGCAACTCTCTAGTGAATTTAGCACTACTGGGAGATAGGGAGGGAGGGGGGGAGGGAACAAGAGAGGGAGGAAAGGAGAGGGCGAGAGGGAGGGAGGGTGTTGATGTGCCACTCTTAACATGACTTTTACCTTCCTGTTGTATCGGTGTGGTTGAACTGAGGGTATGAGAGAGACAGTGTTCATCTGAGGGACCTTGGTGTGTAAGGGACAGTGTGTGTCTGAGAGAGTGTGTGTGAGGAAGAGACTGTTTGACACTGTTGATAATAAATCACTAGAAACACCCCAGATGTAACCCCTACCTTTACTGAGGTGCAGGGAAACCTACCACACTCGCCACACACACACACAGACACACACACACACAGACACACACACACACACTACTAGACTCTGCCTTTGGGCCAGTCTCTGTGTGTGTCTGTGTCAGTGTGTGTCTGTGTGTACATTGGTACTTGTGCCAGAGAGAATGAGTCTGTGTGTTGTGTGTGTATGTTTTAGAGAGCATGTGTGTGTTTTAAACTGTATGGCTCAGTCTCATTACTGTGTCCCATCGACCTTGCACCATGGATTATTGTATAAGTCTTGTGTGATAGCATCCCTGTATGTGTGTGTGTGTGTGTGTGTGTGCAGGGAGAGGGAGACACGCATGCAGTGTGATGGCCTGTCACAGTCTGCCACCCCCACACGGAGCCAACCCATCACTACTAGCTATGAGTCACAGTGTGTCCTCCCCTCCTCCTCCTTCCTCTATCCCTCCCTCCTCGTCATCTCCCGTCTACTCTCCCTCTCCTCCTCCACCACCTCCCTTCTCTACCACTCTCTCCTCCATCCACCATCTTTCCTTCCACCCCCTCCTAACGTTTTTCTCCTTTTTTCACCATCCGGCTACCCCCTCCCGCACACCAGTGAAGGCACAAAGTCAATCATTTATGAAGCCAATGGCTATGCTCTAGAGTTGCTCAATATTTTATAAGACGGTATAGCCTAGCGGCCCACTGTCTGTCCCTATGACGAGTGGGAAGTCTACTGCGGAGGTAGGCCCTCTGATGCACTTAGCTGTGTTCAGGGCCATTTCAGCATAATGGTCGCCTAGTGCCCTCTTGTGGTTCGCCTCGTAAACTACCGTAATACGTAGCCCTCAAATCCGTTTCCAAAAATGGGCAGTCCAGCTCCAGGCTAGCAATTTTCGACAACACATTTCAACTCTTGTCAACTAGGAATTGATATGGGCATAGCGAATCATTGATTCAGGCGCCCAAGTAAGCTACATAAACTACCCAGTTTGAATGAAAAATTTAATGAAAAACTGCAAGTGGAACAGCGGAGATTTCGGACTTGGGCCCCCCTTCATCAAACGTCACGTGACCGCCGCGGAAGTTTTTCTGGGGATTCTTGCTGCAATGTTTTCTAGGCGTGAGAAAATGTTATCCGCTCTGCGAATTGAAAACAACTCTTCTTTGAAACAACCCTACTAGAAAAAGTGTCTTTCTTCTCAGAATAAAGGTAATGTGTAGGCTATGCTATTGTATTTTATTTTAATGTGTAGTGCAGCCTAAAACGCTGAACAATTTAAACAATTCGTAACATTCTTTTTTAGGCTACTTTATTTTACTGTGTTACTTTAAATTGCGGCACTTTCATTTAATTAAGTGGACAAAAGCTTAATTTATTTCTTACAAATTTTAAGTAGGAGAAAGGTCTAGGGCAGGCTATGCAGTTTCAACCTGTTGCGTTGCTGATTGTTATCGGTGGTCTAATGTCGTGGAGGCTAATCGGTAAATCAAATGTTTAGATCAAATAAATATCTTGTGTGTTTTATCGTTACGATTGCTGGCTAAAGTACGGTCAGATCCCAGTTATTGACCAGTGCGTACAATTCGAGGGTTTTATTTGTTTTCATGGGAGCTAAGACTCCGAGAATGGAATGCTGACGGGGTTGTTTATCCCGCTAGGATTCAGTATTCTTAGCGGATCTCGCGGCGATTTGGGTCTCGTGCCTCTTTCCACTTCTGGTCCTTTTTAGTTTTTTTTTTTTGTTATGTCACTGTCACTTTGAATTAAAAGATACAATACTGCCAGCTGAACAACAATTCCACCACAACTGTCATTAGTGGTTGTGTGTGTGTGTGTGTGTGTGTGTCAGACCAAATAGGATGTGTATGTGCATATACAGTATTAAAGACATTTCAGTATAATATAGGGATTCTATGCAGCACTTGCTGGTTTTGACCTTCATAGATAATCATCTGCTGGCTCTAACTCACTTCCTTGGTTAAGAAAAAAAGACACTTCTCTTTACTTTGTGTGTTTGTGTATCCAGAATCAGTGGTCCGCTCACTCTACCACAACCATTCATTATGGGATATTGGCGATGATGACGATGAAGATGGTCAGTATGTGAAATTCGGCCCCTTGAGTGTGTGTTTTTATAATTGTTTCTGTGTGTGAGAGAGACTTTGATTTCAAAGATACAAAGCTGACAGCTAACCAACACTTCCACCACAACTGCCATTAGTGTGTGTGTGTGTGTGTGTGTGTGTGTGTGTGTGTGTGTGTGTGTGTGTGTGTGTAAGAAACCGACAGAGAGACAGAGAGAGGGAGGGCAGTGTGTAGAGAGAGGCGTTTCTTCAGATTACCTCTCCATCAATGGAAACTTTTAAATGGACATTGATTAAATGTGAACAGAGTTGAGGGATGAGTCAGAGTGTTGGATCAGTGACTCCAGCTGTAGAAACACAGTGGGCTTTATATGGGGGCCATAAGTCACAGGAACAGGAAGTGTATTCACTCTGACTCACCTGTAGAGAGTCAAGAAGAGGAACAGGAATTCAGAGGACTCTGAGTGTGTGTGTGTGGGGGGGGGGGGGGGGGTTCTCCAGGTTCTAAGGCAGGCTTCTAAGGCAGGCTTCTGCCCTCTTGTTGCAGACTTCTGGTTTCCTGACGGAAACAAACTGTTTCAAAAAAAGGAAAGAAAGGGTTAGGGGGGGGGACTGCATGTTGTGTTGAGCCAGGGTAGGGAGTGTGGGGTGTATGGGGTGGGGGGACTGCATGTTGTGTTGAGCCAGGGTAGGGAGTGTGGGGTGTATGGGGGGGGGGGGACTGCATGTTGTGTTGAGCCAGGGTAGGGAGTGTGGGGTGTATGGGGGGGGGGGGGGTAGTGGTGAGGTTGATTGGTGAGCCATGTGCAGACTCAATCACTCAAATACATTTGGTCCATTTGAGTTGAAATTATTACTTTAAGTAGCCTACATACTTAATGGGACTGATTCTATGGTTTCATTGAAGTATAATGGACAAAAATAGTTTATGTGAGTATAGCAGAGCAAGAGTAAGGATAGCTCATATAGTAACTATGTAGAATTGAAAGTTTGTGTTTGTGAGAAGATGCTAATGACATTTCGACTTTTTCAGCACAGTTATGCCCCCCCCCCCTCCCTCTCTATTTTTCTATACCTTATCCTCCCTCTCTATTTTTTTATACCTTATCCTCCCTCTCTATTTTTCTATACCTTATCCTCCCTCTCTATTTTTCTATACCTTATCCTCCCTCTCTATTTTTCTATACCTTATCCTCCCTCTCTATTTTTCTATACCTTATCCTCCCTCTCTATTTTTCTATACCTTATCCTCCCTCTCTTTTTTTCTATACCTTATCCTCCCTCTTATGTCGTTGTGGAATGTCTTTCTCATGGGGTTTTTAGAGTTTGTGCTCTGGTACGGCACATTCCGCTTACTCTGCAAATCCCTGAGTGTGGGTCTGTCTGTGTTGGTGTGCTCAGTGGGCGTTCAGGTGTGAAGTCAGGGTGTAGATGTGTTGACAGGAGGATGCAGGCGTGCGGTCTGTGTCTCATCATCAGAGCCATGATCACCATGGCCCCTGTCTACAGTGTGTAGCATCGAAGCAGCTTTCTGACAGAGGGATTTTAAGTGTGTGTGTGTTTGAAAATGGACGTGAGACGTGAGCTCAACCCCCCCCCCCCACACACACACATCTTTAATGTATTCCAAAGAAATAAAGTAAATGTGTGTGTGTGTGTGTGTGTGTGTGTGTGTGTGTGGGGGGGGGCTGTTTGCTTGCCCAGTCCACAGAATACACCATTGTTGCAGCAACACAGGGACCCTGTTATAGCCAGTCCACTTACGGAGAGCAAGGGAGATCTTTTTGTTGTTGTCTTCCTTCCTTCCTTCCTCACTCCCTCCCTCACCCCTGTTTCTCTCACTCTCACTCTAACCCATTCAAACACATAGGCACACATACACACAGTCTGGCCTGGCTTGTGTTCTGATCTCAGTACTATGGTGCAAAAACAGGCCAGAGAAGTGTTAAGTCGGAATGTGTGGGTGTTTGTCCTCCGTGAACACAGTAGGGTTTAGCCATCATTTTGGCTGTATTTGGTGAAGGGCTGTGAATTGTTCAACTGTTTCCGAGTTCCCCAATTCACGGAATCAGGAAGCACACTTGATGAGAGAGGGGCAGAGGGCGGGGTAAAGAGGATGAGCCCATTTATTTTTATATTTGAATTTTTTACGACATGGTCAAGGCGCCAGGCATGTGTTGCTTAGGCAGCCGCCTTGACTGAAAAGTGCTGCGGGAAACCCTGTGTGTGCATGTACCTTGAAGTGTGTGCGGGTGTGTTCTGACGGTGCTGTGAATGGCGAGCCATCCTGTACATTCACACTGACTCAGCTATTTTGGGCTTAGCAGGCTTTCTCCAGTGTGGCTGTGTGTGCCGGCCCAGTGTCAGTCCGACCCTGGCTTCTGGTCTGTGGCAGACCGGAGGAACATTCAGATGTGTGCTCTTGTGTCACATCAGCGTGTGAAATATTTGAGCAGCTTTGAGGTTAGTACCTCTCCAGTCGACGGAAAGCTCTTCTCTTTTGACCTAACTTGTATTTCATTTGGCGATATGATCACGCTTTTAAATGATACAAATGTCTGTATAAGGTTGAGGCTGGCACTAGTAACATTAAGAGAACAGGTTGTTAACCATGAACTGCAGAATGAAGTCAGACCAAATAGGATGTGTATGTGCATATACAGTATTAAAGACATTTCAGTATAATATAGGGATTCTATGCAGCACTTGCTGGTTTTGACCTTCATAGATAATCATCTGCTGGCTCTAACTCACTTCCTTGGTTAAGAAAAAAAGACACTTCTCAGACCGGTGTGTGTGTGTTCTCTTTGAGTGTAGTTTGTTGAACAAGGCAGTCTCTGAAAGGGAAGAAAAAGGGAAGTATTTGGCTTTTAAAACAGTTGAGTTGCTTAATGTAAAACGTGTTGAAATTTGGTAGAGGCCTTATGCCAAAAGTGTGAGGTGTGTGTGAATACAGTACTACTACTACTACTACTAATAATAATAAAAACCGTTTAATTTTGAGGTTCCTTTCATGGCATTCAAGTACACCTTACATCATTCAAACACAAACATACAGTACAATGAAATATCCAGATAAAGAAATCAAATCAGTAAAAGCTATTCTAAACAGATGCGTTTTTGTCTGATTTTTGAACTGGGAGATGCGGTCCAATTGAAGGATGTGCAAAGGTAAGGAGTTCCACAACTTTGGTGAAATCCTGCCACCAAAGTAATTTAATATAAAGTTAGGGGCGGTCAATAGGTGTGCAGAAGATGACCTTAAAGAACATGGGGGAATGTAAAAGCAAAGAAGGTCTGATAAATAAAGAGATCTAACATGATTTACAGCAACAACATGTTGTGTCTTCATCTCCTTACTGTGTGACCATGTTGTAAGGGGTCACACATGATTGACCTTTCTATGTATGTCCAGTCATTGGCAACACATTAAAGAAAAAACTCAGGAAAAACACTTAGCCCTTGGAATCCTCAAATTACTTAGGGAACCCACAAAGCCTTAAATTAAGACTGGATGGCATTATTAGGCGTGTTTCTTTGGAAGTCCAGCCCCATAGGATGTATGGCATGCTGTCTAGGAAGCCCTCCTTCCTAATAGCAGACTGGCATTGCCAACGTGTGAGTATTTCTTTCTGTTGAGGGCCACAGGCGCTCTTAAAGCGAAGCTCACCCCACTGTCCTCTCAACTGTCGGCACGAATGTCGGTCTTCATGTCTCAATGCCTAACCTTAACCATCACCCCTCCTTCTATCCCCCGCAGGTGTGGAATCGGTATCAGAGGTCTTCGTTTGGCTCCAGGTAGACGTGACACACGCGAACGCAGGGCGACGGGAGATGTGGAACTCGGAGGCCAGTGTGCCTGTGCGGGAGTGGCTGTCTGTGTTGCGGTTGGAGCAGTATGACCAGGCCTTCCAGGAGGCGGGCCTGCTAACCTTCAAGGACTGCAGCTCCGTCCTGACCCCTGACCTTTTGGAGAGGATGGACATCACACTGCCCGGGCACCAGAGACGCATACTCGCGAGCCTGAACAAAACCCTCCAAAGTCCCCCTGACCCAGACGCTCCGCCAAGGCAGCCACACACTAGCACCCCCCCCGAGAGGGATCTCCACGCCGCTCCAGGGGAGGAGGGAGACCATGGAGAGAAAGAGAGACCAGCCTCCGGGAACCAGCCCAGCCCCAAGCCCAGAGAGAGAGTAGTACCTGCACCGAGACAAAGGCATGGGAGAGACAAACCGGTTCCCAAAGAGAGACCAGTGTCAAAAACGAGCGAGCAAGAGAGAGATGGAGAACGAGAGAGACAGGTGTGCAGAGCGGAGACGAGTGGAGAGTTGAAGAAGCCTGTCCCTAAGGAGAGGACTAAGTATCACACTGTTCATGTGGACCGTAACTCCCCCAACGTGCACCCTTCCCTCCCAGAGGGCCCCCAGGACCCCACGCTGCCCCCCATCCCGCCACGAAGCACCCCTAACTGCCCCCCTCAACGCTTCACCCCGGCCCCTACCCCCACGCCCCCCTCACCTCAACTCAGTAGCATTCCCGCCTCTAAAGCGCCCCCAACCCGCACCCTCTCGCATCCTTTGCCTGACACCCCCTCCCTCCAAACGCGCCCCAACTCTCTGGCCCTGTTCCTTCCCACCCCCCAGCCAAAACAGAGGGGTAAGGAAAGGAGAAAATCCCCCTCCATTTCCCCCTCAGCCTCCACCTCCTCCTCGTCCTCCCTCATCTCCTCGTCCTCCTCCATCTTCTCCTCTTCCTCTCTGGAGCAGTCTGAGGACAGGGGAGCTCCACCCCTTCCTCCCAAAAGCTCTGCTGCAGGGGCGGGCCCAAATGGACCACCACCAATCCCACGCCGGACCCCAGTCAGGCCCAATGAAAGCACACCTCAAAGGTAAGAGGGTGTCCACCTGGCAGAATCTCATTGGTTCTCTCTGATCTTAGTTCTACGACAGCATGTAGAATATGAAAACAGGACTTGTTAATCTTTGAAAACCCATAGTGTGTGTGTGTGTGTGTTCCTACGTGTGTTGACTCTGAGTGTGTGTAGGTTTGCGTGAGGTTTGCCACAGGAAATGCAGTGCCACAGCCCCAGACCCTGTGTTCATCTTCAGTAAACATCGCCCTCTAGTGGACAGAACGAGGAAGGGCCACTTCTGGCCTTCACAGTGCTCATCAGATGTAGATGGAAAATATTGTGGTGTGTGACATCACAAACAAGACCTGTCCAGCCATGTTAGAGTAGGGGTCCTTTCAGGCGAGGAGAGGAGAGGTAGAGACTGTCAGTCATGGCTTTGGGGGTGAGAGGTCCTGTTTCATCACCATGATCCAGGCTTATGCTGTGTGTGTTCTCCTAAGGGAAGACTCACCTTGGTCTGTTGGCAGTCAAGTGTGTGTGTGTGTGTGTGTGTGTGGGAGGGGATGGGGAGGGGGGGGGGGAGGTTACAATGGTCCCATAGTGGTGCTTTGAGATACATTAACTTCTGCGTCAACAAAGTACTCAGTGAGACAGCTGATATGATGCTGCAAACACTGAAAACACTGCACCCGGGTATTCCAGTATTGTGTGTGTGTGTGTGTGTGTGTGCGTGTGTGTGTGGGGGGGGGGGGCAGAGCAAAGCAAGTAAACAGAAAGCTGTCTCTCTGACTGTCACTTTCACTCTCTCATGTTTAAAGCAAGAGTGAGGAAGTGGAAACAAAAGTCGATGCGTAGAGGAACCCGTAGGGCCCTTCCCCCCCTAACACTCTCCCTGCACTCCCCCTACACACCCCACCATGACCCCCTCTGGGTCACACTGGTGCCAGAGAGAGCAAGGAAGGGGAGCCGTGACAAGGGAGAGAGCCATCACACGTGTGCGTGTGCAGGAGCACGCTGACACAGTAGCACACACGCGCACGTCAGGCCAACTGCTCCTCACTTCCTCCTCTCTGCCCCTCGGTTGTCTCCGCCCCTCCCGAGTCCGGCGCTCGCTTGTTCCGTTGGCACGTTGCCTGTCTGTGTGTGTGTGTGTGTGTGTTTGTGTTGTTCGGCCGGGGAGAATGCGACAGCTCGAGGTGCCAGGATAGGTGAGATTCAAGTCTGTCTGTAGTTTTTTGCGTCCGTCCGTCCCACTTTCCACTGTTCTCTTTCCTCTCTCTTTCTCAATGTGATGTTTTGATGCGCGACTGGCGTTGAAAAGCAGGAAGGTAACTTTGTGGCGGTTTTCAGAACAGGAAGGTACTTTTTTTTTCTCTTCAGATATGTGATTTGCTGTTCGTTCTTGGCTACCGGCTGAAACCGTTGCGCAGACTGCGAGGTGAATATTTGGGCTTGGTCAGTGATTGTGTTGTTGGCGATGTTTGTGACGGCAGTGGTCGTGATGTGAGGGCCTACTCGGTTAGCTGTTGGCGCAAGCTCCGTCTTTGAGCTATAGATAGCCCACTCAATAGCTTGTTGGCCACAGCAACTTAACTGAGCATTTGGAGGTAGGCATGTTTTAATGTCCTCTACAGTACTCTCACTACCCCTCCCCCCCTGTGTGTGTAATGGTGAGGGAAGGAAGGGGTCATTGTTTCTCCAGCGCTGTGGGTAGGAAAGGAAGAGGGGTATTTCAGTTCAGATTTCCCAGCTCCCTCTCTTTGTGAGTAAGAGGAAGTGGATGAGAGCTCACCATGGCTGAACCGTAACCCTCTTAAGCATCGTTTTCCAGTACCAGCGTTTCTCAATCAGTGTCCCATGAGTCCGGTCAAGGTTTTTTACAGGAAGTGCGTGTGGTGCTGGTTCCTGAGGCAGCCTGTGCCACATAGGCTGCCTCGGGCACTAACAGACTGCCCTGACTCAGCCCAGGAGATGATTTGAGTGTCTTACATCAGTGATGTGTCGTAGCGTAAGTGTGTCAAGTGTGTTCATTAGTAAGTGTGTTTTGGCTTGCTGTAGCAGTGCTGATTAGTATCTGTCTGATGCAAGAATGAGCAGGGGGTCATTTCACAATGCTGGAAACCTGCTGAAGCTAAAGCAGTGTGTGTGTGCGTGTGCATTTCTGGTCCTCTTATCCAGGCATCGGAGCGGTGCCAAGGTGGTCGGTGATACTAATATGACCCCCTTGGCACGAGTCCATACACACCAATACACACAGAGAGAACAAGCATGATGTCACACCTGGACCTCAACCAGACTCCTGTAGCCCACGTGCCCTCAGGGGGGTGCATGAGCGGGAACTGATCCCAGAAAAACCGGGTGGACGTTGTATCCGAGCCATACACCTGCCGCAACAGGTGTCATTTCAGCTTCGTACAGTGCCCGTTTGGATTATTATTTTGCCACAGACACACACACACAGATTCCTGGAATTGTTGAAGAACTTTTGGAAGTTCTCCTGCAACATTTGATCAAGGTTAACACTGACTGACTGGGGGATGTGGTGCTGTATGTCAGGATTGTTAGTATCGTTGTATGTGCGTGCGTGTGTGAGAATGACAGAGAGAGGTGTTCTGTTGGTATGCTGTGTTAAGAGTGATTGCATCTCTGTCCCTTGAGGCAAGCTGAGGCACGCCGGCCCAAGAGAGCCTGGGAAAAGAACGGCGGGAGTTCTTTTCAAGAAGCTCCTTTCCTCCTCTCAGGGTAGAACTCCGGGAGGAGAGCTTGGGAATAGAACTCTCGGAGTGGCAGTTGCATTCAAACAGGTTCCTCTCCAGGCTTTCGTCATGGTAACAGCACTCAGTGGCTGGAACTGCAGGACTGGTGTTTGTTAGCGAAGGCTCGCCGCCGCGATAGCTCGCTGTAGTAGGGGGGCTTGAAGAGACAAACTGACCGGAGGGGAGGGAAAGAAGGAGAAGAAGACAGAATGGATTGCCTCTGCCGGCTGCTCAGCGTTTTCCCCCGCCCCCCGAGCTGCTCAGCCGGAGTCGACTCCCTCCCTCTCTCCCCTCCCCCTCCTTCACCCTCCTCTCCGTGTCCCTCTGTTTTCAGCGACTCTCCTGTCAGCGAGACGCCCGCGGGCCCCACGCCGCGCGTTCCGCCCCGCAGCAAGACGCCGTGCGCGGCAGACAGCGCGCCACTCCACGCCCGGGCTGCGTCGCCGCCGGACGTTCTGCCGGCTCGGCCAGTGAGAAGTGTCCCTGAGGCCCCGCCCCCTGTGATCAGTGAGTAGAGGGCGTGGCGGGGGGATGTTTTTACAGTCTTCACGGCAAGAAACCGAATCGTTTCTTCTACCGCGACAAGGGTTAGGGCTAGTCTGTCACCTGTTACTCATTTTGCTGCGGGTCAGGAGGTTGCCGGTTCCAATGCCCTTGTGGATGTCGCTTTACATCAAAGCGTCTGCTAGTTGAAAGTATCAAATGAACACATCCTTCGTCGAGTATGGAGCTATACAAGGAACTTGATTCACATGATTAGAATGCTAAAAGACATTCTAATCAGGGCTTTCATGCAGTTTTCCTGTTCAAATCAGCTGGTCCCAATCCATTCTTTTGACATGGATGGTTTAGAATCCACAAAAGGCTGAATAGGATAGGAAAGCAGCCATGCAGCGATTGTAGCAGTGTTGTTACTTTTTGTCGGTGAACTCGTTCTGTGGTTACAGTACTCCAGGGCTCCGCTGTGTTATTGGAACTAGTTTGGTTCTTTCCGCAATGCTGCTCAACCTGTCCTGAGGAACAAAGCTGCAAACTTTCCTTCTTACCTCCCCCTTTGTCCTCACTTCCCCCTCTCCTTGTTTTCCCTCCCTCCCTCCCTCCCTCCCTCTCGCCCCTTCGTTCCCTTCCTGACCCCCTCCTCCCCTTCTCAGGGTCAGAATCCGTTGACAGCTCTGACTACTATGAAGATGTAGATCCTGGATACGTACCCCAGTCTGTCAACATAGTGTAGTGAGCAGGGTAAGTGTGGGTGTGTGTGTGCGTGTGCATGTGTAACAGCCTAGAGGGCAAGACCCATGTCTGAATGATTATGCTAGTCAAGTCAGTTTATTTATGGAGCACATTTAAAAACAGCCAATGCTGACCAAAGTGCTGTACAACATCATCAAATTAATCATCACTAGGTTACTGTAAGATGATACGTTGGTACTCCTTGGTGACTGACAGCTAAGTCATCCAATAGGAAATGTTCCTGCCGGTGCCTGGACAAGGGAAGGGGCGGGGCAACAACTCCCTCTGCAGTGATGATGAGCAACTAGATGACGACAATGAGCCGATCACAAACAAGTGAGTCACCACTGACCATCTGAAACTCAAAGGTCCTTCCTGTACAAAAGAACACACACAGACACACACACACACAGATCCAAGGTTAACTGTGGTACACACGGTCTGTTCTCTGTGCTCCAGTCGTAACTCGTGGGTAGACTACGGCATCAGCACCCTTCAGGGGAGTGTCTACCTGCCCAGCAATGGGGGACGCCTGGGGCCCGCCCCCTCAGGAAGACCCCGCCCACCTCAGTGTCATCAAGATGGGTTGGCTAGACAAGAACCCACCGCAGGGGTATGTAGTACACACACACACACACACACACACACAGACATGGATACAAAGATATAGTACAAGCACACACAACCACCCACGCATGCAGTATTTAAAGCTACCCCCCCACACACACAGACCACACACACACACACGCCCCCCTTTCATCTTCTGCTTTCTTGTAGGTCTCTCTACTACCAGAGACGTTGGGTGAAACTGGATGCGGATCACCTCAGATACTTTGACAATGACAAGGTACAGTGACTCTGGGTTCACGGTTGGTTGGCCATGCAGTGTGTCTGAGCGGGAGGGTCCTCTTGTGGGTTTTGCTCTCTTGTTGTCGGATGGAAGTCTGGACTGCTGCAATGCCTTGTGAGTTCCTCTCCTTGTCCTGAGTGTCCTGCTGGTGTTGCAGGAAGTGTACTCCAAGAGGATCATCTCCACCTCGGCCATCACAGGGGTCAGCAACGTGGGCGAGCTCAAGTTTGAGGTGGTCACGCACAACCGCAACTTTCTCTTCAGGGCAGAGACGGAGAGTGAGTCTCATCTAGAGCCTGCGTGTGTGTGTGTGTCTGTGCGTGTATGCGTATGTGAATGTCTCCCATCAGTGTGACATCCTCCCACACCGGGATTCGAACCCGGGTCCACTGGCACCACCACACAACAACAACACCCCCTGACGGCACACACTCAATCAGCTACTCCAGCAAAAAACTCTAACATGGCGCGGACGGCCCGTAGTTATTCTGAGGAGTTTTTAGTTATTCATTGATTTGTATGTGGCTTGTGGTTGATGTGCTCATCAAATGTGTCTAAAAGGGAATCATGACTCGTTGGACTGTGTGTGTTTATCAAGAGCGGAGAGGAACGAGTGGGTGTCAGTGCTGCCAGGACTGTGTCCGGGGTCGCCAGACCAGCTCTGGCTCCACCCCTGCTTCACCTTTGACCCCTGAGCAGCAAGGCTACCTGGAGTTGAAAGGACTGCGCTCCAAACTCTACACAGTGGTGTCTGGGGAGAAGGTCTTCCTCTACAAGAACTTGGAGGTGTGTGTGCGCTTACGTTTGTGTGTGTGTGTGTGTGTGTGTGTGTGTGTGTAGTATCTCTCTAAGTGCTGTACCGTGTCTCCAGGACTACCGTCTAGGTGTCGGCATCAGCTCCATTGAGATGAACGTAGGAAACGTCAAAGACACAGACCCGTCGCAGCTTTGACCTTACCACACCCTATCGCATATTCAGGTACACACACACACACATTCTCACTATATTTGGTCCCTTTTTGAAGATAAGGAGGCGTGTGCTCGGCTGGAACGAATGGGTGTGAGATGGGGGGAGAGAGACGGAGAGGGAGAAAGAAAGAGAGAGAGAGAGAGAGAGAGAGAGAGAGAGAGAGAGAGGGAGAGAGGGAGAGAGGGAGAGAGGGAGAGAGAGGGGGGGGGAATGACGGAGGGACTGAGGTAGAATATGTTTTGAAAGACCGCGTGGTGTGTCATAACGGAGAAGAGGAAGGGACTGTGACACGAGGGTCTGATTCAAACTGCTCGGTGGCCAGACGCGTGTGTGTGCGTATGAGTGACTGTTTCAGACAAGCCACATCCCTTAGCTCAGAGAACCACAGATTTATGTATTGGATTTCCACATCCAGTGCGATTAGCTAGCCGTCACAGCTTGATGTCGCCGCTCAAGGTGCGCCGCGTGCGTCTGTGCCTGTGCAGCTTCATCGCCGAGTCGGAGCAGCTGAAGGATCAATGGGTGGAGGCCATGCGGGACTCCATTGGAGAGGCGCTGTCCAATAGCGAGGTGGCTGAGAAGATCTGGGCGGAGCCTAGCAACGGTTACTGTGCCGACTGCCGAGCCACCAAACCTGAGTGGGCGTCCATCAACCTGTGTGTGGTGGTCTGTAAACGCTGTGCAGGTATGTGTGTGTGTGTTGTGACAACCACAGACAGTCTAAGGGTTGAGACACCCACACATTTAGGAGAATCGGAGACAGGAAGCTGTTTTAAGCCCTTGACGGGCATTTATTTAACATGAAATGGCAAAAGGGGGGAAAGGACAAAGGTTTTGTTTAAAAGCAGTGCAAAAGTGTTGACTGTTGTCGTGTGTTGGTGTGTGTGTTGGTGTGTGTGTTGGTGTGTGTGTGTCTCTGTGTGTGTGTTGGTGTGTGTGTCTCTGTGTGTGTTGGTGTGTGTGTGTCTCTGTGTGTGTGTGTGTGTTGGTGTGTGTGTCTCTGTGTGTGTGTGTGTGTGTTGGTGTGTGTGTCTCTGTGTGTGTGTGTGTGTTGCAGGAGAGCACCGAGGGCTGGGCCCCAGCATCTCCAAGGTCCGCAGTCTGAAGATGGACAGGAAGGTGTGGACAGAGGAGCTCATAAAGGTCTGCCCACTTCTCTCTTAAACCGCACGCCATTGGTCGGTCAGTCACGCAGTCAGTTCTTGGATGGGTTGTTCACCTCTGTCCCGCCTACCAATGGGAAGCTCATGTGACTAGACCCCCCCCCCCACCTCAAGCCCTCAGTCCCTACACCCTCTCTGTCTCCAGGTGTTCCTGTTGCTAGGTAACGAGCGTGTCAACGGGTTCTGGGCGGCGAACGTCCCTGCCCAGCGAGGCCCTGAGCCCGTCCAGCTGCACCGAGGACCGCCGCCGCTTCATCGGCGTTCAAGTACCCGCCACGGAAAGTACCCGGAAGTACCACCCCCTCTATGGCAACCAGAGAGAGCTCAACAACGTAAGAACAAGCCTTGTTTCTAACCATCACCCAGGGACATTTTAAGTTGTGCTGAAGGTCAGTGGCATAGTGGGTGGTCACCCAAGCCTGACAGGACCCCTCTGAACGAGAAATGCTTTGAAATTGGTATCCTAGGCTATGGAGTAGAATACATCCAAATAATACATATCTCATGTATTGTACATGAAGAATAGAGTATGCAAAAAAAACTGATTTGGCACCTCTCAAATATGTTTTCGAGAATCATGTTTAATTAGATCTGTAATTCTCAAGCAATACTTGCATGTTATGAAATGTATTCTCTCAATAATTCAGTGTATAATGAGGTGAGTATGATAAACTATGTTTCACATGCTTGTGGCGCAGAACTGGCATTGTGAGTTCCAATCACAAAGTTACATTTACCACAATTACCACACCTGAAGGTTTCTTTTGGGATTGGCCTTCATTGTCGTATTGCAGTCAAGGATGACTTATCATTTCAAAAGTATATCAGCAACTATGGGTGTTCAAAGGGGGGGGGGGTGCTAGACACGTGCTCAGGTTTTTGTGTGGGAGCACTTTCTTCGTTTTATCCTTACGCCTCTTTTTGACGTGAATCCTCCTCCCCTGGGCTGTCAGTACTTAGCTGTGACTGTCTAGGAACACCTGATCTATGTCTAGTCTGTGAAATACACTGTCAATGATTCAACCAGACCCAGGCTTGCCCAGGTGTAAAGGTGGTGAATAGTCTGGTAGTCAAATGCAAGTGCTCTAATGACTTGATATCCCTCATCACTGTTATAAAGAGTATAAACGACTGGTCCTGCCCTCCCCCACAGCCACACCATGAGGAGTGTGTGACTGTGCTGAATGCTCCACTGTTAAGACCAGAGCTGGGTCACTCTCTTAAACCACTTACCAGAAACAATGCTGACTGCACAGACGGCGCTGTGTATACAAGCTTGTTGTGTGTGTGTGTGTTTGAATCACATTTACCACCTGACTTTGAGTGATTCTATTTTCCTTCCCTAAGTGGTTTAGCTCAACAGATGTTCTCTCCCAGTCTGTCTTTTCTACATGTGTGTGTGTGTGTGTGTGTGTGTGTATTAGTCATCTGTGTAGGAAGTGCAGCAGGGATTTCAACTGAAAATACAGGAAGTTAAACCCTCTCTCTGTGTACCCGGAAATACACAGCATGCTCACAAACACGCGCATACACACACACACACACACACACACATCACAAGTTGGACTAAATGTGGCCTTTGTTTTTGTGCTTTGGCTCACTTCTTTCATTCAATCCTCCTCCTACTCCCCTTCCCTCCCTCTCTCTGTCGATGTCCCTGAAAAGTTCACCCTCAGTTCTCTCTCTCCTTCCCACACTCCATTTGTCTCTCTAACTCCACTCTCTTTTTACTCGCTGTCTCCCCAATCCCCCCCCCCCTTTTCTTGTAGGGTGTGTTATGGCTTCTCTGCCATACCTTGTGCGCATAGTATACATGTTTTGTGTATGTGTGCACTCCATGGGGTTGTGTTGTACGAGTGGAAGAGAGACACAGACTAAGACAGAGACAGACAGATAGAGAGAGAGACAGATAGGCAGGCAGACAGACAGACAGACAAACAGAAGTTGAGCTCACACCAGTATATTTGTCTAGGCCCGCCCCTCTCTCTCAGTGACGACAACATTGGCCTCTCTGCTGGAATGTGCCGGAGTCCCGCCCCTCATCATCCTCCCCCTCTGTCTCATTGTTTGGGTCTGAGGAGAGGACAAAGTTTCTCTCACTCTGTCACTCTCTCTCTCCCCTCCGCTGTGGCTGTTGGTGTTGTGGTATAGCGATCCTCTCAACAGCTAGCCTGCGCTGGTTCACAGGGTGTAAAGGATACTTCATAACGACTACTGCACACAGAAGTGGACTAGACTGGCAGCACCTAGGTGAGGAAATACAGTGTGTGTGTGTGTGTGTGTGTGTGGGAGGGAGGGAAGGAGGGGGGGCAGAAGGGATTTAACACTGAGCATTTGTACAAAAAACAAACACACACACTTTTTAGTGTAAAAGTTGTTAATGTGTTGTGAGTGACATACCAAGGTACTTTGCTCTAACTGGGTAGCAGTGCTGAGCTGGAGATAGACATGTTGGAATGTGTGCGTGTGTGTGTGTATTTGCATGTTTGGGAGGTGTTGATGGATGGATTGATGCGTGGGTAGCTAGGGCCCATGGCCCAGAAATGACAATTTCCTATATTCAGCTGTATATAGCTTTTGTCTGTGTGTGTCTACGTCTCGGTATGTGTCCATGTCTCTGTATGTGTAAACCTATACAGGGGCCTCTGTGTGTTTGTGTGAGACTGTGTGGGAGAGGGCTGACAGAGGGCTGACGTGTGGGTCTCTTTCTCAATGGGTCAGTTGAGTTGTTCAGTTGGTCAGCCTCAGCCTGTTGTGTGACTCCTTTTCCCCGCAGGTTAGCATAGCATCACATCTCCTAGCATCATATCTCCTAGCATCACATTTCCTAGCATCATATCTCCTAGCATCACATCTCCTCCTAGCATCACATCTCCTAGCATCACATCTCCTAGCATCACATCTCCTAGCATCACATCTCCTAGCATCCACATCTCCTTCCTCAGCATCACATCTCCTAGCATCACATATCCTCCCATCATCACATCTCCTCCTAGCATCCCGTGCGTGTGTGTCCGGGTGGAGGGGTGAGCTGGAAGGGTGCAGTCAGGGTTGTGGCTGGGCACGGGCGTGACTGCAGCAGACTTTATTAGCTTGTTTGTGTTTCGGAGTCGGAATCGGACTCCTGCTGCTCTGCAGAGCGCACTGCTTCTCCCTCCTCTCCTTTTCTTTTCCTCACCTTCCCGTCGTCCCTTTCACTGGCGAGGTACGGATGGAACATATGCCGATCACAGGTTGTGGTTGTTGTTGTCTGGATCCGAGTGGATGTTCAAGTGTGTGTCTCTTCCTGCACAGGGGCAGCATTTGTAATCTTTGATCCCAAAAGATGAATGAAAGACTCATCTCGCTCTTTCCATCTTTGTATCCTCTCTTTTGCATTCGGGCTGTAAGAGAGAGTACTGGAGAGTTTGGATGGAATCCAGTAAGTGGAGACACACCCATCATATGAGGACCCTCATCTCTCTCTCTCTCTCTCTCTCTCTGTCTCTCTGTCTCTCTGTCTCTCTGTCTCTCTGTCTCTCTCTCTGTCTCTCTCTCTCTCTCCATTTCTCTCAAGGGAGGTTGTGTAAGAGGGTAGGATTGCATGGTGTGTGTCTATGTCTCCCCCTCTCTATAAGCAGCAGATGTGAGGTCGGAAGCTATGAGAGAAGCTTGTGTGAGATCTTGAAGCATTTAGGGTTATTTCAACACTCCTCCCTTAAGCTGGGAGGTTAGCTCTGATTGGCTTTAGGATTTAGCTTCATAACAGGTATCTTGACTGGAGTGCGTGCACACACATACACACACAAATGTCAGTTTGCTTCAGTGTTATTCTGTTTGGATACTGCAACTTTGATACGTGTGTGTGTGGTCCTATGTGAGGTAGTGAAACAGAAGGTCAGAGACAGAGAGAGACAGACAGAGAGACAGAGAGAGAGAGAGACAGAGAGAGAGACAGAGAGAGAGAGAGACAGAGAGAGAGAGAGAGACAGAGAGAGAGAGACAGACAGAGAGAGAGACAGAGAGAGACAGAGAGAGAGAGAGACAGACAGACAGACAGAGAGAGAGAGAGAGAGAGAGAGAGAGAGAGAGAGAGAGAGAGAGAGACAGAGAGACAGAGAGACAGAGAGACAGAGAGACAGAGAGAGAGAGAGAGAACCAGAACCAGAACCAGAACCAGAGGGTCCGAGAGAGTTGACAGAAGAGTGCCTGGAATTCTCCAGTCTGGCACAAATGAATTCTGGGTTTGGTTTGAGAGAATACATAAAAAGTCTAGTGTGTGTGTAGGCTTTTAAGAGAGCTTAGCTGTAAGTCCGAGTGGAGCTCCTCAGCTGTAAAAACACTCCTCCTTCTTTCCTGTGCTCTCCCAGTTTCTCTCTATTTCTTCTCCTTGTTGTCATCCAACCCCCTCCCTCCATTTCCTGTCTCCTTAATCAGCCCTGGAAGAAGGGACAGGCTGCCTTGATGTCAGCTCACCTCGTGTTTCCCCACCCTTCAGCCTCCCAGCCCCCCAGCCTCCTAGCTCCCACTCCTCAGCCCCCCATTTTCCAGCCCCCCCCCAAGCCCACAGCCTCAGGTACTCCAAGGCTGGCAGAAAGAGAGAACATGAAGTTTAAGTTTAAGCGGGCTGCGTTAAGGGAGGTTAACCTCACGCACACTGCTGGAGTAGAAAGGCCCTTATTGGATCCTGGAGCTTTCCACGGCAGTGCCAACCAGTCACGTACATCTCCTCCATGTATCACCTCGCCTGGTGCATGTATATCACCTGTATGATGGTGGGTGCGTGTGGATCACCTGTATGAACTTGGTGTGTGGTGTACGTCTCCAACAGCGCTGTGCGGAGAAGGTTCGAGTGGAGCGTGACCGTGAGAATCTGTGGAATGCTCTTGCGTCTGTGTCAGAACACCCAAGGACACGCTGAACATTCTTCTGAAGGTGAACGGAGAGGGAAGGAGAGTGACTCTGTAGCTGCCTGCAGTGACAGGACATCCAGTCCTGTGGTGGTTCACCCAGTTTGAGACCTAGCTTACTCAACATGATCTTGAAAGTTATGTCAGATCACGTGACGCTTCCAAGGAAGAACAGCAATCATTCACTGAGCTTCAAAGTACCCCCCCCCCCCACACACACACACACACACGCACATCTCTTCACCCCCTCCCCTCATCTCTCTCCTCTACTCCTACCCCGTCCTACCCCCTCCCTGCCCCCATCCCCTAACCCTCTCTCCGCCTCTCTCCCCCCAGGCGCTGTGTATTAACGTCCAGTGCAGTGATGTTCTGGAGACCCTGAGTCTGCTGTTTTGTGGGGCGGATGTGAACTGCTCCTCAGACCAGGCTGACTGGCCCTCGCCCCTCGCCCAGGCCCACGCCCCCTCGCCCCTCGCCCTCGCCCAGGCCCACGCCCAGACACTGCAGGCTGAGTTCCTCAGCCACAACCTCAACACAGGTGCAGCCGCACACGTGCACACACACACATGAGTAGACACACACGTGCACACACACACACAGGAGTAGACACACAAACACACACGTGCACACACATACACACACACATGAGTAGACACACACAAACACACACAGGTGCAGACACACACACGTGCGTGTTAACCCCCGACCTGCCTCTCTCAGAGCTGCCTCAGTTGGAGGTGGGTGGGCTGATGGAGGCGGTTCATTACTCCGCCCCCTCCTCCGTCTCCTACAATGGCTTCCTGTTCAAGACCGGCTCTATGGCTCGGCCAATCACGGAGCGCAAGACCAAGGAGGGTAGGCACACACAAACACACGCATGCATGCTAACCGACAGTGTGTTTGAGGTGTGTTTAACACGCTTGTTTGTATGGCGGGCGTAGAGTTCAGCCGTCGCTGGTGCACACTGAACGATGGCTGCTTCAGCTACTACGAGAGTGACAAGAACTCCACCCCCAATGGCATGCTGAAGTCCTCGGAGATCGTCTGTCTCGCCGTCAACACGCCTGACAAACATGGGTATGTACTGTATATGTAGCTGGACTGAACACGGTAATGTACTGTATGTATGTAACTGTGCCCGTGGTAGATGCGGGTCTCACTTTCTCTCCCTGTGTCTTGATCTCTCTCTCATTGTATTCTTCTCTGCCACCCCTCTCTCTCTCTTTCTGTATTTCTCTCTATTTCTCACACACACACACACACACACACACACACACACAAACACATATACCCTCTCTCACCCCCCCATCTTTCTCTCTTCTCTCTCTCTCTCTCTCTCTCTCTCTCTCTCTCTCTCTCTCTCTCTCTCATTCTCTTTGTCTTTCTGTCTCCCTCAGGTACGAGCACACGTTTGAGCTCTACTCGGACTCTGAGCGTTTGTATCTGTTCGGCACAGATGACCCAGAGAGCCACAGGGAGTGGGTCAAGTCCATCACCAAGGTAACCACTGACACCTGCATCATCACGTACTGGATGTGTTTGAGCGTTCAAGAAAGTCGACTCAATTTGTTATGTAATCCTTACACTCTGCCCCGCCCCCTCTGCTGACAGACATTGATCCCAGCCAATGCAGAGCCCTTGCTGAGGCTGGGCTTTGAGCGGATTGGTAGGCTGCGGTATAAGGACGGGCTGAACCTGCAGAGCCCTCGGGTTGGCTGGTTTGCGCTGGTCGGCTCGTCGCTCCACGCGTACCTGGAGGACGGCGAGGGAGAGGAGATCCACCTCCGCAAGCTGCAGGAGCTGTGTGAGGAGAAGGAGACTGGGAGAACCAGGGGGGACAGATGGGTAGAGTATGGGGTTAGAGCAGGGGTCTCCAATCCTGGTCCTCCAGGGCCGCTGCCCTGCATGTTTTAGATGTTTCCCTGCTCCAGCACACCTGATTCAAATGAATGGTCATTACCCGGCTTCCACAGAACTTGATAACAACCCATTCATTGGAAACAGGTGTGCTGGAGCAACATCTAAACATTGTAGGACAGCGGCCCTCGAGAACCAGGATTTGGTTGGAGGGGTTATAGAGGGGAGGGTATGGAGGGTTAGTATGGAGGGGTTAGAGAGGGGTTAAATGGAGGTCATGTGTGGGTCATTAGGTAATACATAATATGGGTGATATAGTAGTTCATGGCTCATGTACTGGATGGGTTATGGATGGGTTATATAGAAGAGTATCCGTATTGTATATTTGTGATCTCACCATATTGTGTGTTTGTCACAGCCATCCAGCAGGAGAATGAGGTCCTGGTGCTGGTGGAGCGAGGGAGGTGAGAGGCTATGCAGAGTGCGGGTTAGTGTGTGTGTGTGAATACGATATCAAGTGGTGGAGGATGGTGACCCGGCCCTCCCTGGCTGTAGGACCCTGTACATGGAGGGGGAGAGGAAGCTGGACTTTGTGGGCTGGTGCGGGGCCATCCAGAGAGCAGCAGGCAGCAGTGGAGACTCCCTCAGCCAACAGCAACTCACTGAGACGGACATTCCTGTCCTGGTGGACCGCTGCATAGACTACATCACACAATGTGGTGAGCACACGCACGCACACGCACGCACGCGCGCGCACATACACAGCCTTCTTTCCCATATCGCCAAAACACAGTACTGAGTGAGAAGTGGAGGGAGTCAGATGGCTGAGCGGTTAGGGAATCGGGCTAGTAATCAGAAGGTCGCTGGTTCGATTCCCGGCCGTGCCAAATGACGCTGTGTCCTTGGGCAAGGCACTTCACCCTACTTGCCTTGGGGGAATGTCCCTGTACTTAACTAAATGTAACTAAATGTAAATGTAAAATGTCAATGTAACTGAGTGGGTGTCCTCTGTGCGCGCGCGCGTGTGCGTGTGGGGGCATGAGTGTGTGTTTGTGTCTTTGTGGCCTCATGTGACTGTAATAGTGGGAATTCTGGCTGTCAGCAAGAGTGCTGGACCACAACAAAACCTCACTGTTCACTTCCCCCTTTCCCCCTCCCTCCTTCCCTCCCTCCTTCCCTCCCTCCGCTCACTCCCCTCTTTCTCTTCCCCATAGTCTTGATCTCTGCTGACATAGTCCTCTGGACTCTGGACTCTGCTCTGCTCGTTGACTCACTGATTTGCTGGGCATTAGTCAACTCTAGAATATGTGCATGCGGGAAAACTTTGTGGATGTGCGACTGTGCGTGTGTGTGTGTGTGTGTGTGTTTTGTCCCTTCTATTCGTATTGCTCCTGTTTACTGATTGGAATGTTAATCCTGTGGAGCTGCGGTCTGTGGTTGGAGTCTGACAGAAGTGGGTCCTGGTGCACCCCAGTCCTGCCCTTCAGCTCTCCACACCATGGAGACAGGCTGCACCTGTGTCCTACAGGAGGGACACTGGATGTCCAGTCAGTGCTCGGACAACTGACTGCATTATTTGTTCACAGGGATGTGAGCGGTGTTGTGTCAGCAACACTCTGAGAAACGCCAGTATCTGCAAAGGGGTTCTTGTTAACCACGTCCTCTCTTAACCTTGTATCTGCCTGTCTGTCTGTCTGTCTGTCTGCCTTCCCATGTTGGTGCATCCGTCAGGCCTGACGTCCGAGGGCATCTACCGTAAGAGTGGCGTGAACTCGCGCGTGGCGGCGCTGTGCGAGGCGTTCCGGCAGGACGCCAGGAGGGTGCGTCTCCGCGAGGGGGAGAACCAGGTGGACGACGTGGCCACCACGCTCAAGCGCTTCTTCAGAGAGGCCGAGGAGGGCCTGTTCACCTCCCAGGACCACCAGGCGTGGCTCAGTACACCTGGTGAGGCCTGGAGTCCTGGGTGGAGCAGGCCAGGTGTTTCACCTGGGGGAACGCTCCCTCTTTCAGGGTCGGAGACCAAGTGTTGTATGCGCTGCGGTTCTAACCTGTTTCAGTGTGTGTGTGTGTGTGTGTGTGTGTGTGTGTGTGTGTGTGTGTAGTTAGTTGATGAGTGGGTGCAGTTGAAGGTTGTCCTGTCTGTGTGCTCTCTCTCTCGGCTGCTGGATGGTGTTGTCGAGGCAACGCAGTGTGCTGCTCACTCTTGAATCATCCATGTTGTGTGGGGACCCTGAAGTATCTCTACTGTGTGTGGTATGATGAGGTCTCTACTGTGTGTGGTATGATGAGGTCTCTACTGTGTGTGGTATGATGAGGCCTCTCTCCTGTGTGTGGTATGATGAGGTCTCTACTGTGTGTGGTATGATGAGGTCTCTACTGTGTGTGGTATGATGAGGTCTCTCCTGTGTGTGGTATGATGAGGTCTCTCTCCTGTGTGTGGTATGATGAGGTCTCTCTCCTGTGTGTGGTATGATGAGGTCTCTCCTGTGTGTGGTATGATGAGGTCTCTCCTGTGTGTGGTATGATGAGGTCTCTCCTGTGTGTGGTATGATGAGGTCTCTCTCCTGTGTGTGGTATGATGAGGTCTCTCCTGTGTGTGGTATGATGAGGTCTCTCCTGTGTGTGGTATGATGAGGTCTCTCCTGTGTGTGGTATGATGAGGTCTCTCTCCTGTGTGTGGTATGATGAGGTCTCTCCTGTGTGTGGTATGATGAGGTCTCTCTCCTGTGTGTGGTATGATGAGGTCTCTCCTGTGTGTGGTATGATGAGGTCTCCTGTGTGTGGTATGATGAGGTCTCTCTCCTGTGTGTGGTATGATGAGGTCTCTCCTGTGTGTGGTATGATGAGGTCTCTCCTGTGTGTGGTATGATGAGGTCTCTCCTGTGTGTGGTATGATGAGGTCTCTCCTGTGTGTGGTATGATGAGGTCTCTCTCCTGTGTGTGGTATGATGAGGTCTCTCCTGTGTGTGGTATGATGAGGTCTCTCTCCTGTGTGTGGTATGATGAGGTCTCTCCTGTGTGTGGTATGATGAGGTCTCTCCTGTGTGTGGTCTCTCCCAGCCCTCCAGGACGACAGTTTAAAGATCTCTCAGTACCAGCTACTGCTCAACAGGCTGCCTCGGGTCAACAAGGCCACACTACGAGCACTGGTCAACCACCTGTATTGGTGAGACGCACACACACACACAAAGAATTCACTTAAACTGCTGACACACATCCAGACAGGTCTTGCAAATTAAATCAACACATCAGGCTGTAACTGTTGTCTGTGTGTGTGTGTGTGTGTGTGTGTGTGTTTGGTCACAGTGTGCAGCGGTTTGCCCAGAACTGAATCAGATGAATCTTCATAACCTGGCCATTGTGTTTGGGCCTACACTGTTCCAGACTGATGGGAAAGACTATACTGCCGGCCGTGTCATAGAAGACCTCATACAGCACTACACACAGAATCTTTGATGTAAGGCCATCTCCCTCACCCTCTCGCTCTCTCTAACCCTTTCCCTGAGGGAATGCAGCTAAGTAGCAAAATAGATGTGTTGTGGTTGTGTTGTGGTTGTGTTATGGTTGTGGTTGTGTTATGGTTGCGTTATGGTTGTGTTGCGGTTGTGTTATGGTTGTGTTGTGGTCCAGGTTGACGAGCAGCAGCTAAAGAGGCAGCTGGATGCTGAAGAGATCACAGTCATCATCAAGGTTCGAGAGAATCTCAACGCCAAGGTCCCTGTAAGTGCTCGATGCATCATCTTCTGTTATCATCCTCAGCAGTGTTTCCTCTAGGATTTTCTTTAGCAGTGGGGACAAGTCTGTCCGAACACCCCCCAAACCCACCCCCCCCAGCCAAAACAAAGTTCTAACCCTATATTTCGTAGCAGGTTAATGTAATAGTCCAATAGCTAATGTCATGTTGCACTTATTTTCGTCCTATTTCCCCGAATGCAATAAGGTTTTGCTACTTCAAGACACCATCCACTCATAAAGTATGTTCTAAATTGTATAAATGCTGGCAATTAATAATTGATGTAAAAACGTATTGTAAATGGTCAGTAGCCTATCGATTAAAGTAAGCCACTCGAAAGCATGTACACTGTCTGCTTCATTTGATCTTGATAGGCTAAGCATTCTGTAGCAACTAATAACAATAAACCTTCTATTTATTAATGAAAACTACTTCAGCATAATAATGCACTTAAAATAAAAACGTGTGCAAGGGCAGCAATCGCTATCGAATCAACAGACATGCAATTTCGCTAGCAGGGGAAGAATACAAACAACAAAAATCACCAGTTAACTTAATTTAAATTTGCAAGAACTATAGACTAATACAATAACAGGCTTAAATGAACTGACAACATAAGTTATACGACTTGCAGTTCTCAAGGGACGTCCGTGCTATTCTCCGACATGCACAATCACTGCTGATAGACGGCCTTTTGTACAGCCCTGTTTCTGATACCGTAGCGGCAGAAATGTAGCCGTGGCGGGCCTCCAAATCAAGAAGGAGGAGACACTGCTCAGGATCCACTATCCACCATGTGGATCAGCCTGTATCCATCACCCTCTATCTATAATGCAACCTGTCCTTGGGTGCTACTCTCATCCTACCACTTTGTCGTGTGTGTGTGTGTGTGTGTGTGTGTGTGTGTGTGTGCGTGGTTACATGTGTGTGTGTGTTCAGGCGTCTGGCTCTGGGGATTTCATCCTGCACGGTGTACCTGGAGGAAAAGAAGGAGACCGCCGAGCAGCATGTCAAGGTGAGCGCCACAACCAGGTCCTCGAGCGCGTCGCATAAACCTCGTCCCCGGACGGTGGCTTGTGCACCTCGACACGCTCCCCCGACTACACTAACACACCCACCTGACCCCCACCCCCACCCCACCCCCATCCTGGCTGTCTCCCCCAGATCCCTGGCTCCATGACGGCGGCTGAGCTGACCTGTGAGATCCTGGACAGACGGAAGATCGCGGTCAGAGAGAAGGACTACTGGAGCTGCTGGGAAGTCAGCGAGAAGGAGGAGACTGGTGAGGGGGGGGGGGGGGCAAGCGAGGGGGAGACGGAAGGAGAGAGGGGAAGGAGGGAAAGTGGGAGTGGAGGGTGGGAGAGAGAGGGAGACGAGGCTAGTGGAGCTCTCTCCGGCTTTCAAGACGTGTCAGTCTTAACTGTTTTGCGTGGGGACGTGGGGGAAGGCGTGCCACTGGGGCGTTTTAGATAACACTGCAATTCTCTCTCTCTCTCTCTCTCTCTCTCTCTGTTTCTGTCTCTCTCAGAACGCCCGCTGCACCATCTGGAGAGAGTGTTGCCTATCTTACATTCTCTGGGCACCGACTCTCATCTGCTGATCAAGAAACAAGTTTCCATGGAGGCTATGCTCATCTACCTGGGTATTATATACACCCACACACACACATACTCGCACGCTGTGTTGTACTTACTTAGTGTGTCATCCCCCCAATACAGCTAGTAAAGTGGATGTGTCCAAACATGGAATGGTAAAGTTCCGGGAGGAGAGGAGCATTCTGGGATTGGGCCTAAGCTCTGGAAGTTTCCATGACCGCTACTTCATCCTCACTACTGGTTCCTTTAGGATGTACAAGGAAGTACGGGTAAGACAAACACACACACCATGGCATTCAACATGCTCATTTGCCCTCATTCCCTCTCTTCCACTTGCTCTGCCTGCCCCGACTTTCCCTTATGTCGCCCCTCTCTCTCATGCCCTCTTTCAGAGTAATCGTCCAGAGAGGGACTGGAATGTGAAGAATCTGAAGGTGTACCTTGGCATTAAGAAGAAACTGCGTCCACCCACCTGGTGAGAGACTGTCTGTTCCTCCCTGCTCTGGGGATGCCTCGCTCCCCTCCATTTCCCTCTCTTTCTCTCCATCTCCCCTTCTCCGTCTTCCCTCTTTTCCTCCCTCCCTCCCTCCCTCTCTCCCTCCCTCTCTGTCTCACTCTTCTCCTCCATAACTCCCTTCTTTTCCTCCCTCCCTCCCTCCCCTCCCTCTCTGTCTCCCTCTCTCTCTCTCCCTCTCTGTCTCCCTCTTCTCCTTCCCCGCCGGTCTCAACCGGAGCTCTGCGTGCGCGTGTCTGTTCAGCCACAGGAGGGCGCTGTGGCCCAGCAGAGCCCCGGCTCTCCCGTGGCAGCCTGAGAGGCGGCGTCAGAGCAGCTCGACGCAGGGGGCCTCGTCGAGGCGTTTCAGATCCTGCCCCCGATCCTGCGCCTCGGCCTTCCAGCCATTCCGGCCCCCGGCCAATGTACCCCACCAGAAACTGTCCGCTGATGTCCGCCGGTTTTAATCTGTCATGAAAACGATCTCTCTCTTCCTTCCATGTCCCCGCCTCCTCGCTGCAGCTGGGGTTTGACAGTCGTCTATGAGGGGGACAAACTGGAGAAGTGGTAAGCTTGCCCGTGCGTTTGTGTGTGTGCGAGGGCCTGTTTTCTTGGAAGTAGCTCTCAAGGCTATGCTAAATCAGGTCAGCTCTCTGTGTATGTGAGAGAAAGACACACACACACACACACGAGAATAGGAAAGGTCAAGGCTTGCCAGGGGGGCGCGCACACACCCCCACACACACTCACCTGCACGCATGGCCTTGTGGTGTGGTAGAGGGTTTATAGCTGATGGGGGGGGGGGGTACATGTAGAAGAAGACGTTACTGTCAACAACAGGCTTTAGTGTTCTAATTGGGGCACCATGGATGTCACGGTCCTCGGGAGAACATCCTTCAGTCACGCGTGACCGCCGCATCAGCCCTGATACACGCACCTGGGATGGGGGGAGGGAGGGGGGGGGGTGTCGGGGAGGGAGGGGGTGGAGAGAGGGAGGGAGGAGGGAGAAGGGGGTGGAGCGAGGGGAGGAGGGAGGAGGGGGGGCAGGATGGTAGAAAGACACGGAAAGGAAAACGGGAGCTGTGGGAGAAGCCAGGGAGAATGGCTGACTGGGGGAGGATGAGAGGAGGAGGGTTAGGTGAGCGGGGGAGCGGAGGAGGGAGAGAGGTGCCTAGGGCTGGGCTGTTCCGGCCCCCTGCCTCCTAGTGAGGAGGGGGGGGAGGGGTGGGAGGGAGTGGGGGTGGGCGGGGGGGTTGTTAGAATGTCCCAGTGTCCTTTGCTCCAGGGGGCTCTGAGCCCTGATGAGCTCTGTTAACCATGGTAATGATGCCGCTTCCTGTGAGGATCGACCCTGTGTGCGTGTGCCCGCGCACCAGCGTGTTCATGCCTGTACGAGCCGCAACGCGCTCCGTAATACCCTGTAGAAACTGTCAAAGATACAAATGAACAAAGGTTGTTGTGTCTCTGTGGCTTTAATTGGATGCAAACAAGCTCATGGTTCTCATAAGGCATTCTCCTCATAGCGTCTCAGTGGCTGGGGTGAGTCAGAAGATAACTCGCTTTCAGGCGTTAAACACTCGCTGCTTTAATCACTGTTCCCTCTTTGTTTGGACAGAGGAATTACACTCCCTTGTTGATGCTCAGGGCCTCTTTCCCAGCACCCCCGCTGGAACACTACGTGACTATTTCTGGTCATTTTTCTCCCCTCTGCTTTTTTTTCCTCTCCTGGTTTTAATCCCCCCTTTTCCCCTGTCTTCCTGGGTCTCTCGCCCCTCCCTCTCTCCCTCCCTCCCTCCTGCCTGTCTCTGCCAGGTACTTGTCTGCTGTGACACCCAGTCAGAGATGAGGGAATGGTACGCCAGCTTCCTTAGTATCCAGGTATGGACACACCCACCCACTCACACCACCTCACACACACACACACTCCCCCTCACACACACACCCCAAAAAAACCCTCACACACACACCCCCTCACGATCCCACACACCCCCTTACACCCCCGCCCACAACTCTGTTCCACACACACACCCATCCCACTAGACCACAGGGGGGACAGGATTGGTCTCTCCTCCCCGGTCTCCCTGACTCACCAGAGAGGAGGAGAGATGGTGACTAACTGGTCTCATAGAGGACAGATAATAGCAATGATAATAACAATGACAACAGTAATGCTTTGTCGTTATGTAAGCTAATTGTGGCCGTGCTCAAGGTCGGAGTGCGGCCCCTTGGCAATGAATCACCGTGTTTGATCATGACAAGTGTTTGCTTCCTCCCTTATCTCTTTCTTTCCCTATTTCTCTCTCTCTCTCTCCCTCTCTCTATTTCTCTCTCTCTCTCTCTCTCTCTCTCTCTCTCTCTCCCTCTCTCTATCTCTCTCTATCTCTCTCTCTCTCTCTCTCTCTCTCTCTCCCTCTCTCTCCGTGTTTCTCTCTCAGTTTGAGGGTAACGTATGGCCTACTGATGCGGTGCACCTGCGTGTGTCCCGGGCGTTGCCATACAATATGACGCGTCACGGTAATGTGTCGTTGATTCCGTTGCGAGGCAGCGAAAATGAAATGCGGAACAGCGTAGCAGCTTTCAGCCAAGACCCGCTTGCTGTGAGTTGATTTCTGCAATCACTGGGTTTAATCGAATGCTATCGGCCAATCAGAGAGCTCAATCAATGGCTCCAGGCCTATCGGAAGCCTCCTTGTTGACCCTGGGATCCACTACCACTCTGCTCGCTCCATGTGAGGCAGACCGGTAACCCCTAGGTCAGCTTGAAACCTCTGACCTCATGATTCACTCTGATTGGCTAATCAGCTTCAGCCATGCACACACACACACACACACACGGCTTGGCAGATATCTGTCTACTTCCACGGCTGGGCTAGTTTAACAGGACAGTATTGATTACATAGAATCAATATGGTGGAATGGTATGAGATATTCCATGGCTCGCTCTATCTATAGCTGGCCTTTGTATAACCCTGGGAAGGTGCAGTGAGGGTTTGTGTGTGTGTGTGTGTATATTTGTTGGGTTGTGCTTTGGTGAGCTTGAGGTTCCAATATAGCTTCTATAGTCAGCCGGTGCCCCAGGGTGTGTGTGTGTGTGTGTGTGTGGGTATGTGCATCGAGTTTCCGTGTGTGTGTTCTTTAAAAAAAAAATTCACGCCTCAAATTTACTGTTTTGATTCCGTGCGGTGCATATGCATTATTCTGTGCTAATGTTATTATGTCTGTTTGTTTGTTTGTGTGTGTGTGTGTGTGTGTGTGTGAGAGAGAGAGAGAGACCGAGAGAGAGAGAGACTGTCTGTGAATGCTGATGCTGATGTCTGTCTAGCGTGCTTTCATGAATGCAAGCAGTCTGAACACGGATTGTATTTGACATGCCTGTTAGCCCTCCCCCTCACACATGGCTTGGCTCCTCAGCCCGTGTGTGTGTGCGCATGTGTGGATCTGTGTGCCTCAATCTCTCTCTTTCCTCCCTCAGCTTTTTAGAGATGTGCGATGATGGACCCAGATGCAGGTGAGGACTGCAGGGTTGTGTTTGAAGCTCTGCGTTGGCCTGGCTGCTGTGGCCTGTGTCTGTCTGACTGACTGACTGACGTGTGTTTTGTGTTCCGTAGGAGGCAGACCAGCCACACAATCACTTGAACATTCCAGCAACAACATTCCAGAGCCCTACCTGAATGATTCAAACACACACATGCATTCAAAGACACACACACCTGCGCCAGTAAACTGGACCCCGCCCCCCCCTCCCCTTTGCAGGCCTTCCCCTGTGTTCCACCTGCCCCCACGTCCTGCACACCCCACCTTTCCCCTCCCCAGAACTGCCGGACAGGAAGTGACCTCACCGCTGCGCTGCATTTGCGGGGATACCTGAAGAAGGGTCAGAGACTGTAGTTCTCCGGAGACCAGGAGAGGAGGCCCAGCACAGGCTAGCAGTGGGACCAGGGGGGGAGACCGTCCACCCAGCTCCAGCACTGTCTGAACCTGGACCCCGTCACGCCCACAGACAGCTTATGGAGTTACAGTTGCAAAGACGATGGACTTTTCTAGTTTCAATATTGACTGACAATCTGGCTCTCTGTTCTCTGTCTAGGTCCTCCTGCTTGTGTCTCCCCACTAGCTCCCTTCTTGTTCTGGAGGCCGTAGCCCTCCGTCGCTCTCCACGTGCATCCCCATCTTCATGTCTCCGCTTCCCTCTGTCATTCTCCAGCTCTCTTCCAACAGATCCTCCCTGGACTCCCAAGATCCTTCCTCAGTTTAACACGTAGATATTTATTTTTCCCGGAGAGGGAGTTTGGCTCTTTGGCCAGTGTTACATTTAGCCGTAGGCCTAACCTGTAAATACACACACTTTTCCAGTACACGTACACACGCAGTCATCCATGTTCCCAGTAGGAGCGTGTAAACCTTCCTTTGTTCCAAGACACGGCAAGAAAACGTGTTTCTCTCTGTGTATTTCTTCTCTTTGTCTGGATTGGATTGGATGTATATTTCTCCAGTGTTTACTTAAGTCTAATAAACAAATACGTGTCGGTCAGAGTGAAGTGCGTGCCGTGGAGTGTTTTGAAAGGTTAATCTCCTCTGGCAGCAAATTAGCCTCTCGGTAGCTCCTCATTTGGAAGACATTCTTCATCTTCTCCTCTGAGAGAGCTGACAGAACAGCACACACACTTTACAGACCCCTGCAGGAGAGTAGCACACTGATGAGACTGGCCTGCACGAATGATTGGATGCACTCACACACACACACACACGCTCATCCAGGCTTTTACCATGCCTTGAGCTTTCATAACACTGTCACTCTTCGGCTTGGAAATGGTGGCCGTCAGGTGTGCTACGAGGAAAATGTCAGTCGGATGCGTGTGTTGTGCGTGTGTGCGTGTGTTCATGTGTCTATGTTTGTCTGGTGTATGTGTCTAAAATGTACAGTGACCCTCGAGATTGCAGGATGGAGAGGTGTGTGTGTGCCTGGGTGTGTATGAGTCATGGTGTTCCACCAGCTCTGATCTCGTGGTCCTGAGTTGAGTCGACACAACAGGGTCGTCCTACACCTCAGGACACCCACAGGAGACCTGGCAGGGGAGACACACACACACACACACACACACACTTAGACACACGCACAGCCAGGGGTGTTGACTTGAATGAATAGGTCATGGGGATGTTGTGTAAGAAGAAGACACCAGAGGAAACCTTAGAGAGAGAGAGGAGAGGGAGAGAGAATGTTGGAAATGGCCACATGTGGGCCAGACGTTATGAGGCTGAGGCCTGCAAAGTCAGCTCATCCAGAAGGAGGCCGTCAGAGAGGGCAAGATGGCAGGATGACCAGAGTAAGTGATGGGGGGAGGGGGGAGAGGGCGAGATGGCAGGATGACCAGAGTAAGTGATGGGGGGAGGGGGGGAGAGGGCAAGATGGCAGGATGACCAGAGTAAGTGATGAGGGGAGGGGGGAGAGGGCGAGATGGCAGGATGACCAGAGTAAGTGATGGGGGGAGGGGGGAGAGAGCGAGATGAAAAGGAAGTAGAGATGGACGGAGGAGGAGGAGAGGAAGAGGCCCAGAAGAGGAGACAGATTCCGATTGAAGGGAGAGGATGGGGTTGACGTGATTTCAACGTGTAAACCCTGACATTCTCATGTCACGACCGTCACATGTCCACTGTACTGTCCTGTGCAGTGTTGATTGTGTCTGTTTTCAAGCTCTTGGTGCAGAACAAATTCCCCTCGGGGCAATCAAGGTTTTCATTTGCGTTCATTTTCACCTTCCTGCATGTATTAACACTTCCAGTCAATCTCCATCCACTGACCACACACACACACAACACTTATTTACCTCAGACCAAGTCGTATCTGGCTGACTCCAACTCTTCAAAGACCCCCCCGCCCCTCAGCCACCACCGTCTGAGGTAATCACCAATTACTGCTGGTCAGAAATGGTCTTTGCGAGCTGTCCCCATGGTAACCGCGTCTCTCTCCTTGCAGCAGAATCAATTTGGCGCTTGCGTAACGGTCCTGTACAGCAGGCGCTGAAGGAGAGCCGGAGGAACGGATTCTCACTTTTAGGGGTTAGAGGGGAGGCTATTTCTGTCCCTTCGCGCTCTCTCTTTCGGTCTCTCATCTCTCTCTCTCATCTTTCTCTCTCATCTCTCTCTCTCTATCATTTAAAATCAAGGTCCATGCCTCGCTTGTCCGTGCCTTGCTAGCCAGACCAAAGGAGACCAGAGGACACCGTTTGAGGGAGGAGAGGGAAGGGAGGGAGGGAGGGAGAGGAGGAGATGGCTAATAAGAGATTAGTCATGCTAAGGAAGCTGTAGAGTAGAGTGCCACGAGCTGGTGAGGGGTTGTGTGTGTGTGTGTGTGGGGGGGGGGGGGGGGTGTATGAGGTGGGGAGGTCGTGACTGGCGTGTGGGCGTGTTGGGGGAGGTGTGTGTGTGTGTGGGGGGGGGGGCGGTTGAGGGGGTGAGGTTTTGTGGGGTTCTGTGTGCAAGAGGAGATGACAGAGTATGTAATGTGACTCCTCGTCTCTGTACAGCTACATTAGGCACAGATCGACGTGATGAACGCACACACACGCGGGCAGGTTGGGGAGGACATGTTTTGGCGCGCGCGGCGTCGCTATCGCCGACGTAGCAGGGGTGCTGTCGGGCCTGCTTGGTCCTCCTCGGCCCTCTGCTTGTCGGACACGGAACGAAACGCAGCCGACGTCGACCCCCGCTCACCCCTTCCCTCAGAGCCGGCACGTCGGTCACACCTGTGTGAGGAGCAGGGGAGGCCAGGACCGAGACGACGCTTGAAGCCGCTGTGGCGAGGACGCGCCACAGAAAGAGGAGAGAGGGAGGGGGAAGGGGGGAAGGTAGCGTGGTAGGGAAGAGGTAAGGGGGGGAGGGAGGGGGGGTTTGTGTGTGTGGGGGGGGGTGTTGGAGGGGGGGTAGATGTAGCCGCAGGCCTCTCGCCTGTAGAGCAGACTGTTTGTGCGTGTGTCTGCCTAGTTTGAGTTACATAAGCTATTTCGTTGCACAGGGGAGAAGCTCAACGCAGCTCACCGTAATCTTAGTGTCATGCAGTGTAAACTAAAAGCAATGTGGTTTTAATAAGGGCTGGGGATGTACTGGGGTTGTACACAGGCAGAGGGACACACACACACACACACGCACAACAAAGACACACGTGCACACTCCCACAAGCTGCTGTTCTGCTGCCTCTGGTTCCATGAGACAGTTATCAAAATTCTGTGACGTATTTCTGATTAAAAAGTGTTGACTTTAGCATAATCCGCTTTTCTCTCTGTCTATCTCTCACTTGCTCGCTCTCTTTCTCTCTCTATTTCTCTCACTCTCTCTATTTCTCACTCACTCTCTCTATCTCTCTCTCTACTCACGCACTTACCAGCTATTTTTCCAGAATAATTAGTGGAGAGTGTAGTGTGTGTGTGTCTTCTCAGCTGGTGCTAAGCTCTGCAAAATGCAAGCTATTTCAGTCAGATGGCCCCATCTGTGGGCATGTGTGAGTGTGGCTGTATACGTTAAGTGGTGTGTGTGTGAATGTGTGTGTGTGTGTGTGTATAGCCCCCCGACGGGACAGGAAGTGTATTAGTGGTGGATAAGCAAAGCAGTTTGATATGATCTTCTAATGCTGCTTCTCCCACTGTCGGCAGCCATCTGGCCCTTGACACACACACAAACACACACACGCACACACACACACACACATACAAACACACACACGCATACACACACACGGAGGGGGTGATACACAATGCTCTATATTCATGAGAGTACGAAGATCTCCGTAGGACACAGCAGCTAGACACCATGACAGTAGATGCTAGGCCAGTGCGGTGTGCGAAACCTCAGCCTCCTGTTCAACATGCAGAGATCTGCATAGGGATGAGCAAGATGTTCTACGAGCTCCATTTCATCCACTCCCGATTTAGCCTGTGTGATGTCGGGGCTGCTGAACAGAATACAGACCCCAGCACTGTGGTTTGCACCGTGATCATAACTACGTATCACGCACACGTCCTCAGAATTACATTGATGATGATGAACTTTAAACTGCATTGTTGCGGTTTGGAGCTTCAGAACCATGTGAGTTGGGACATCAATCTAAATACAATTTACTGCCACTTGTGTCTTTTTTGCTCACGCAAACTTCCAAAGTCAGTGTGTTGCTGTGGTCTTGCAAGTTCACGTTTTTCTCAGTAGCTTTGATAAAGTTCTTGCAACATCTTTTACATTTGCAAAACAGTAAGTGAATTTCTCTGAATTATTTGTTCAAATAGCAACTCACAATCGATTACATTGTTCACCAACAAGATAGTCAAAATGCTTTGCCATGTTGTCAGTATTCCGGAAGTGGTTTCTGATGTTAACTATGGTTAAGGTTTGGATGACAGTGATTGAAAATGTCCAAAGGCTACACTTTTCATATATCAATTTCAACAGAACAAAGCTACACATTACCGTGTGGGTGGAGATAGGTTCCAAGAGATTGGTGACATTTACGCTTTTACTGTTTGTAGTATCATTTGCTGATAGACCATGTTACTGGGATACAGACAAGAAGACAAGACTAAAGACAAACACAGGGCAACCCCTCAGGCAGAACTATACATGAAGCAGAGAATTACAGTCACAACAGTGGGTTCAACCATTTTGCATGTTAGGACTTGTACAATGAACGAATGTCTAGATGTCCATTGACGCAATTGATAATGTAGGAAAGAGCAGACAATTGCATTTAATGCAACGGGGTAAAAAGACTGAAGGATGGGTGGTAACAGTCTTTTAGAATCCTGCCAGCTTTCCTGAGGCATCGTGTGTGGTAGGTGTCCTGTAGGGCTGGGAGCTTCCTGCTGATGATGAACTCAGCAGAACAGAACACACTGCGTAGGGCCTTGCGGTCCCTGTCTGTGCAGCTCCCACACCGCACTGTGATGCAACCAGTCAGTATGCTTTCTATACTGCATCTGTAGAAGTTAGTGAGGATGACTGAGTCCATGCCAAACTTCTTCAGTCTCCTTAAGAAGAAGAGGTGTTTCCGTGGCGCTTTGACCACCTTGTCCGTGGGAACAGAGCAGGTGAGGTTGTTGTTGATGTTCACCCAGAGGAATCTGAAGCAGCTGACCTTCTCCACTTCAGATCCATTGATGAGTAGGGGTGCATGCTCCTCCTCCTGCTGCCTCCTATAGTCCACAATCATCTCCTTGGTCTCGCTGACGTTGAGAGAGAGGTTATTGACCTGCCACCATGATGTCAGGGTGTCAACCTCCTCTCTGTAGGCTGACTCGTCACTGTCAGAGATGAGGCCCACAATGGTTGTGTCGTCAGCAGACCTAACAAGGAGGTTGGACCTGTTTGTTGCCGCACAGTCGTGAGTGTGCAAGGAGAACAGGAGAGGGCTGAGCACACAGTCCTGGGGGGTGCCTGTGTTGGTGACCAGTACAGATGAGGTGCGGTCACCGATTCTCACCACCTGTGGCCTCCCCGTCAGGAAGTTGAAGATGGTGTGACTAGACGATGTGGAGGTTGAACAAGCAGCATTGAGAATTTCAATCGGGATCCGAGAAAAAGTACCAAAGCGACTGAGAAAAACTAATGGTAACTACAGGGTTACAGGTAGGGTTTTGGGTGAGAATTTGGGTGCAGTTGAGAGAGGCATGGAAAATGGCTGTTAGAACTTGCAGCAACAGAACGGTTCGTTCCTGGATCTGCCGGATGTGAGAAGGATTTCTTTTACGTAATTCAAACAAACATTTTCAAACGCGAGTGTTTGTCAACTAATCCTCCCAGTGACGCATGTGAGTGCTGCGCTCAAGCTGAGTTCAGACAGAGGGAAGCCTACCTCTAGGAAGCCTGCCCGTCTGCCGGATCAACAACACACATCAAGAGGGAGGGAGACAAGAAGAGGGGGAGAGAGAGAGAGAGAGAGAGAGAGAGAGAGACAGAGAAACAGACAAGGAGCGAGAGATGATGAGAGAAACAACAAAAAGGAGAGAGTAAAAAAGACAGAGGGTGACAGAGAGATGAAGGTCCGTTAATAGTGTTAGTCTGTGAGTGGAAGCCTGCAGCACCTGAGTTCCTCTGGACAATAGGGCCTTTGTGGGATCCAGCTGAGCACCTAGGCTCTACCATATTCAATGACTCACACACACACTGTTGTTATTTGATTCTTTCAAACAGGAATGAGGAGAACAGTGATGGGTGAATTCACACCTTCCTCCATGTCTCTGCTGGATGATGAGAAAGAAGAGCAAGAGAGAGAGGGAGACAGGGAGATAGAGGGAGAAAGAGAGACAGGGAGATAGAGGGAGAAAGATCGACAGGGAGATAGAGGGAGAAAGAGACAGGGAGAATGAGGGAGAGAGAGAGAGCTGGAGAAAAATAGCAGAGAGAGAGAGAGAGAGAGAGAGAGAGAGAGAGAGAGAGAGAGAGAGAGAGAGAGAGAGAGAGAGAGAGAGAGAGAGAGAGAGAGAGAGAGAGAGAGAGAGAGAGAGAGAGAGAGAGAGAGAGAGCAGGAGAGCTGATTGTGATTGACAGCTCCAACTGGGAGTCCTGAGATGCCCTGTATAGACCCTGCAGGGATGTGGAAAACACACACACACACTTTCAAAATCACACAGGCCTCATCGAAAGCATGTAGATCACAGCCCATTATGTACCCGCTATCATTTCTATCGTTTTTTGATGAACTGTTGATGAGCCATTGGTACAGTATCCTATGTCAAACAATAACAGTATGAGCCTCTTTACGTTTTAAATACAAAATGAGGGGGAAAACTCTACAATGTCCAAAAGTACACTTCCAGTAGGCAGGCTACAGGCCTATGCTTGGGCTACGACATTAGTACATGGAAAATACAAGATGACCGGATTTGACTACTCTGTTTGGGCACATTTATCGACAGCATGAGCGCATGCAGCCTTCCTTGCCGTGAGCGCTCAACTCCAGTTTGTCTGTACCCGTGCTCGGTCACAGTGCTGCTGTAGTATCAGTAACAGAATCCCGACCAATCCCCGCGCTCTGTCAGAGCAGGAGACAAGACGGAGAGAGAGAGAGGGAGGAAGGGAGAGAGACGAGCAGCACACCCATCTATCTATCCTCCCTTCTCTTCCCTGGCCAACAGAAACACAACATTCTCTCCCAATCAGCGTGCCGGACACGCAACCATCTCGCACAGTACTCCGTAGCGGCTCGCAGCAGCTGTTCGGCTTACCGGGAGGTGTGAGGCAGGATGCGCGATGGGGCAAGCGTGCGGACACGCGCTCCTCTGCCGTAGCCAGCCACCTGCCTCAGAGATGTAAGTACCCTATCATGTCTCTGTGCGTTAGAGCGCGCGTGTCTGTACATGTAACGAACAATTTCGAAGCAGTTTATGTTCTGAGTCTTCTGTATGTTTCTAAAACAGTCTAGACCGATAGGTTGCCACTGTGATAGGATGCTGTGCTGGTAGAGAAGGCTTCTCCTGTGGCATACAGCGTGGAATTGTAGGAGTCTACCTCAGTAGAATATATGTTGGTACAGCAAGAGCTTCTATATCCCATAGGATGAGAGTGGAATTGTAGGTATATGTAGGCTACAGTAAATATATTTACAGGCATGTGATTTGACCCATGGATTTTGATGTTTTGGTGTGTGTGAGAGAGAGAGAAAGAGAGAAAGAGAGAGAGATACCATCATAAAGTTGCTTTAAGGGGTTGCTTTGGCCTGGTACACAGTGTGAAATCAGGACTTCTGGGCAACATGAAGATAAAGGAGATATAGATAAGTATAAATAGTAGAAATAAATAGAGAGATAGAGGGTTTTTTGATTCTTTCGGTAGGCGTGATGGGGATATAAGATGTGTATTGCCAAGCCAAAACATGTCATTTCAATGAACATGTCAGACCCAGACTTATGTGCATCTGTACACGCACCTTTCTCTTCGCCATCACTCTTTCTCTCTCACGCAGAGAAAGGGAGTGTAACTTGACTCTGAGTGTGTGTGTGTGTGTTGTCCAGAATGCTGAGGCTGCAGAGTGTGATCACCTCTCATCAATACGAAGGGACTTCTGCTAACACAACCCTATAGGGCTTTGTGAGGTCAGGTCTGCACACACACACTGTTACTCTCTCTCTCTCTCTCTCTCTCTCTCTCTCTCTCTCTCTCTCTCTCTCTCTCTCTCTCTCTTTCTCTCTCTCTCTCTCTCTCACTCTCACTCTCTCTCTCTCTCTCTCTCTCTCTCTCTCTCTCTCTCTCTCTCTCTCTCTCTCTCTCTCTCTCTCTCTCTCTCTTTCTCTCTCTCTCTCTCTCTCTGTCTCTCTCTCTCTCTCTCTCTCTGTCTCTCTCTCTCTCTTTCTCTCTCGCTCTCCACAGTAATTCTGGGAGAAAGAAATGAATGTAAATACTCTGTCTTTATACTGTATATACGTGTATATATAGGGAGTGTGTATGTGTGTGTGTTTGCGGTGGTTAGACTTACATAATGAACCAAGGCTATCTCCCACCCACACTCACCCTCACATGTTCCACTTGGTCTGAAGTGTCACCGGGGGCACACACACATTCTGCCTTTACAAAACACACACACACATACACACACACACACTCTGCCTTTACAAAACACACACACACACACACATTCTGCCTTTACAAAACACACACACACACATACACACACACATTGTGCCTTTACAAAACACACACACACACACACACACACACATAATTGAGCATGCACGTAAGCACACACCCACACAGCGGGTGGTAAGGGCTTTACAACAATGGGGTGTCCCTCTATCTATCCTCTCTCATCAGCTACACTCTCACTGAAGTGTGTATCAGCATGTGTCTGTGTGTGCGGGTGTGTGGTGTGTGTGTGGTGTGTGTGTGTGGTGTGTGTGGTGTGTGGGTGTATGGGTACTTGTACATGTCAGTGTGTGTGAGCGTGGCTACATGTTGGTGTATATGTGCTGGTGTGTGCGTGTGAGTGTGTGTGTGTGTGTGTGTGTGTGTGCCTGCATGTGTGGTTTGGTGTGTGTGGTTATGTAAGTGTGTGTTTGCGGACAAATTGTGTCTGGCTGTAATTGTCTAGACAGGCCCCATGGGGGAGAGCTTCATTTCTGGCAGCCACTGGCATACGTCTGTGGAAGGACAGGTGTGTGTCTGCATGTGTGTGTGTGTGTGGGTGTGTCAGTGTGTGTTTGAAAACCATGAAGAACGACTCTGCCTCTTTCTGTACCTTAATTAAAGGAGGCATGAACACATTGTGTGTGTTCATGCGTGTCCTTGCACGTGTGTGTGTGTGTGTGTGGAGGGGTGTTACATTGCACAGTGTGTCCACTGTTTGCTGAAACATAGTTGTCTCGAACGAGAACTCATAACTGTCTTTTTTTCCCAAAGCCATGTTATTCAATGACAGGGCTTTTCTACCCTTTACAGCTCAAGGTGTTTACAGAGAAAAACTCAATACTGGGAAAAAAGAGTGTTCCACAGCCTCTCCCTGTGGCTACTGGATAATAGAACCGACCGTCGGTCCCACACACCCCACTGGGGAGGCTGCTGGAGAGGCTGCCAAAGGTTGCCAGCCACTTAATACCATCAGAGAGATACAGCTGCTCATCTCTTCAGAGAGATACCATCAGAGAGACCTCATATGCATCACAGTTGCTAGTCCATACCTGCGCACCATCAGAGAGATACCGCTACTGGTCTCTCTACCTATTAAAGCATCCATGTGTGAGTGTGTGTCTCTGGTGTTCTACTGTGAGGTACATGAGGTATGATACATGTGTCCAGAGTGCAGCTGTCTGTTGGCTAGCATCGATTGGCTTCATTGATTAGCTTGAAGAGAGAGGGGGCAATAAATAGGCTATGTACTTTGGACATGATTTGGTATTCTGCGGTTGTAGGATTGTGGGATAAAAAAGTTCAATGCGAAGCTGGCAGACACACATACAGTACAGTAACACCCCCCTCCTATTCCACCCCCCCACTCACACATATACAGTATATGATACTTGTAATTTAATGCAGCTTTAGTACTAGGAGGAATCGATTTTAAAACAGCTGTGCGTGACAGTAACACACACACACACACACACACGCACACATATTCACATGCTCTTACACGCACGCACCGACTGGGGTGTGAAAGTCGGTGAACGTGTGAGAGCGCCCCCCCCCCCCCCATGATGTCCTCTCTGCAGGAGAGAGAGAGAGGTCTTGTCTAACCCTACTTCACTATAATGGAACTCTCTCTCCATCACCCCACCCCGGCGCTCTGCCTCTCTCCACCTCTTCATCTTCCGCTCTCTTCACCAGAGGACCCTCTGCCTTCCATCCATTTCTCTCTCACCGTTTTCCAACCCGTCTGTCCGTCCTTCTCCCTCCGTGGTCGACCCCTTCCTTCGATGGCTCACCTCTGTGTGGAGAGTCTGAGAGTGGACGCCAGCAGGAAAGTGGGAAGTGTGGGGGTCTGGAATAAGGGGACAAGAACAAATGAAGAAGAGGAAGGATCAAAAAAAGAATGCTCTGGGTTGCCCAGCAACTACGTATGTGTGTGTGTGTGCGCGCGCGCGTGCGTCTGTGTGGAGAAAGCGCTCCACAAAGGGACCACAGTATTAATGAGATGAACTTCAGTCACGCTGCGCTCATCTGACGGTATTGCTTCCCTTGCTGAAAGGCTGTTTTAGTATTCTGAACGCACAAACACAAAAACAGGACATTTTGACACCGTGATGTCTTAGAAACATGATGAACGAACATCCTTCCAAACACTATGAACACGTGCACACAGACGCACACAGCAACACGTCTTAACACACAGAGACACACACAGCAAAATGCCGCTGCAAATTCACACATACATAGAGTACCCACACATACACATACACACACACACGTATACAAACATACCCTCACAGCAATATGTCCTTGACCCTTAAAGTGTGTTTGTTTGATTTCCACTAGGAACACGTGTAGCCTTGGGTGATAGGCATGTGCTAAAGGACTGGTCACAAAGTCGGACACACGCACACACGCACACACACCCACGTCACCCACACCAATAAGCAAGGCATGCAGTACGGACAGAGACACACAGACACCAGCATACTTACACACACACGCTGTCAACTTTGGTTCTTACAGTTGTTACTGTTCTTGTCAGAAGTTCGAAACAAGATCATGTTTGAGCCTACTTTCTGTGCGTGGTTGGTGTGTGTGTGTGTGTGTGTGTGTGTGTGTGGTTGTGGTTGCGGTTGTGTGTGGGTCCATGATTTCTAACCTCGGTACAACCTTCCACACCTTAATCCCTGGTGTCTCCACCCTGGTCTGGTTTGCCCCGGGGCAAAGGGACCTTATCAGTCTGCTGGCCTGACCTCTCCCCAGCACTAACCCTGCTCTGCTCTGATCTCTCTCTTTCTCTCCTCTCTCATCTTTGGGTGCATCTTTTTCATCCTCACTTCCCTCTCAGTTCAAGCGAGAGAACTATTTCTCTCTCAGCGGGGGTCACACCAGTGTGTTTGTGCAGGATGTCTGGAGTATTTATGTCTGCGTGTGTGTGTGTGTGTGTATGAGAGTGTAATGGTCTGCAGTTTTCTTCACTTACAGTAAATCAAGCGATGGACAGAGAGATTGCTATAAAGACAGAGCCAGAAGTCCTCTCCCTCGATCTCACTTTTGTCCACGCTGTCTCTGTCCTCCTCTCCCATGGACACACTGTGTCATGCCCCTGGGTTCTGGGTGGGACGGAAGGATGGATGAGAAGGGTTTGAAAGCCAGGAAGTGGAAAAGGGTGGGGAACAGGAAGAAGAGACCGACAGTAAAGGAGGAGTGATGACAGAGAGGAGGAAGGGTGAGGAGGTGATTTGAATAATGACCCGGGCGCTAATCAGTCAGACACTTCCGATGTGTGTGTGTGTGGGGGGGTGGGGGGCAATGTGTGTGTGCATGTTTATGTGAGAGAGAGAGAAAAAAGGGAGAGGAAGAGCAGAAAGGAAGAAATGGAGTGTGTATGTGTGATAATCATCCTGGTGACCTTTAACTTAATCAGCAATAGTGGAAAACGCCTTGTCAGTCTTACTCATTTATCTCTCTCTCTCTCTCTCTGTCTCTCTCTCTCTCTCTCTCTCTCTCTCTCTCTCTCTCTCTCTCTCGCTCTCTCTGTCTCTTTCTCTGTCTATTTCTCTCTCCCTCTCTCATGCTTCATCTCTTACTAATCTTGATTATTCTCTCTGTGCAGCCTTTTATCTTTCACCTGTGACCTTTCCTCAAAAGATGAACCAACTGGGTGCGTGCACGTGTGCACATGTGTATGTGTGTATGCACGTGCACATGTCTGTATGTGTTTGTGCATTTTTGTGCATGTGTGTACTGTGCACAGTACCCAATGCCCCTCAAACCAACGCTGTTCCCCACCCATACACACACACACCCATACACACTCACTCACACAGTGCGTCACCCCCCTCCCCCACTGAGCATCCTAGAACACTGTGCTCCATATGCTTCTTCCTGCTTGTCGCTCACACTGATACATTATACATCACTACTGAGACCCGCTGATCTCTCTCTCTCTCTCCCATAACTCTGTCACTCTGTAAACTGTCTCTTTGCACATCCCCATCGCTTCTTCTTGCTCTCCCCCACCACACACGCGCACGCACACAGACACACCCTTGAGATCAGTGATTTATTCATGAAGTGACAGTATCCTTCTCCAGAAGAGAGGGATGTGGGCCGGTGGGGTGGACCTGAGAGATGGAGGGACTGCACAGTGGGCCGAGAGACCTGAGGAACTCTGTCTTCAGGTCACACGGAGCTGAAGCAAGCATCAGTGAAGACAGTAGAAGGCAGGACTGTAGAAACACTCGAAATAGACAAATCAAAGTACACACAGAAGATACACAAGCTTAGATGCTGTTGAGATGGAATTGTATATACCATTCATAATGTACACAGAAATACAGTACAGTAGATATGCACTAGGTTTTACAGAGCAGTAGATACAGTAGTACACCAGATTTACAGTAATGTAGCAGTAGACCCAGTAGACTACTGATGCTTTTACACCAGTACACACAGAACAGGATCCTCCTGTAGATAGAACACTCAATCTACCGTGTCAGGAAGTTTAATGATGCTTTAGTCCAGTCACCTGGTCCAGGTCTGGGTACGTTTACAGCCCAAAGACATTACGCTGCTGATGAACCGGCCCTGTTTGTTTTAGCACCTACCTGCAGCAACCCAGCCCTACCCCAGGTGATGTCCACAGCCCCCACCCTGTAAGGAACACGTTGCTTGTAAATCTGTGTTTTGAACTCAATCTGCTCCCTTCATACACACTCTCTCTCTCTCTCTCTCTCTCTCTCTCTCTCTCTCTCTCTCTCTCTCTCTCTCTCTCTCTCTCTCTCTCTCTCTCTCTCTCTCTCTCTCTCTCTCTCTCTCTGTGTCTCTTATATTCTTTCTTGTCTTTCACACACACACACACACCCTCCCCTCCCACAAAAACATACTGTACCCTCCCTCATTTTCACATTCTCTCTTTCTGTATTTCTCTCTATTTCACACACACACACACACACACACACACACACACACACACACACACACACACACACACACACACACACACACACACACACACAAACACATATACCCTCTCTCACTCCCTCTCTCTCTCTCTCTCTCTCTCTCTCTCTCTCTGTCTCTCTCTCTGTCTCTCCCTCTCTCCTTCAATAGTTATGAATAATAAAAGATGCTGAGCGTCTGCCAGGTCATACCAGCGGTTTATAGGAATACTAATGTAGGTTGTAACAGCAAACAAACAAAGGACCGGGGCCAAAAGGCTTTTCCATTATCCCATCAACCTGCATTCAACCACTGAGCTGGTAGAAGGCTGTTATTAACTTATCTTCAACCTCTGCCCTTCCAAAGCCCTCTTATGAGTGTGTGTCTCAGGGAACAATCACTCTCTCCTTTTCTCTCTCTTTGTGTTTCTCTCTCTCTCTCTCTCACACACACACACACACACACACACACTCACGCATTTCCACACACCCAGGGGACAGCAAGGGAGATGGGATTAGTGGCAGCACTAGTGTGAAGCTAATTGGTAGTTTACTGTAATCATTGCACCCATAAATGCACCAATACACTCTCACCTCCATATATTGACAGACCCGTGGGTTTGTGTGTGGGTGGGTGTTGGTGTGCATGGGCGTGTGTGTGTGTGTGCACGTCTTTATTCAAGTTATCGAAAAGGCTAATTACCTTGCCTTGGAAAGATTGTGCGGCTTAAATCTGTGCATTTAACACAGGATTACTGTGCGCGCGTGTGTGTTTCCTGTTTGCGTGTGTTTACTTCCATATTTGGGTGCGGTATGCGTGTATGTATGGTGCTTGTGCGTGTGCGTGTGTGTGCTCCTGGTACTGTCTTTCACAGTTCCTCTCTTCCTCTAACCCTGACGGAACCGCCCCTGGGGAGATCTTTGCTGTGTGTGTGTGTGTGTGTGTGTGTGCCTGTATGTGTGTGTGCGTGCGCACACATGCATTTTAGCGTGTGTTCCCCCACTCGTTACGATAGTCACTGGTAGCTATTTCACTGGCATCTGATCTCATTAGAATCAACTAACCCTTGCTTGTAGGCTTTGCTGCTCCCTGTCTGCTCCCTGTGTGTCTGGTTTGGTTTTCTAGTCACAGCTCAGACTGGGAGTCTGTATACAAGAGCTCCCTTTCAGGACTGTTAGGCTTCATACAGGCCTTCTTTATTCACCACAGCTGCCACAAGATACTCCTTTTTGAACAGAACTTGTTCCATTTTTCTACGACCGAAATGAAATCAGCTGTCTACGCCAGCAGCTGGCGTTCCTCAGACCTAAGGTGGTGTGCCCTGGTTTCCACGACAACGCTGAGGCTTAGACCCCGTACGACCCAACAGAACACGCCCTATATCACACCGTAGGTCACACACCGCACACCACCAACTACACACACACACATCAAGCTCAGAGTTGCAGGGGGGATGGAAAGAGTTGGAGTTCAGGATCTCTAATGCTCAGTTGTGGGGTCGTTGTCAGTGACTGATTTAAGTGCTTTTATTGTACAAGGTGTTTGTGTTTGTGTGCGTGTTCTGGTTACACATCCATCTGCTGTTGATACAGGATGTCACAAGTGTCCTCCTGCCCTCGCTGTGAGGTCATATCCTGCCTGAATAATGGCCGTTGACTCAGAGACGCTTGTGTGTGTGTGTAAACTGTGCATGAATGTGTGTGTAATGGAGTGTGTCAGAGACGGCGCTAGGTGTTTGTGTAGCGTGTGTGTGCAGTAGTTTCTCTCTTATCTGAAGGGTCACACAGGAACTGAATCAACAGAAAACAGGAAGCCTTATCACCCTGCCGGGCACCATGCTGCTTACACACACACACACACACCACTCTCTCTCTCTCTCTCTCTCTCTCTCTCTCTCTCTCTCTCTCTCTCTCTCTCTCTCTCTCTCTCTCTCTCTCCCTCAGACACACTCAACACACAATCTCTATTCCCTCTCTGCATGTTCCTCTCTCTCTGACTCTTTCTCTCTCCATTCCACTGCCATGTCTCCCCAATACATTGACATCATGGCAGATCTCAGTGTTATGTGGCCAGTGCGAGTGTGTTCACGGCTGTGTGGAAACAAATTGCTAATGTGTGCAAGAGAGCATAACCATGCGTGTAATGAATC
>NC_140375.1:4872500-4882500 GCF_054491055.1 Hypomesus nipponensis
AGAGAGAGAGAGAGAGAGAGAGAGAGAGAGAGAGAGAGAGAGAGAGAGCGTATCAGAGGGATTTCATGTCGTTTGGCAGTGAGATGAAAAGATGTTTGATTGGCTGCCAGTTTGTTCTCCACTGATCCAATTAGCTAAGGAGACACACTACCACGATACAGCCAGCAACACATGTACACACACACGTCAACACACGTGTGTATGTATTTGTTTACGTCCAGTGACGTGTGTGCACATGTATGAGTGTGTGTGTGCTTCTGTGTGTGTATGTTTAAATGAATGGATTTGTCCAGAAGGTCACATCTCTTCATGCTGAGTGATAGGACAGACATTTTGTGCGTGCACTCTCATAATTACTTGTGTGTGTACGCGCAGGTGGGCGTGTGTGGGAGGGAACAAGAGGTTGTAGGGATAGTAGACGTTTAGAATCAAACGTCATTCACCCTGGTGTTTATACACCTCATCATGGTAATGGAAGCCTGTTCTCTGATCAGCATTACTCTTGAGGAAGGGCTTTGTGTGTTTGAGAGCTATCTGTGGCCATATTTCCCCTTCTTCTCTGCTCCTCTCTTCTCCTCTCCTATACCCCCCTGTTTGTGAGTCTTTTGTTTGTATGCGTGTGTGAAAGCATGTGTGTGTGTGTGTGTGTGTGTGTGTCCGGGTGTATGTGTGACCTGATGAGGAAGCAGAATACAGCAAGTTAATCTTGCAGTCAGTTTCAGTGGAGCAGATGTGGGGATTTATGTCAACGTAGAGGGGGGGTGGAGGGGGGGGCAGCATCTGCCTCTGTCAGCTCAGTTAAGAAAGGCCCAAAATGTGTTGCATTGGTGCGTTTTTATTTGTGTGTTTTATTCCTGTGTGTATGCATTTGTGTGCTTGGTGTGTGTGTGTCCTCATCCCCAACAAGCCCTGCAACCTGTGTGACAGGCTCTTTGACCGCCCGTGGCGTTGCTGTCCAAACCTTCGTCTTCCTCATCCTCACTTGTCTATCACCGCCGGGCCCTTCCAGAACGTCTCCCAGCGCGTGTTCCCTATCACAGCCCCCGTTTCTTGTTGTTTAACAGTGATGATTCGCACAGTTTGTGGAACGGAGGGCAGGCGTAGGGAGCGACTGAGGGAGGAGGTAGGTTCCTCTTCTTAACGCACACAGAAACACGCACTCCCTCACACACCGGGAACACAGAACACAACTTACTGTGTGTTCCTCATTCTATCGAAAAAAAACAATCTGGTTCTTCTGCTTCCCTTTCTCTCCCTCTTTCTTCCTAACCCCCTCATCCTCTCCCACTCTCCTCCTCTCTCTTCTTCTCGCTCGCTCGCTCCCTCTCTCTCTTTGTCTTACTCATCCATCGCTCTACTTCTCCCTGTCTCTCCCTCCCTCTCTCTCTCTCTCTCTCTCTCTCTCTCTCTCTCTCTCTCTCTCTCTCTCTCTCTCTCTCTCTCTCCCCCCTCCTTTTCTCCCTCCCTCCCTCCCTCCCTCCTTCCCTCTCTCTCTCTCTCTCTCTCTCTTTTTCTCCCTCCCTCTCTCACTCTCCCCCCTCCTTCCCTCTCTCTCTCTCTCTCCCTCCTCCCTCTCTCTCACACCCTCCCCCCCTCCCCCCTCTCTCTCCATCGTTCTCCTGGCTTGCGGTCTGTATTCCCCCGGCTGCTCATTGCTCCTCGTTGCTCCTCGTGGCGTTGGTGACAGGGTAAATCATGTATTCTGCTGAGGGACTTTCAAGGATTGTTTCGTAACACTTAATGTTGCTTTAAACCAGGTCAGAAGTGTTAGTGAAGTGTGTCCACTCTGTGTGTGTATGTGTGTGTTTGTGCAGCATTATTGTGGGTGAACCCTGTGTGTGTGTGTTTAGTACAGTGCAGCGTTGTCCTAGATGTCTGGAGGGCACGGCGCTGTGGAGCTGGGGTTGACTGATTACACACTCAGTTTCTCACTTTCACATTTTTAATTTAGTACTCTACAACCTTTTAGCTCCCCCGCCATCCCATCCCCCCTCCTTTCCTCCCCTTCTACTCAACTCTCTCCAGTAAACTCACACTCCTCCTCCCCCATGGCACCTCAGCATTAGAGCTGTTGACAAATTGTTGTGTTGCATTATTTATTACTAATATTCTTCCTCTGTCACTTTGCCTTCGTCGTCTCCCCCCTTCTCTCGCTCTCTAGCTCCGTCTCTCCCGCACGTTCTACAGCCCCAACCTTCCACATCCTACATGCTTTGAAACAAACTGGCCATTAGATAGACGGCACGAAGAGGGACTGGGAGTGTGTATGGTAGATAGTTTGTGTGTAGGGTAGATAGTTTGTGTGTATGGTATATAGTTTGTGTGTATGGTAGATAGGTAGGTAATGTGTATGGTCTTAGATAGTGTGTATAATGGATCGGTAGTGGTTATGGTAGAAATAACACATTCAAATAAATGATAATTGACCAGAAACAGAAGGTCACCTTTAGCAGGGTGCGTGTGTGTGTGTATGTGAGTTGGGTAGATGGGTAAGGGGTGGGGGGGTGGGGGGGGTGATGACGGGGGTGCATTTCCCTTGATAAATGGACAGTATCTAGCTGAATATCACCCCATGAGTATTCACCCAGCAGAAGACACTGCTGAGGGAGCAGTGTGTGTGTGTGTGTGTGTGTGTGTGTGTGTGTGTGTGTGTGTGTGTGTGTGTGTGTGTGTGTGCGTGTGCATGTGTATGTGTATGTGTAGTGTGTGTGTGTGTGTGTGTGTGCATATGTATGTGTATGTGTAGTGTGTGTGTGTGTGTGTCTGTGTGTGTGCGTGTGTTTGTGTAGTGTGTGTGCGTGCGTGCGTGTGTGTGTGTGTGCTTGCGTGTATGTGGTGAGACAGGGTACCAGTGGGGAGCACAGGGAGACAGACTGGTGGTTAGTAATGGGATTATTGACCAGCAGGTCCAGAGATCAGTACAGGAATCAGTGGACTGAGCCACTTTCCATCTCTGGGGATGAGAAAGAAAAGATGGTGAGAGGGAGATAAAAAAGGGAAAAAAAGCAGCGTGTATTTAAGAAACGGAAAAATGTATGTTCCCGTCAGCACATCATCACATGATAAATGTATTAGCAACCAAAATATGTGTGGATGCCTTGGCTGTGTGTGCGTGTTTGCAAGTGTGTGTGTGTGTGTGTGTGTGTGTTACTATCTCTTGCCTCTCAGGTAATGGCTGGGTGCATTTGTCATTGATCCAGTTTCACACCAATAATGGTGATTGATCTTCTGCCAGCAACAGCACAGAATTACACACACAAACACACAAACACACACACACGCTCTCCTTTTGTCTGAGGTCAAGCTCCCTGATGTGAGCACATGTGACTCTGAAAGCACGTAGTGTGCGTTTGGCCTCAGAGTAACCCAGAGGAGTTCAGGAGGACATCCAGTGTCCCCTGGGGAGCCGTCTCTCCTGTCCTGCTGGCTTCATCTGAGCAGCCCTTCACACTCTTCCATGTCCATCCCAATCTGCTGAGGTGAAACCCAGAAAGGGCAACAACAACAAAAAGATCACACACCGAGTGTGTGTGTGTGTGTGTGGGGGGGGTGTCTCTCCTTTGTATTACAGCTTTTCAGAATGATTAAAACACATTTCTTGAAACGGTCACCCATTTTCTCAAAACTGTAAACACAAAACCAAATCTTCAAACTCTATTTCCAAAACCTCTGACTTAAACACTCGCTCTTAAACCATTTAACTTGTGCCCAAAATCAAACAATGCTTTCAGATCATAAACACACATTGCTTTGCAATGTATAAACACTATGAAGCAATCATTAGACACAACACTAAAAATGGAGAACACAGCATTCAGGACATGTAGTTCCATGTACAGACACATTTGTTTATGCTTACACAGTAAATGCATTTACATAGCAATAAAGAAAATTGATTTGGGATTTTGAAACGGTGGATTTTGGTGTTTCGACACCCATTGTCACTTTCCTGATGTATGACTATGTTTAGCCTGTGTTCGTTCTGCACCTCTCTTTCACCAACCCTCTCTGGAGGAGAGGATCCCTCAATGAATTGCTCCTCCCAAGGTTTCTTCAATTTCTTCTCCTCTAGTGAGCTTTTCTGGGAGTGGCGTATGTGAAGCCCTCTGTGACATTGCTTGTAAAAAGGGCTATACAACTACTGTAAATTTGATTTGATTTGAAAATATTACAGTAACCATCACAACTTAGTACTCTCAACAAAGAACTAAGAAAAACGGGGTAAAAACCCTCTGGTGTGCTGGATCCAGCCTTGAAAACACTCCACACCTATGTCACCACAGGCCAATTCCATTGCCTGTAGGAGATTTACCTTGGTATATGGGTTTCGGTCATAGACCTTCCACCATGCTGGTTGATATTGAACTATTCTCGTACCTTGGTGAAAGTTGACATTGTCTCAAACCATCATCATCATCACAGTGTAAAATGTTTTTAGTGAATGAAAATGTGTTTAGAGTTTTGCCAACAAATGGGTTTAGACCACTGAACGTTTGATTCAGAGAATGGGGTTTAGTGTTTCAGCAATTGTGAAAAATTGTAATGATGATGTATTTCAGAAGCCCCGTCTATCAGATCAGAATGAACGCAACTGCTTGCTGGGTAACGCAACAAATTGAGACGTTCCCTGTTCTGCGGTGCCGAAGGACGGGGACGGAGAGACCATGAAAGAGTTGTGAGACAGGCGCCCCAGCCTCGTATCTCTCAGCATCTCCTACAGACTGCAACGCAACATGACAGCCACCAACTCCACATGCACAATGCCGTGGTGAGCTCGCCGCTCGCCTCAATCCCATTGTCCTGCCGCACTGGTTCCGACAACGAGGAGCCTTAACGCGCAGAGACAGAAGATAACCACGGGGACGCTCGCTTTAGTTCTGCGTGTGGATGTGTCATTTCGTGTTACCGTGGAGATTTAGGACAGGCCGTCTTTCTAGCTCCGCCCCTGCAAACTCTGGTGGTGACTGCTGGTGATTGCTAGCTTAAGGAGCGGTAAATATAAAGCATTATACACGACGCTATATAGCCTACAACCCATACATGCCTCACGCTAATTGCAAGCTGTAGTTTTATGCTCTATTGACCATGTTGCAGTAGAATTGTCGGGAGTATTGTGGAGACAATTCATTCAGTGCCATAAATCCATTCAAGATAGAGATGAACATTTCACTCACTATTTTACTGGATTAAGATTCAAGATTGTGCTTTCTTTCCCCAACCTCTCACCCCAGCTGTTACACAGCTTGACAATCAGTCAATGAAATCAGAGACTGATCCACGATTTTACCCTTCATTGATCAGCCAATCAGAGAAATCCTTGTATCTATTTAGCACCTATTATATTGCTCCCTGGGGAAGAAGGCTTAAGATAAAGTAGTGCCAAGGGATACACTCTCCTCCCAACACACACACACACACTCACACGCACTCATGCCCTGTATCTTTAACATAAATAGTGTTGGTTTGTGTATGAGTAACTATATGAGACAGATCAAACATACAGGCTATTGTAACATACATAATTTAGGGTTGATGTCATTACAGTTTTATCATAGTATTATATTATAACCCAAACGACCCTTCTGACAGAATTATGTTTCCGTCTCAGAAGCAGTAAAACCTCCTGGCACCTGGGTAGTGTGCTAGCAAGCATGCTAAACACACACAAACACACACACACACACACATATACACACATACATGCACACAGACACACGCGCTTGTGTAGAGAAATAGCCAGCATGTTAAACAGGCACATTACATTAAATCAAATGAGATGACATCTTATCTATTCTGAGCACATCTGTGGCCCCTTGGTGGTGACCGGATGTGTTTTATTAATGTCTGGTCCAGCAGGCAGCTCTCTGGTGTTGGTGGTGGTGGAGGTGGTGGTAGTGGTAGGGTATTAGCTGTTTTGAAGTATCTGCTTATATTATGCACTTGAAATGAGAGTCCGTGTGTGTGTGTGTGTGTGTGTGTGTGTGTGTGTGTGTGTGTTAAAGAGTGAGGGAAGGAGTAAAAATGAAAAGGAGTTTCGTTCTGTTTAGCATGCTTGCTAGCGTGTGTCTGTGTGTGTGCCTGGATTTGACAGTTATTAAACCAGCCTTGTCTTGCTGTTGCTTCTCAGGAAATGAAGCTGACAGTCTACATCCATCACCACCACAACACCTCCTTCTGTCCTCTGTGCCCCTCCTCTATCCATCACTTGTTCCTCTCCTGTATCTTTACCTACCATTTCCCCTCCCATCTTCTCTATCCATCACAGATCAAATCCTCTCCTCTCCTCTTTTCTTTTCTGCCCTCCCCTCCCCTCCCCTGTTTCCATTTCTTGAAACAGTCACCCATTTTCTCAAAACTGTAAACACAAAAAAACAAATCTTCAAACTCAGTTTCCAAAACCTCTGACTCTTCTGGCAAAATCAAAAACTCGCCCCAAAACCATTTAACTTGTGCTCAAAATCAAACAATGTTTTGAGATCATAAACACTGCAAATCAATATATAAAAACTATGGAGAACTCATTAGACACAACACAGCACATGGAGAACACATAGTACTGTCAACAAAGTACAAAGAAAAAACGGGGTAAAAACCCTCTGGTGTGCTGGATCCAGCCTTGAAAACACTCCACACCTATGTCCCCACAGGCCAATCCCATTGCCTGTAGGAGATTTTACCCTGGTTCATGAGTTTCGGTCATAGACCTTCCACCGCCACACAGAGAAAAACTCTTCAATTGGGTTGAGAAAAGGGCTGAATGGTGGAAGGCAAACATTTACAGTAAAAAATGTTGGTTGATGTTGAACTATTCTCATATACGGACACCACGGTGAAAGCTGACATTATCTCAAACCATCAATTTTGAGTCATTGTGTTTTACAGATGACAACTGTGTTGTAGTTGTGTTTAATGTTTGCCTCTTGTGTTTACCATTTTGCAGCACCAGTGCATCACAGTGCAAAATGGTTTTAGAGAGAATGAGAATGTGTTTACAGTTTTGCCAAAAGAGTGTCTTATTCGACAAATGGGTTTAGGCCACTGAACATTTGATTCAGAGAATGGGGTTTAGTGTTTTAGCAATTGTGAAAGACTATTATACCATATGTATGTGTGTGTTTGTTTTGCAGCAGAAGGTTCAACTGAGATATGAGTGTTGCTCCAGTAAAACGTATACCCTGACATTGAACACACACATACACACACCATTATTCTGACATGACTATAACTCCCAGTCATTACATCTTACCTGTTCTGCAGTGCTGACAGACAGAGGTACAGATGCACTCACACACCCCTCTGTAGCAAGCACACACGTTCTCATGTACATGTTTGCTGTAACATATACACCCACATTACCATGGACATGTTGAAAACATACACACGTTACCGTGTACAGGATTAACACATGCATGTGTACCATGTCCAGGTTTACAGGAATACACACCTGCATATGCAAACATTTTAGGCAAACAGTTTAGTGTCCTCAGTTGACATTTGAATTAACATTTTAAAAAATCTCTCCCAGCGAAGCGTTGCTTTATTTAAATAAGGTTTTGGTTCGGCTAGGAACTTGAGTAGTTGGGTGCTCGATGCTGAAAATTGGATGATTCCAATAAATATGTGGATGTTCGTGTGTCTTTTGTGTATGTGTTGGGATATTGTTGCTGGTGTGCGTATGAGTAGGAGCGGGAGAATAAACACGAGAGAGAGAGAAAGAGAGAGAGAGAGAGAGAGAGAAGAGAGAGAGAGAGAGAGAGAGAGAGAGAGAGAGAGAGAGAGAGAGAGAGAGAGAGAGAGAGAGAGAGAGAGAGAGAGAGAGAGAGAGAGAGAGAGAGAGAGAGAGAGAGAGAGAGAGAGAGAGAGAGAGAGAGAGAGAGAGAGAGAGAGAGAGAGAGAGAGAGAGAGAGAGAGAGAGAGAGAGAGAGAGAGAGAGAGAGAGAGAGAGAGAGAGAGAGAGAGAGAGAGAGAGAGAGAGAGAGAGAGAGAGAGAGAGAGAGAGAGAGAGAGAGAGAGAGAGAGAGAGAGAGAGAGAGAGAGAGAGAGAGAGAGAGAGAGAAGAGGGGTGCGAGCTAGAGATTATCAGTGTTGTTCAGCAATCTGGGTAGTGATCAGTGTTGTACAGTATTACAGTACAGTACATTATTTATGACCCCAGTAGCTAAGCTAAGTTCTGAACAGTCTTCAAAAATTCACTTGCCCACCGCCCAACCCTGGTGAATCCTAATGCATGTGTTACTGTGTGAGGTTTCAGTCGTTCAGGCCATTTTCTCTCCTCAGTCTTTTGTCGTAGGGTTTTCGGTCCTTTTCTGTTGTTATACTATCTCCTCAAACCGTGTGTGTGTGTGTGTGTGTGTGTGTGTGTGTGTGTGTGTGTGTGTGTGTGTGTTTCTGCAAGGCGCTTTTGTGTTTGACTTGTTAACACTTTCATTATAAGATCCTTTTCATTACTTTGTGTTGAAGATCGCACAGCCGCCCACACACACAAACACACACCAGACACACACCACACACACTCCACACACACATCCACCCCCTCACATACAGGAACGTATAACTCACACTCACATATTCGCACATGGACACAGACACACACCCACACACACATGCAAAAACGAACCGTCGCCAGGGAAACAGAATGAACTGTCAAGCTGTACTGTGTGTGTGTGTGTGTGTGTGTGTGTATGATTGATATTTGTATGTTGGTGCAGCTTCGATGAGACTGAGAGATCTCTGAGTCCCGTCTGTTTTTCACTTCAGCTACTGTATAAGTAGAACTGCACAAATGGTTCACGAACAATGATAAAAACTACTTAGGACTGTTATTGTAATTACCGACTGTGGAGTGTGTTGGCTTACTGTGGGGGTGTGTTTGAGGTAATAGTCATGGGGTTGAGGGGGTTGAGTTAGTGTGTTTACAGTAAAGAGGCGATGTGGTTAAATGAGTACCAACCTTGTATTTGGCAGTGAGAAGTGTTAAGGAGTGTAGGGGGGGAGTGGGGCTGCAGTCCCCAGAACAGTGTTGGTAGGAGTGAGCTGGTGTGTCGAGGTTCATGAAGATGTGCGGGGTGTGTTAACAGTGTGGACTCTGACTGGAGAAGAATCTTCGTAGGTTTGAGTCGGGATAGTATGGTATATTCTGTTGGAATTGGTGTGTGGGGTAGTGTCTGTGGGTGTGAGTGTGCGTGTGGTAAAGTGTCTAAATACAAAGTGGTTGTAAAAGACAGTCAAAGGGAAAATAACAAATACAAAATGCGGAAGTGAAACATGTTGAGCCCCGACCCCTTATCTTCAGGGAGCAGAGAGTGCAGAAAGATGTTGATGTAGGATGATGATGGAACTGTACTGTACATGTGTATTCCCACACATGTTTGTTTTCCTGTCTGTGAGTCTGTCTGGGTGTGTGCGTACGTGTGTGTGTGTGTGTCCACATACGTGTGTGTGTGTGCGTGTTGTCGATGTGCATCCAATGCCTGTGTGCATCTTCACACTTCCGACACGGTACGCCGGTGAAAGCCGCCCTTCCTTCAGGGAGCGTGGCGCGACAGTAAAAGCCTTCCCCTCTCCCCATCATTGTAAGGTCACCGCCAAGGAGAGGGAGGGGAATTCGACAAGATCAAAGGAGATGGAGATGAATGGAGGGCAGAGAAGAAATTAGAGTGTAAAAGGGTAGGGGAGATCTCAATCCCATGTTGGCCAGGGAAGTGAATGTTTGTTTTTTCGCCTTCAAAGTTGGGTGTGTTGGAGTGAGTGGAGTGTGTGTATGTGTGTGTGTGTGTGTGTGGAGCTGAAAGTAGAGAGTGTGCCGCTGTCTTGTCACTCAAGTCGACATCGGCTGAGTCTGTGTGCGTCATATAGCTCCCCCTAAGGGGACTCGCTGCTCTCTCTCCCTCTCTTCCCTCCTACACCCCCCACCACCCCTCCGGTTCCTCCATTCCAAACACTTGCTTGCTTTGTCCCCCTGGCCTCCCTCCCTCCCTCCCTCCCTCCCTCCCTCCCTCCC
>NC_140375.1:4885000-4895000 GCF_054491055.1 Hypomesus nipponensis
CTTTCATCTCTCTCCAGCAGCATTAGTGGGGGAACACTTCAAAGTCTGATGAGGAGGAGGGGGCAGGAGCAGAGGAGCAGACAGGGAGGAGAAGGTGGGGGGGGGTGACAGAGGCAGGCAGGGGAGAAAAAAAAGTGAATTCCCTGCTAGGGCTGGGCGATATGGGAAAAAAATCATCAATATAGATATTTATATTTCCATTCGATAACGATAATTAAGACAATAGACCACAGATCTGTAGTAGTAGTGGCAAAATAAGTCTCTTCCTCAACTTTTTCCCTACACTCAGCATAAAGTTTAGGCAGCGAGGTGTGAGAGAAATGTTTGCGGCCAGGGAGCACGTACCTGGGGTCAAGTAACTTAAGCTTTTAAAACCTTGCTTTTTATCAATAGCCTACCTATCAATACCTTGGCGCAAACTTACACTTTCTGCATGTTCCAACAAGTGATTTTGCTTCAGGTGATAAAAAAGGTTTCTTATATACTAGTATTATAATTTGACCAATACGCTGTTCTCATTGGTCCAGAGACTTTCTAAGAAGTCTGCAAAATGGACCTAGCAAGTGGTTGCCTTGGAGATGTTGACAGCATGGCGTATGCTCCAGATTAGTCCTTTTTTGATTTGGGATTTACCCATGTGTTGTTGTATTATATAAAAAAACAAATATGGACTTTTCGCCAGATCTACAAACACTTTTGTATGCTCGTAGCATTGCAAAATGCGGAAATAACTCCAATAACTTAAATACGTTCCTCTGCTTTACTCGCGACATGCTCTGGGTCAGCAGGTTCTGCTTCCACATCCTCAGCTAAATCTAAATGTCTCTCACCAACTCCCTAGAAAGTTCATGAAGATCCTCCATCGTCTCTATCCAGGAACTCTACTTCAGACCAATGCAATGGATCTAGACTAGATTTGTGCAAGCCCCACCCACTGACTTTGATGGGCGAGTTTGACAGATAATACAATTAATGAAGCACTGCAACACAACTCGTTGTGAAATGTAGCATAAAATGTAGCTTTGGGAAATGTAGCATTGGGAAATGTAGCATTGGGAAATGTACCATGAAATACTTAAATAGTGAAATAATTATATGTATGTATGTATGTATTTTACATTAAATGAATTGGTATTTTAATTAATTAATGACACATTTAAGAACACATGTATTTAATTTGTATTTTAATTAATTAATGACACATTTAATTAATTCATGATACATTAAGTAATTATTTAATGGTGTGTTTATTTATTTAAAGGTGTATTTATTTAATTCATTGTGGCACTTTTAGTCCTCCATAGGTAGCCACCTTTTGTTTTATTACACCAATTTGCACCGAACATTGCTCTGCTCTTTGTCGGATTTCAAAAAGACAAACCCTTTTTATCAATAATTTCTTCATCGGAAGTTGCTCCCTCGCCATGGCTATCGCTGCCACTGTTTTCGGCAACAGAAATTAAATGGACTGCTGTTCCTAATTATTCTCTATCGGCATTATCGATATTATTGAAAATGAATAAATGTTACAAAATCTTTATTGAGGAAAGTCATTACTTCGATAATTATTTTTATCGATTTATCGCCCAGCCCTATTCCCTGCCCTTCCTGTGAAGCGTCCCAGGGGTCTTCATGCTTGTGTCGCCCCTCACTCCCTTCTACCGTTCTCTCCATCTTCTCTCCTTTCTTCCCCTCTCTCCGCTCCCTCCTTCCCCATGCCTACAGGTCAGCGGGGGCTGGTAATGTCTGTCTCCAAGATTAAATAGGAAAAGTCTTCCACCTCAAACATGGGCATCTCTCTTTTCATGTCTGACACATCAGGGCTCGATTACTTTCCCCTTATCTCCTGTCCTCATCTCTGGCTGGCAGATAATGTGTTCTGTGATGGATGGCTCCTGTTTGGGGACAGGGACGAGTCCCCTTGGGGACACTCATATCCTCAGCCTGAGATAAGGTTTGTGTGTGTGTGTGTGAGAGAGAGACAGAAAGGGTCTTTGTTTCTGGTCAGGCCTTTAGCCTTTTGCACACATACATGCACTCACCGCACAGACACCCACACAGATATAACTGAAGACAGAGGGCCTTGTCAGGTTACCCAGCCTTCCCAGGCGAGACCATCCTGCTCGGTCTACCCCTACACCCTCTGGTTCACATGGACACATCCGCTTTTCAAGTTTATTATCGCTCGATGATATTCGGTTCTCGAATCAAATCAGTAGCTCGGTGGTCTTTTTATTTAGCCTGCAGCCTCACAATGAGGAGCAGAACAGAAGGAATGCATCCCTTCTCCTTCTCCCATGATCTACGTAAGGATGGAGAGAATGAGACAGTGATAGTATAAGTGATGGAAAGGATAGGCAGAGTGAGAGGAGACGAGTAAGTGACTGTAGCAAAGTGATTCTTACATCCTGACGCCTGGTCGTGTTGGCACAGGGCTTGTTTCAACAGGTCCCCGATCAAATTAACGTCTGCAGAATGCATATTTACACCTATTCCTCAATCCCCCTCACACACACACACACACTCCGTTCTAAAGCTTTCATCATTTAGGTTTTAATCAGAGGAGGCGCCAACGGCTGCTGTCTGCCCCACGCACACACACAGACACACACACCCTAACACATACACACAACTCGCACATCTGCTTTTGGGCTTTGCGGGAGGGTGGAATCTGTCTGTATTTTCACCATCTCTGTTGTGTGTTCTCCTGTGTGTCCTATGGGGTGCATCTGCTCCGTGGAGGGTGCAGAGAGGGGGATGTATTTGCCTGTATTCCCGAGACACATCACAATCTCAATACCAGTTACAACACATAAACCCCTCAGAACCCATGGAACACTTCAAACAAGTAGATCACGTCGAACACTTGGAACACCCAGTACAAACCGAGTGCACACAGACGCGGTGAGAGCCAGGTGTTGATGGAACATCCCGCTGACAAATGTGGATTCAATGTCGCACTCCCAGCCTGCGACGGGGAACGTCGCCGGATCTCAAGCTCATTCCGGAGAGCACAGATTGATTCTCTTCTTCTCTCCTTTGGCGTCCCCTTCTTGGCTGTGCGGTGGTGTTTGTTGGCCGTTCCAGGCCAGGTTGGACAGCGAGGTGGGGAAAGACTGATGAGGGAGGAGAGCCCTGCAGCAGCAGGCGGCTCCGAGGGGAACCATGTGTGACTGGCCCACTGGGGACCGTCACCCCTGACTCGCTCTGGAGTCCTCCCTTAATTGAAAGAGTTGTCAAACGGGGTGAGAGTGTGGGAGAGAGAGAGCGAAAGAGGGAGAGAGAGAGAGAGAGAGAGACGGGGCAAAGGAAAGAAAAAGATGGAGGAAGAGACAGAAAGTATTGAGGTAGGGATGTTGGTTTAGCAGTAAATAAAATTAAATAATTGAATTACTTAGTCCTGCAGAGACAGCAAAAAGGAAAAAAGGGGGTATAGAGACTAACACACTGTCACTCTTTGTCATATCTGTTCTTCTGCTCAAGGCAAATAAAGATGTTTGTGTTTAGGGGTGCGTGTTCTTGTGAGCGTGTGTGTGTGTGTCCATCTGCAGCCGTAGGGGCATATTAAGAAATGTCGACATGCCTTCTCAGGCATCCCCATTCTACGTTACCATGGTAATAACTGAACAAAATTGGTGGTTTGCATTGGCTTGGGAATGAGCCTGTGTGTGTCTGCGAGTGTGTGTATGCACATGTGTGTGTGCGTGTGTGCGTGTGTGCGCATGTGTGTGTGTGTGTGTGTGCGTGTGTGCGCATGTGTGTGTGTGTGTGCGCTCGTGTGTTTGTGTGTGCGCATGTGTGTGTGTGTGTGCGCTCGTGTGTGTGTGTGTGTGCGCTCGTGTGTGTGTGTGTGTGTATGTGTACAGACAAAAGGGAGGCTGTGGTGTTTGTTTTAGTTATTGAGGCTGATAAAACATGATTACTGCTAGCATGCTCTCCAGTCTGGCCACTCAACCTCCCTCTGTTTGTTCAACCAGGATATTACATCTAACTCTGTTCTCCTATCCTTCATCCTGACAAACACACGTTCTCTCTCTCACTCTCTTTCTCTTTCATTGTTTCTTTTTTCTTATGTTGTTTCATTTATTGTGTAGAATGAGATTTACGATGTGTGAGTGTGTGCACCTGCCTATCACATTCAAAGTTGTGTGCAACTTCACCTCACCTCGGAAACCTCTGCAGACAGTCAGTGCAGGACTGAAGGAAACTAGAGGAGAGAGGAGGAGAAAGGAGGAGAGAGGAGGAGAGAGGAGAGAGGAAGAGAGCGAAGGAGAGAGGAAGAGAGCGAAGGAGAGAGGAAGAGAGCGAAGGAGAGAGGAAGAGCGAGGATAGAAGAGCGGAGGAGAATAGAGAGGAAATTACAAAAATGAGAGAAGAAAAGAAGGAGAGAAATTGGAGAAGAGAGGAGAGAGGAGGAGAATGGAACAAGAGGACAGGTACGAGGAGTAGGGTGAAGAGAGAAGAGGAGCGAGGAGATAGAGGGGACTTGCATGCATGTGCTCTGCAAGAACAGATGTGCCTTCATTACAACCAATTGCATTGAAATGCAATTAAACTTTATTGATAAAAAGCTTGAGGTGAAGAGGGGGAGAGAGGAGGACAGCTGAGAGAGAGGATGTGTGAGAGACAGGAGAGAGGAGGGAGGAGAGGGGGGAGGAATGGATAGAGGATGGAGGAGGAGAGAGTTGAGAGGGGATGTTGCTCCAGGGAACGGTGGAGAAGATCTCTTAGTTTAGTGTGTGTGCGTGTGAGAAAATCTCACAGTGCATGGGTGACTTTGCACAACAGAAACAGTAGACTATCATTCGTAGCTTGAGATACAGATCAAAAAGAGATCCCTTCTAAGAATGTGTGTTTGTGTGTACACGTGTGTGTGGGTGCGTGTGTGTTGTGTAAGTGGGGGAAAGTGTCTCCGGGGGGGGGGGGTCTGTGTAAGTGTGCATTAGATTAAGGGCTCATGTCGAGACTCTCCTCCTCATTTCGGTTATTTCCTTCTCCGTTAGTGGCAGCAAGTGAGTGTTGTGAGGGATGAGAGAGGGGAGGAAGAGAAGGAGTGTTACTCAGCCGCCCCCGGAGCAGGGCACCTGTTGGAGTTTTTCGGAGCTTGCAGTCGCCGTAGAAACGCCCACACAGATTGAACACTCCTGTCGCCTAGGGAACAAGAGCAGAAATGGAAGTGCCAGGGAGAGAGAGAGAAACATGGAGATAAACTGAGAGAAAAATGGAGAGGGAACACGAGCGAGACAGACAGAGAGAGAGAAAGAAAGAGAGAGAAAAACAGAAAGAGAGAAAGAGATTGATGGAGGATAAGAGACCTGGCTCTACTTACCCACAATGCAATGGAATACATTGACCTCAGTGTCACATTTATTCACAAACACCAAAATGCTACGTGACTCTACCCTGTAAAGCCTAACAGGCCAGGGAGGTTAACTACTCCAGCTGTGGAGTGCGTGATGCACGCTGAGAAAAACACTCTTTATGCTTTAGTGTAAAAATATACGATTTTGGCCTCAATAAATGGTTGTACCTCCCCTGTGTTCCTGAGTCTTGAGTGTACTGATGAAGAGAGTTTGGGCGGTTTTACTCAAGTGGACCAGAGCGTTCCAGGATCATTTTCACAATGGGAAGAACAGATCTTTTGCTTTTTCCTTTGTGTAACAAGGGGGACGGTGTTTAACCAGAGTATAGAGGATCTCAGAGTATTCCAGGACCATTATCTGTTCTGTCGAATCTGCAATGCTCAGAGCGTGGCCTCTAAATCCTGTGTTATGAAAGGAAAGCTGTAGAAAGTTCATGTTAAATATCATGCTACATATCTATTGAATTACATGTTAAATATTGGGCTATTAAAGGTTAAATACCATTGTGTTAAATGTTAATGATCCCATTGGCATTTGGACAGGGGGGCTGGGTAGTCAAAGACAGATTACAGCCTGGTAATGTGTAGACTGGGTTCCAGGCTCAAGTGCTCATTCATCATCAGTAGTAGAAATCATCTGGATTTGTAAGCTTCTTGAAGATGGTGTACACACATACATTTTTGGAGCAGTTGTTTTCTGTATCGCAATGGTAAGTTAGACTGTAGATTTAGGCCTGCATTATGACAGTGTTTCAGACACACAGGGTTACTCATCCCAGCCTGGAGGACTGCTTGATATGATAGCAGGAAATAAACTTGTTCATAATATCTAACTCCCTGTCACCTCAAGCACTAAACAATCAATGACATATCTCCGACAGGGGTAAGAGGATTTTTATTGCTTGATCAGGGCACCGATTTAAATGCAAGAATGTTCACTAAACAGCTCTTCAACTGATACTAAGGCTATGGGGTTAACCATGGTCAAAGTACACAAAACTGCCCCCAGAGGCTACAGTGACAAGCCCAGAGCATGGAAAGTTCTATTGAAATAGTGACACAACGGCCCCACTTAGTTAGAAAGCCTATGTTTATGAACAATTACGCGCCATGTCAATCCGACAAGCTCAGTGTAGTCTTACCCCAGAGTGAGAAAGGCACGTATGAGGAAAACTAGTAAGTTCAAAAGTATAGTTGAATTTTTTCTTTTTAAATAGTAAGGTAATCAACAAGTTACAATAATGAAACAAATCACAACATAAACGTACCTTCAGAGTACAAAGGCACCTAGCGACCATCACCTAGCGACCATCACTGGGTTTCACTCAGCTGCAGGAGACAAAATGTGGCACCTTTAGAAGACAAAAGAATTATGCACACTCTTTTGATCTGCTGCATCGCACAATGTGTAAAAGCGGTCAAAACATAAAACATTCAAAGCTAAAAACATTACTAAAATGTGGCCCGTAAAATGGAAACAAAATGATACCAAACCCATTAAAAGTTGTTAAAAATAGTGTTTACATAAATGCAGCTTCCAGAGTTTCCTTAGTTCAATTCAATCCTACACCAATACAATATAAACCTATACACTTACATACGTCGACAAGTTTACATGCACTCAACTGTCTTTAAAGAATATTGAGACAGAGAAAGGGTGGTGAGGGTATCTCCACTCCCAACTAAAGAAGGGCTTGACAATACTTCATTTTTAATAAATGTTCATCCTGCAATTTTTTGCTTTATCATGAGTGACCACTTCATGGTGTTGATCTGTTGAAGTTAGTCCTGCACTGAAAGTGCTGGACGCAGCCTGGTTGGTCAGATCTTATTTGTATGTACAGGAAACAGATGAACTCTCTCTGTATCCTGGCAACAGCTCTGTTTCCGTAGTGATGGAGAGCTGGGCAGGATCTGTTTGTGTGTGCGTGTGTGTGTGCGTGTGTGAACTTCACCTCAAGAAATCTAAATAGTTGTGTGGCAATGGGGGTGGGGGTTGGGGGGTGATGCAGAGGAATTTACTGGATTGGATGAGCCCCAACCTACCTTTCTCCTCACCCCATCCTTGCATCTCTGTGTGTGTGTGTGTGTGTGTGTGTGTGTGTGACGTGACGAGTCTCTCCTTCTCCTGCACGTCTTAATCCACTCTGTCAGGACAATTTTACACACCTCCCTCAGCTCTTCCTGTCTTTCCTAACAGAGGAAGAGAAGATTAGTCACACCTCCTCCGCCCTGCCCTCTGTATCCCTTTATCCTTTCTCACATAGCCAGCAGTGTGTGTGTGTGTGTGTGTGTGTGTGTGTGTGTGTGTGTGTGTGTGTGTGTGTGTGTGTGTGTGTGTGTGTGTGTGTAGGTGCAGCAGTGTGTTTGCGTGTTGGTGTGTTGTGCTGCTCCTTTCTGTAGAAAGCCCTGCTGAAAAGACAGAAGTCAATCAAATACTTGAGGCGAGAATTAGATTCAGAACTAACAAGCCTTTCAATGCAGAGCTAACCTTGAGAACAGGTCAAAATGGAGAGAAGGGGGCAGGATTAAGATGCTATACGCACACACACACACACACACACACACGCTCCACACAGCTTGGTCAGTACTGATTGGATGCTTTGAATCTTTGAGTAACTGTGTCTCTTCCTCCCTCTTTTCTCTCTCTTTACCCTATCACCTTGATGACCATCTTCTTTAAGGTGAGTGACAAATACATCTAATTGTTTACACACACACACACAAACACACACACACACATTTTCCCTTCTAATCTTACTGTATGTCTCATTTCCTTTCTACATGCACTTATCATTATGATAATAGCTAAGACATGATCAAGGTGCCTTCTCCAATTACTCAAGAATGAAGCTCTGACACATTGCTTCTGCCCCCTACCTTGTTTGCATTTGAATATGGACGGCCCTAGATTACCCTCTGATCGTTCTCTGGCTCCTGATTGGCTGCCTCCCTGCTGTGGGAGCTGCTGTGTAGTGACTTCTGTGGCTGTACTATGTACTATTGGTTGCTCCTATTGTTTGTAGCCAATGGAAATGATCAATAGAATATGAAAAAAATGTACTCTGGAGTTCACTGGAGCAAACCGTGGAGGCAGGCATGCGGAGAGACAAACAGACAGGCAGTCAGACAGACATACAGGCAGTCAGACAGACATGCAGTCAGACAGACATACAGGCAGTCAGACAGACATACAGGCAGTCAGACAGAGAGAGAGGCAGACAGACAGACAGACAGACAGACAGACAGACAGACAGTCAGACAGAGAGAGAGGCAGACAGACAGACAGTACCGAGATAGATTGATGTAGGAGAAATAAAGGGTGTGTTTCTTCAAGTCCTGTTGGCAGTGATGGCTTTCTGCTGTTGCCATGACGGCATTGGTCACATACCAGCTGGACTGGGACAGATGTCTTCACACTCTCTCTCTCTCTCTCTCTCTCTCTCTCTCTCTCTCTCTCTCTCTCTCTCTCTCTCTCTCTCTCTCTCTCTCTCTCTCTCTCTCTCTCTCTCTCTCTCTCTCTCTCTGTCTCTCTCTCTGACTTTCCTTTTTTCTCCCTGGCTCTCTTTCTCTGTATCTTTGTCTTTGTCGCTCTCCATTGCTTTTCCTCTTTATCTCCTTCTCTCTTACGAGCACACACACACAATCAGCTCCAACCCCTGCACCCCCCCCCCCCCCCCCGCGGGCTCCAGGCTCCTCTGTGTGTGTGTTTGAGTGCACTAATTGCAACCTTCTCTCAGTAATTGTGTATGGCCCTCCTCTAACCCCACTGGAACTCTGTCTTAGTGAGGCGACACATTCACCAGATCGGTGAATGGGGGGGGTCAGTGCGTCATCTGTGAACACACATCAGTGAACATTCACACACACACACAGACACGCAAATACATACAGTGTACACACACACACAAACACATGAATGCATCAGTAGGGGCATCCGTTTGACACGTTTGTCAGTATCAATGTGTGTAATCATTCTTGTTCACAGACAATTAAACCAAACTGATATAAAACGGAATGAGCTCTGCTTTCCTTGCCCCTTGTCTCCCATTTATTATAATACTCAAATGAAGTTCTTACCCATTCCTTCTCCCCTCATTCCTCATACCTCACCCTTCACAGCTTTCAGTCCTCACCCCACTCTCAAACTCAAAAGTTTTATTAGTGTTGGAGGGTTAGTGTTGCAGGGTTTAGTGTTGGAGGGTTAGAATAAGAGAGGTTAGTGTTGGAGGGTTTGGTTTGAAGAGTTAGGATGAACTGAAGTTATTACGGTTCAGAGGATAGATATGGAGAAGTGAAAACACAAAAACAACTGGGATGTTGGGCTTTCCAGACGTATGTGCATGTTAATGTTGATTTTGTTTTGGTTTGAGAACATTCAACTGCACCTTTACAACATCCACTTACCCCTTACCCCCTCTACTCCCCTTCTCACTCTTTGTAGTTAACTATATTGCTAACACCATTTCATTACTCTGTCATTTATGTGTTCCTATGCATACAACATTGTTACTGTGGGTATTGCTACCTACTGAAATGGTAATCAGTGTAACTTCAGTGTAAAGGGTTGTCCAATCTAGGATTCACACAGTTGATATCCACTCTGTTCTGTCCTGATCTGGAGGGAAAAACACCTCT
>NC_140375.1:4900000-5155000 GCF_054491055.1 Hypomesus nipponensis
CATCCATGATGTTGTCATAGCAACAGCTCTCTGCTTTCCTGCGACACTGTTGTAATTGCTGAAACTGTGTGATAGAAAGGGAGTGCATTCTTGTACTTGTGTGTCCGTATGCATATGTGTGTGTGCGTGTGTATGCGTGTGTGTGTGTGGCTGGCCCCTCTGGTCTGGGTGTATTCTACAGTGCATGTGTCTCCAGTGTTTATGTGCTACTGGGGATGCAGCTCTGTTGGAATAACAACCAGAGCCAACACCATCACTGCTCAACACCAACCAGGGTGTGTGTGGTGTGTGTGGTGTGTGTGTGGTGTGGGGTGTGTGGTGTGCATGGTATGTGGTGTGGGTGTGTGTGTGGTGTGGAGTGTGTAGTGTGTGTGCGTGCGTGGTGTGTGCGTGCACGTGTGCGTGTGTGGAGATCTGGAAATGAGAGAGAGAAGGAACGAGGGCCAGAGAGGCTGTGCTGCGGTCAGGACCCCCACTGCACCACGTGTCTCTGTCCATGACGCCGCCATGAACATTCCCACCACGTGTGTGAGATGATGACAGGAGATCTAAGGGCCAGCGAGGTGGGATCAGACAGAACACCCCCCCGGTGGGAGAGGGGAGGGGGTCATGGGCAGAAGCAGGAGATAGGAGGGGGACGGTCCCCAGTGCTCTGTCAGTCTCTCCAGCCTGAGGCTTATAGATGGTTATTACATATGATTAAATATGATTAAATGTGATTAAATGTGATTAAATGTGATCAGTCAATCAGGCCAGTAGAACGCTGCTGTAATGAAGCTGGAGCCCAGGCAATCTGTCTGTGTGTGTATGTGTGTGTTTGTATGTGTGTGTGTGTGTGTGTGTGTGTGTTTGTATGTGTGTGTGTTTGTGTGTGGAGCCCACAGCTATGTGTGGTTATGTGCGTCTATCCTAAGTATGTTTGATCCTTCATTGATACACAGAAATTGGCACAATAAAAGCTCAACATGTACAGACAGTTGTAGTCAGCTGTCAGAAAAGGGTAAACACACACACACACACACACACACATGCACACACCCACACACACACACACGTGTTCTGGCTGCTTGTTAATGCAGTGTGTGGTATAGTATGTGGATGAATGTTTGTTAAATGTCATAGTCTGTCTGTTGACCTTTCTATAGAATCCATCTTTATTATAAACATAAAACCATCTGTTACAGTAACCCACCGTACACCCCTACAACCCCCCCACCCCCCAACACACACACACATACACACACACACACATGCATCAGACCCAACAGGGTATTCAGGAGGATAAGAATATTTGAGGTATCTTACTTCCTGCTGTCCATCTCTCTTTGTTGTATTGGTTCACTCCACGTGTCCCTCCCTCCCTCCCGCCAGCCTCACCTTCGCACACAGACCCTGTTGTCCTCTCCCTGAGCTATTGTAATCACTCGGAGTGCTATGACATTTTGAAGGGCGCAGGTGATCAGCATAATTAAACACAGCTATCCAGAGAGTCCGCCTGCTCAACCATGTCTGCTTTCTCTCTCTCTCTCCTGTTTTCCTTCTACCTCTCTTCTGGGGGGTTTTCTCCATCTGTCCGTCTCTCTCCCCTCTCCCTCCTTATCTCTCCCTCTGTCTATTACTTGGTTTTAACTGTGCCCCCAGGGGTGAGTCTGGGCTCGAAACAATATTCTTAATTGCAATGTTAAAATATGTTTAAATACTGATGGATACTTTAGTCACAAAGATAGAATGAGTCTCCAAGAGGTGGTGGGGCCGTCAGTCCCATCTGCATGGATAGTACCTCAGCTCTGATGGACCAGGGATAGACCAGGGATAGAGCAGAGATAGAGCAGGAATAGACCAGAGATAGACCAGGGATAGAGCAGGAATAGACCAGAGATAGACCAGAGATAGACCAGGGATAGACCAGGGATAGAGCAGGAATAGACCAGAGATAGACCAGGGATAGAGCAGGAATAGACCAGAGATAGACCAGGGATAGACCAGGGATAGAGCAGGAATAGACCAGGGATAGACCAGAGATAGAGCAGGAATAGACCAGGGATAGACCAGAGATAGACCAGAGATAGACCAGGGATAGACCAGAGATAGACCAGGAATAGACCAGGGATAGAGCAGGCATAGACCAGAGATTGGCTGTATAGGACAGCACACATCTCGAAGTCACAGGCAAGTTGATTTGCTCTCTGTGTGGTTCACTGAGCAACATCATCAGTGTATTTGTGTTCTGTTGTAAGAAAAAGAGAGAGGATGCATGTGTGTGTGTGTGTGTGTGTGTGCTTGCTGTCCACTCTAATCAGTTTAAGTAAAGAGATAGCATTCGATGGTGATTGATTTCTGCAGTCCATTCAGCAGTCAATAACACAGTTGTTGACACAGCACTCCACTACCTGACAGGTTCTCTCAAACCCTTACACGCACACACACCACACACACGCACACACACCACACACATAGGGACTTTATTGTGCACCGCTGACGGTGATTAAATTAAACCAACTCTGGGCGTTCAGTGGTCTTTCCTCACAAGGACCAATGAAAACAGAATAGATTCATCCTGTACCACCTCCATCAGGTACTGTCAACTTTCAGAGTTGTGTTTACAACAGACAATGTTTACAAAAGACAGGTACAAGCCATGAACTTTCAGCTGTAAACACTTGAAGCCCTCTGAAACAGAGGCTTTGGTGTGCAGGAGGAGAAAGCTTGTGTCCTGTGTGTTAGTTTTGTCATTTGTTGTTTGTGTTTTCCTCCCAGGATGCCTTGCTGCGGCTGGCAGAGGTTGTCGACGTGCGCTCCCTGCGAGATGCCCTCAGAAAGGCAATACAGGATCTACTACCACACACGGTACACACACACACACACACACACACACACGGTACACATGTGGTACACATGTGGTACACATAGGCACGGTGAACACACACACGCGTGCAGCACACCCGTGCATCCATCCATCCATGTGAATCCCAATCTCACAGTCAAATGGTCTTCCCTTGTGATCTTGTGTTTCAGGAGTGTGTGTGTGTGTACCTGCTGGAGGGAGATTCCAGGTTGCAGAGCGACAACCCAGTCCATGAGCTGCCAAAGGACGGGAAGATCAGGTAGATGTGTGTGTGTGTGTGTGCGTGTGCGTGTGTGTACTTTCATCATGTTTGTGTGTTGTGTGTGTCGACGGCCAGATACTGAAATAGAGACTATAAACATCATGGCTGTGCGTAGGTGAGCATCTGTCAGAAGACTGATCCTTTAATGTGGAGTAAAGTCTCTTAAACAACAAGGGTCACCTCCCATCACTGCGACTCTCTCTCTCTTTCCCTATCTATTTTTCCATCTCCGTTTCCCTCTCTCTCGTTCCGTCCCTCTCTCTCTCTCTCTCTCTCCCTCTTAACCTCTTTCTCTCGCATGTCTCTCCCGTCTCCTCCTAGAACAATTCTGATCCTCTTCAAGGGCTCTCTACAAGCTCAAGAGCCTAGTCCTTGCCTTGCTTTGGGAAAACCAACACTGTGTTATTTACAGTGTGTGTTCCTGTGTGTGTGCGTGTGTCACACGCTCTTCACCTTCAAGCCACACACAGACAGTGTTTAGTAAGCCCTCGTAGAGGGAAATATGAAGGAAACCCCGGTGCAGGTTGTAGAAACGTGATGTGGCTCACTATTCACATCACCTTACGTAGTGATGTTGAATTTGCCACAATTTAGTCCCACTGTTGATCTTGATGAAGCCCATCCTTCTGACCTTAGCAGGTTACACAGTGAAACTTTGAGTAACGTTATCACAATTGTGTGAATGCCGTGCAAGAATGATGTGTGTGTGTGTGGGTCCGTGTGTGGTCTCTGTTTGTTTGTGTGTGTGTGTGTGTGTGTGATGAGAGAGAGTGTGTCTGTAGGGGGTTTTGGTTGACTATGCTTTTTGACTTTCCTACACTCTTTCCTGCTGCCTCAGTCAGAAACATCCTTACTGTGTGTGTATGTGTGTGTGTGTTTGTGTGTGTGTGTGCTCGTGTGTGTGTTTGCTTGTTTGTCCACGCAGAGGTGCTTGTCTTTCGGGATGTATTTGTAACAGATGCTGGTCTTCAGTCAAGGATTAGCATTAGAAAGGTGCCCTCTGTGTGAGGGACAATACTGCCGCACACACACACACACACACGTGCACACACGCACACACACACGCGCACACACACGCGCACACACACACAGGCACACACACACACACACACGCGCGCACACACGCACGCACACACGCGCACACACACGCAGACACACGCGCACACACACACAGGCACACACACGCGCACACACACACAGGCACACCCACGCGTATACACACACATGCACGACAAGACCCCTCTGGCACACCTGTTTCTACACCTGGCACCTCTCTCTATTCTATTGGATTGATTCGATTAGACAATGAATAATGAAGCGTTCGACAAGCTGTTTCTCTGTCCTCCGCGTTTTCTCAATGAAAGCCCCTTCAGTGCACGTACAGGTCTTTGTGTGGAGCCCCTTTCTGAATGTAACTGCCCTCACAGGAGCATTGCTGCCCAGCTGAGGAGGTGTCAGTGTGCTGGCCTGCCCCCCTCCGAGCTGCTGGAAACACACCGGAGCGCCCTGGCTGCACCGCTACCCAACTACAGACGAGGTGTGTGTGTGATGGTTGGCATGCGTGCATATGCTGCGTGCGTGTGCGTGTGCGTGCGGGCGTGCACGTGAGCCTGCGTTTGTGCCGTCCTGTAATCGCGGAGGTCGGGGAGGTAGGTGGAGACAGGTGCGTGAGTGGAGGTGGGTGGCAAGAAGGCAGAATGAAGGAGAGAACAAGAGAGGATGATTGCGAGTGTGGAGCGGCGCGGGCGAGGCCGCTGAAAGGGAGACAAAGAGAGAGCTGAAAGTGGGGTGATGAAAGCGAGGGGGGGGGGGGGCACTCCCCCTCTCTGAGAGAACATCAGAATGGAGGGCAGGGAGAACACATAGGGTTGGAGATGCTGATGTTTACACAACAGAGACTGCTGAGTTGCAGACGCAGATATCACCAGTGCGGTGTCTACTGAGCTGAGACCAGCACCGCCACGTAAAACTCCCGTTTTCCTTGCTCTCTCGCCCCTCTCGCTTCCTCCGCGTCACCTCCATAACTCTCTCTCCCTTGCTCCTTCACTTCTCTCTCTTCCTCCCTTCTACTCCTCTCTCCCTCTCTCATGCCCTTCGTTCTCTCTCTTTAGCCCTGGTAATTCCTCTACCTGACCAGAATCAGACACACGCCATCTCCGTCATACTGGTAAGTGAATGGCTCGCTCCGTCTGTCTCTCTCTCTGTCTCTCTCTCTCTCTCTCTCTCTCTCTGTCTCTCTCTCTCGCTCTCTCACACACACACACCCACGCACCCACACAAGTACTTCTGTTTGACACATACGTGCAAACTTTGCCTTCCACGTTGACTCCTCCCCTCTGAGGCTGTCTTGGGTCATGGGAAGGGCCTCTCCCTCACTGACCCCACGCTCACAGTCAAGATAACACGGCCACATGTCTCTGACACACACGCACACGTACACACACATGTCCAAATAGACTGTAGACACACACACACACACACACAGCCAGCCTCAAGCCCAGATCTCTGTCATGCTGTATCTAGGTTGACTCACAGGAGAGTTGGGTCACGGGGATATGATGTACTTTATGTTCTTATCCTGATCACAGCACCCCGAGCCTGGATAGAGATCAGCAGCTAGACTGTTCATCTGTGTATTCACTAGATACACATTAGGAAAGCTTCTGACTGTTCAGAGTAACCCTGCTGTGTGTGTGAGTGAGTGAGTGAGTGAGTGAGTGAGTGAGTGAGTGAGTGTCTCTAACGTGCTCTGCTGTGACATCACAGGTGGGATGTAAGGCATTGACAGAGCAGGAGGAACAACTCCTCAACACTCTGGAAAAACATGTAAGCAAACAGACTCACACACACACACACACACACACACAAACATATCCAGTCTGTGTTTACAACGGTGAGTAGGGACCTGGAAAGCAGAGCAAGCCTGAATGTGTGTGCACTGAGAGGATTTCTGTTGACTATTGATCTACTTTGTTTCTTCTAATACAACAACTTCAAAGCCATTTCTCCTGATGCTATTGCGTCCGGGTGTGTGTTTGTGTGTGGGTACGTGTGCGTGTTTGTGTGTGTGTGTGGGTGCGCATCTATGTGTGTTTGCTTTCAATTTCAGGCGGCAGTTGCATGTAGGCGTGTCCAGTCCCTGCAGGTATCCAATCAGAAGCCTCTCTTCAGCCCGTCACCCATCCAGCCCCACACCCCTCTGTTCCAGCTAGACGATCAAGACTACAGCCAAATGGACCACAACATTCTCCAGCTCTGTGGTATGCACACACACACACACAATTACACATACACTTCCTGGGTGCAGGATATGGTAATGCAGCCAAACAGCATGAAAAAAACTATGAATTTTGATTGGATGCATCTGTCAAAAGGAAAATGAATGTGATGACAAAGAGAGAACGAAAATGGGGCAGATTTCACAGTTGCTAAAATGCCTCTTAAAATCCCATGAATAATATGAGACAATAGCTGTTGCCCACTGCTTACTTCTGCACACACAAAGACACACACAAACACACACACACACACACACACAGACACTACTTACTGCTCAATATGACTTCATGTATTTCTTGTTCTCCTTTTTATCATCTTATGTCTTCAACACCAGCCACCCTTTCCCTAGCCCCCACCCCTCCCCTTGACATTTGGTCATGTTCTATCCCTCCTCCTGGTTCTCTCATCAGTAGCCAAGGCAGGACTGCACCCCTGCCTTGTCTTCATTACTCCTCCCTCTGTTCACCATTTCGTTTTAGCCTTTCGTAACCTTCTGTCTCTTGCTAGGCTTTCCTGGGTTGATCCTGTCACTTACCTTCCTCCTTTAGCCCCTCCTCTCTGCAGTCGACTCTGACGCATGTCCTCTCTCTCTCTCTCTCTCTCTCTCTCTCTCTCTCTCCCTCTTTGTCTTTGTCTATCACACTCACTCGGTTTCTTTCTCATAGTTCGTGTCTCTCTTCTTCTCTCTCAGGTGAGTTGTATGACCTTGATGCTGCTTCTCTTCAGCTAAAAGTCATCAATTATGTAAGTATTAGAAATCACATTCCTATGTCATGCACACACACACACACACACACATCCTCTTACGTAAGAGGCCTTTCATACATACTATGCACACTGATTCACTGACCTTGCCTTCATGTATCTCCATTCTCACCTATGCCATCACTCTTTTCCTTTCCCATCAATCATTCCATCATTCACCGACATGCCACACCTCCTCCCTCATATCCTTACAACCTCATACAAATTCCTCTCTCTACACTCTCTTTCTCTCTTTTCTTTCTCTCTCTCTCTTTTTCTTTCTGTATCTCTCCATCTCTCTCTACCTTCAGACACCATAACCACTCACTTCTCTCCCTCACACTTTCCTTCCTTCATACTCCCTTGCCCCCAATCACAGGTGCAAGAGACAGGGAGAGAGAGAGAGAGAGAGAGAGAGAGAGAGAGAGAGAGAGAGAGAGAGAGAGAGAGAGAGAGAGAGAGTGAAGAGAGAGAGAGAGAGAGAGAGATAGAGAGAGAGAGAGAGAGAGAGAGAGAGAGAGAGAGAGAGAGAGAGAGAGAGAGAGAGAGAGAGAAAGGTGAAAGGAGAGAGAAAGAGAGAGAGAGATAAAGGTGAAGGGAGAGAGAGAGAGGAGTGAAAGGACAGAGAGGCCAGAAGTAAAAGTGAGTCACAGACGTTTTCAAGGTCACCGTGGGAGAACGACAAAATCTGCCTCCACTGAGCTTAGGAAGCGAGTGAAAAGCTAGCCAGAGTCTTCACACGGTGCTGTCACACACACGCTCCCGCTCTCACCCTCCGCGCATCCCGTGTGTGTGTGTGCGTACATCCCCCCGCATTGCAAAGGAGCTGTGTGCGCAAAGAGCATTGTGGGGATGTGTGGGTAAAGGCCTAGTTCATCAGCCAGGGCTGTAAAGCAGAGTGAGCTGGTCTGAATGCTGAAGTCCTTGAGGGGGTGCTGGATGAGGAGGGGGAGAGGGAGAGGGGCTGGATGAGGAGGGGGAGAGGGAGGGGGGCTGGATGAGGAGGGGGAGAGGGAGGGGGGCTGGATGAGGAGGGGGAGAGGGAGAGGGGCTGGATGAGGAGGGGGGAGAGGGAGGGGGGCTGGATGAGGAGGGGGAGAGGGAGGGGGGCTGGATGAGGAGGGGGAGAGGGAGGGGGGCTGGATGAGGAGGGGGAGAGGGAGGGGGGCTGGATGAGGAGGGGGAGAGGGAGGGGGGCTGGATGAGGAGGGGGAGGGGTGCTGGATGAGGAGGGGGAGGGGTGCTGGATGAGGAGGGGGAGAGGGAGAGGGGCTGGATGAGGAGGGGGAGAGGGAGAGGTGCTGGATGAGGAGGGGGAGAGGGAGGGGGGCTGGATGAGGAGGGGGGAGAGGGAGGGGGGCTGGATGAGGAGGGGGAGAGGGAGGGGTGCTGGATGAGGAGGGGGAGAGGGAGGGGGGCTGGATGAGGAGGGGGAGAGGGAGGGGGGCTGGATGAGGAGGGGGAGAGGGAGGGGGGCTGGATGAGGAGGGGGAGAGGGAGGGGGGCTGGATGAGGAGGGGGAGAGGGAGAGGGGCTGGATGAGGAGGGGGGAGAGGGAGGGGGGCTGGATGAGGAGGGGGAGAGGGAGGGGGGCTGGATGAGGAGGGGGAGAGGGAGGGGGGCTGGATGAGGAGGGGGAGAGGGAGGGGGGCTGGATGAGGAGGGGGAGAGGGAGGGGGGCTGGATGAGGAGGGGGAGGGGTGCTGGATGAGGAGGGGGAGAGGGAGAGGGGCTGGATGAGGAGGGGGAGAGGGAGAGGTGCTGGATGAGGAGGGGGAGAGGGAGGGGGGCTGGATGAGGAGGGGGGAGAGGGAGGGGGGCTGGATGAGGAGGGGGAGAGGGAGGGGTGCTGGATGAGGAGGGGGAGAGGGAGGGGGGCTGGATGAGGAGGGAGAGAGGGAGGGGGGCTGGATGAGGAGGGGGAGAGGGAGGGGGGCTGGATGAGGAGGGGGAGAGGGAGAGGGGCTGGATGAGGAGGGGGGAGAGGGAGGGGGGCTGGATGAGGAGGGGGAGAGGGAGGGGGGCTGGATGAGGAGGGGGAGAGGGAGGGGGGCTGGATGAGGAGGGGGAGAGGGAGGGGGGCTGGATGAGGAGGGGGAGAGGGAGGGGGGCTGGATGAGGAGGGGGAGAGGGAGAGGTGCTGGATGAGGAGGGGGAGAGGGAGGGGGGCTGGATGAGGAGGGGGAGAGGGAGGGGGGCTGGATGAGGAGGGGGAGAGGGAGGGGGGCTGGGCGAGAGGGGGGAGAGGGAGGGGGGCTGGGTGAGGAGGGGGAGAGGGAGGGGGGCTGGGTGAGGGGGGGGAGAGGGAGGGGGGCTGGGTGAGGAGGGGGATAGGGAGGGGGGCTGGGTGAGGGGGGGGAGAGGGAGGGGGGCTGGGTGAGGAGGGGGAGAGGGAGGGGGGCTGGGTGAGGGGGGGGAGAGGGAGGGGGGCTGGATGAGGAGGGGGAGAGGGAGGGGGGCTGGGCGAGAGGGGGGAGAGGGAGGGGGGCTGGGTGAGGAGGGGGAGAGGGAGGGGGGCTGGGTGAGGAGGGGGAGAGGGAGGGGGGCTGGGTGAGGAGGGGGATAGGGAGGGGGGCTGGGTGAGGGGGGGGGAGAGGGACGGGGGGCTGGGTGAGGAGGGGGAGAGGGAGGGGGGCTGGGTGAGGAGGGGGAGGGGTAGAGATGTCGCTCGGAGAAATAGTTTCTGGCACTATGGGGGGTCGGCAAGGGGGGGGGCAGTACTAGAGGAGAGTGTGTGGCTCGTGAATGCCTGTGTGTGTGTCTGTGAGTTTGAGAGCGTGAACGTGTGAGTGGATGTGGCTGTAGGGCTGTATGTGTGTCTGTGTGTGTGTGGCTGTGTGTGTGTGGCTGTATATGTGTCTGTGCGTGTTTGTCTGTGTGTGAGTGGCTAGTTGTGTATTTGTGTGCATGTCTGTGTGTTGAGGTGTGTGTGTGTGTCGAAGAGAGAGATTAATTGGTCTTGTTTAACTACCCTTGTTGGGACCAAATGTTCTCATGAGTATAGTGAAACATGAAAAACCTGACCTTGTGGTGCCCTTATGCTGGGTCCTGTAACTTTAAATGCTTTTTTTGAGGGGCTTAGGGGATAGCGTGAGTGTTAGGGTTAGAATTACTTTAAGGTTAGCGTTAGGGGTTCATGGTTAGAGATTACACAATGGGAGGGAATTGTTGGACCCCACTAGAATAGAAAGACAAACGTGTGTGGTTGTGTATGTGGCTGTGTGTGTGGTTGTGTATGTCTGTGGGGGTATCTGTGTGTGTCTGGGTTTATTTGTGTCCTGCTTGTTCTACATCCAACTCTAACTCTATGGATTACAGCTAAACCTACAGTGAGAAAACACTGGCATTATCTTTGTGTGTAGGTGTAGATGCACATGTGTGTGTGTGTGTGTGTGTGTGTGCGTGCGTGAAGCTGTGTGCCTGTTAAATAGTTCCTGTCACATCTCCCTGCAGGTATTAAAGCACTGTGAAGGGTTCCATGGAGCAGGGTGGAGGAATGTGGTCTGAATACACTCAAGCTCATTGGCAGACGAGCAGGGGAAGTGAGGATGCAAGGAAGGTGTACACACTAGATGATTTATTGAAAACGATGTGTCTGTTTTTGTTTTCCCAGCTGCAGGAGCAAACCCAGTCTCAATGTTGCTGTATGCTACTGGTGTCTGAGGACAACCATCAGCTCTTTTGTCAGGTTGGTCTCTCTCTATCTCTCTCTTTATCTCTCTTTCTCTATCTCTCTATCTCTCTATTTCCCTCTCTATCTCTCTATATCTTTATCTCTCTCTCTCTATCTCTCCATCTCTCTCTTTATCTCTCTCTCTCTCTATCCCTCTCTTTATCTCTCTCTCTATCTCTCTCTTTATCTCTCTCTCTCTATCTCTCTATATCTCTCTTTATCTCACTCTCTATCTCTCTCTTTATCTCTCTCTATCTCTCTATCTCTCTATCTCTCTTTATCTCTCTCTCTATCTCTCTATCTCTCTCTTTATCTGTCTCTCTTTATCACTCTATCTCTTTCTTTATCTCTCTCTCTCTCTTTATCTCTATATATCTCTCTCTTTATCTCTCTATCTCTATCTCTTTCGTTATTTCTCTCTATCTCTCTCTCTCTATCTCCTTACCTGTCTCTTTCTCTTTCTCTCTCTATCTCTCTCTTTGTCTCTTTCTCTCTATCTCTCTCACACTCACTCTTTCTCTCTGTCTCTGTGTCTCACACACACACACTGAGTTGGAACCTCTGATCTTCTACTTCCCAGGTGGTGGGAGACAAAGTGTTGGAAGAGGAGATTAGCTTCCCTGTGAGTACACCTGCCTCTCTCACACACAAACACACACACATACAGTACGCACACAAACACACACATACACACATCTTTCCCTACTTGTGCACTAGCAACATTTGTTTATCGTTTGTCAATAAAGATAAAACCATGGTTAGCCAGTGAGGAGAGGACAGAATGGATGAGTGGTCAATGAGATGATAGGTGGTAATTTGTCAATTGGGACAAGACCTCAATGACAATTAACCAATTACATGAAGACACTGGTGATGATAAGCCAATGACGATGAGACATTACTGATGAGTGCATTGAGGGTGAAGACACAGGTGATGACTGTCTAAGGGGATAGTTGGATTAGCCAACACAAACCAGGCAAAAAGATGTTGGGAGATGATCTAGTATCATGTTTAGACTAAGCCTCCCCCTCCCCCCCCCCCCCCCCCCCCATTCTCCCCTTCTCTCACTTCCAGCTCATGTTTGGTCGCTTCGGCCAAGTCGTGGAGAAGAAGAGGTCAATCCGTCTGCAGGATATCAGTGCGGTGAGCAAAGGGGTCACAGCTACTGCTATATAAAACCCCAGTTACACTGTCCATGTGCTCACAGGACACGGTACTAATGCACAGTTATTTATTTCAAGGATTTGGATTTATGAAAGACGATTTATGTGTGAGTGGGATGGACCTCACACTCAAATACAGGCTTTCACACTCATTAGCTCTCCCTCTTTCTCCATCTCTCCTTCAATCTCTCTCTCTCTCTCTCCCTCTCTCTCTCTCTCTCTCTCTCTCTCTCTTTCCATCTGTCCATCTCCCTCCCTCTTTCTTTCTCCTCTCTTTCTCTCCCTCTCTCCCTCTCTCTCTCTTTCTCCTCTCTCTCTCTACCCCCCAGGAGGAGAAGAGACAGCTTTCCAGTATGCTGTGCTGTGAGATCTCCTCTCTGCTGTGTGTTCCTGTCGTCAGCAGGGCCACTGGCCAGGTTGTGGCACTAGCCTGTGCATTCAACAAGCAGGGCGGACAGAGGTGTGTTTGTGTTTGTGTGTGTGTGTTTGTGTGTGTGTGTGTGTGTGTGTGTCTGTGTGTAAAGATGCCAGCAGTGTAGCAGCAGTTGGGCTGGCTGACTCTTGGCACATTTTGGCACATTTCCTTGGCATGCTGTTTTGGCTTGTATATGTGTATGCCTATGTTGCCAGGGTAGGTGTGTATGTGTGTACATCAGGGAATAGTGTTTTGTGCACATACACACACACGCATTAACATGAGATGCCTAAAACCTGACCTGTTATCTCTAGAATGCAGGGGTTTATTAGAGAGCCCTGTCACAATGTTTGTGTGTACGTGCTCATGTTTTGTCTGAGTGTGTGAATGCAGAGCATGCATGTCTAAGTGTGTGTGTGTTTCTGTGTGTGTTTGTGTGTGTATTGGTTGTACTGGTGTATTGCTAGAGACACCAGAAACGTCAGTGTGCTCTCTGTAGATGTTAAGCTCAATATTTTCTTTTACTCACATCACTCTCTCCTCCATCCTTCCTCCATCTCTCCACCTCTCCTCCGTCTGCTTCTGTTGTCCTTGTCCATTCTTCCTCCATCTCCCCTCTATTCCTCCTCTATTCCTACTTAATCTCTCCTCCATCTCCATCTGTTTCCCTCCTTCATCCATTCTCCACTGGCCTCCATAGTCACGCTTTCTTGCTCACTGAGCACATTTCCATTTGTAAGAAAGTGACTGAAAATTAAGTCATTACTGCAGCCTTTGTGCACACACACACTCATGTACTTTCTAGCTGCTAGGTTATTTCGACGTATCTCCATATTAACATAGATGTTGTGTTGCAAATTATTCCAAGTCTGGTAGCACTGCATACTCACAAATAAGATGTCTTCCAGACCACTGCTATATTACAAAACTGCTGCAACACATTTGACCTCCAAAATTATTTCAAATGTGCTTCTTTTTGTTCTGAATTGTGAAAGTGATGTGCTGCTGCCCTCTTCAGGCAGTAGAATGTAACTACAAACCATCAAACTGAACAAATCATCCTCGAGTATGCTTACGATCCTCTGTATCAGGGTGTAGTTTGTGTGGGGGATTGTAGCACCATGCCTGGTGAGATGTGGTTCAGGGACTCCCATAGTCTTCCACAGTACCACTGAACACTGACAACCCCTGAAACACTGTTAGAACTCTGCACTTCTGGTCACTTAGATTCTGCTTTACTTTCTACATGCACTGTATTCAATGTGTGTGTGTGTGTGGTGTGTATGTTTCTGCAGTCACACAGAAGGAGATGAACGCACAATCCAGCATTGTTTCTGCTACACGTCCACTGTCCTCACCTCAACACTAGCTTTCCAGAAGGAACAAAAACTCAAAGTGGAATGCCAGGTGAGAGGTGCACACACACTTCATTAACACTCAAAAACAGATTGTTTTTTCATGTTATTGCCGGTGAAAGACTATCTCAATGACTCTATGTCCGGTTTAACACAGGCACTGTTACAAGTAGCCAAGAATCTCTTTACTCACTTGGGTAAGCGTGTCATCCTCGTCAAGCCTTTAAACTAGCATTATCCTGGTCGTCCTCCAGTCCTGACCCTGTGTACTCTGTCCCTTTTCCTCTCTCTCTCTCTCTCTCTCTCTCTCTCTCTCTCTCTCTCTCTCTCTCTCTCTCTCTCTCTCTCTCTCTCTCTCTCTCTCTCTCTCTCTCTCTCTCTCTCTCTCTCTCTCTCTCTCTCTCTCTCTCTCTCTCTCTGTCTCTGTCTCTCTCTCTCTCTCTCTCTCTCTCTCTCTCTCTCTCTCTCTCTCTCTCTCTCTCTCTCTCTCTCTCTCTCTCTCTCTCTCTCTCTGTCTGTCTCTCTCTCTGTCTCTCTTTCCAGATGATGTGTCAGTCTTGCTGCAGGAGATCATTGTGGAGGCCAGGAACCTCAGTGATGCAGAGATGTGGGTTTTATAGAGCCTGATAGTGATGAGATTAGAGCGCCACCAATCCTGGTTGGGTTTAAATAATTCACATTTCTCACCAGTCAATGGAAAACCATATCCTCAATTAGACATGGAAAATGCCAGCTTTGATATTTTGTAACTGTTCAAGATGGCAATGTTGGCTGATTTTAAATACAAAAGCCAGATAACTGACACCGTAGTAATTTCTTAATTTACTCTACACAAGGTAATGTTACAACCCTCACTATTTTACAAATTGATCACAAGATGATGAAATGAAATTAAAGTCATACCATACTTTTACTATTCCAAATCAGAGCAAACACCTTCCTTCAACTTAATCATACTTGTACTTATCTGCACATGTTTTTGAAAATGGTCTAGAACATTTGACAACCCTCTTCATTATCTACATCCTCTGTTCGTTGACTTCACAAGGACCACAATAATCTCATAGTAACCATGGATACCTCCTCTCGATCTCTCTCTCTCGCACCCTCTCTCTCTTTGTATCTCCCTCCCTCCCCCCTCCCTCCTATGTGTCCTTGTTTCTCTATTTCCATCTCTATCTCTTTGTCTTTCTCTCTCTTTCTCTCTTTCTCTCTCTGCAGTTGCTCGGTCTTCCTGCTGGATCGTGTCAGTCATGAGCTGGTTGCCAAGGTGTTTGATGGGGGTGTGGTTAGCGACGATGAGGTAACACACACCTTCAACATTGACTTGAATGAATTTCAACGGTTATTTACTCATATTGGTAATAACATGGAGTTGGTGTGTGTGTGTGTGTGTAGACGGAGTTCCGTATTCCTGCTGACCAGGGCATAGCAGGTCATGTGGCCACTACAGGTCAAACCCTGAATATCAAGGATGCATACTCACACCCTCTCTTCTACCGCGGGGTGGATGACAGCACTGGCTTCAAGACCCGCAACATCCTGTGTTTCCCCATCAAAGATGAGAACAATGGTACAACAGTATCCAGTACTATACATTCAAATCTGTCCCATCACAGATCCTAATCTACGGTTGACAGATCCTGTTGCTGAGCTCCCATGTCTCTCTCTTCCTCTCTGTTCTCCTTCATTCTCTCAGAGGTAATTGGGGTGGCTGAGTTGGTCAATAAAACTAATGGACCGTGGTTTAACCGCTTTGATGAGGACCTGGCGACCGCATTCTCCATCTACTGCGGCATCAGCATTGCCCATGTGAGTCTCCTCCCACATTCTGCAGAGACTTAGTCTCCCTCACACAGTCTCCTCACACAGTCTCCTCACACAGTCTCCTCACATAGTCTCCTCACACAGTCTCCTCACACAGTCTCCTCACACAGTCTCCTCACACAGTCTCCTCACACAGTCTCCCTCACACAGTCTCCTCACACAGTCTCCTCACACAGTCTCCTCACACAGTCTCCCTCACACAGTCTCCCTCACATAGTCTCCCTCACACAGTCCTCTAGGTAATGAAACAGAATGAATGACTGTGTTAAAAATGACTGGTCTGTGTTCAGTCCTTGCTCTACAAGAAGGTCCATGAGGCTCAGTTCAGATCTCATCTGGCCAACGAGATGATGATGTACCATATGAAGGTAAGACCCCACGAACACACAAGCAAACACAAATACACAAATACACACACACACACACACATTGGTACGTGCAGACACATACACACACAGACAGGGCTGCGGTACTGACTCTGGCCCCTCCAGGTGTCGGAGGAGGAGGTGACCAAGATCCTGGTGACGGGCTTGGAGCCTGTACATAGCATCCATCCCTGCTTTGCTGAGTTTACATACACACCTCGCTCCCTCCCGGATGACACCACCCCCATGGTGAGACAGAGAGAGAGGTGATGAGAGAGAGAGAGAGAGAGAGAGAGAGAGAGAGAGAGAGAGAGAGAGAGAGAGAGAGAGAGAGAGAGAGAGAGAGAGAGAGAGAGAGAGCAACGTGAACAATCATGGACAATGAGAGTGAGCATGTTAACCCTTTTTCTTTTGTTTGACAGGGCATTCTGAGTATGTTTGAAGATATGGGCTTCATCAACACATATAAAATCGACCTCCATACTCTCGCAAGGTAACACTAGTGTGTATGTGTACGTGTGTGTGAGCATGTGTTTAACTGTGTTGCCATAGCGACAGAGCCTGATGGTGTGTTTGTCATGGGCGCAGGTTCTGTCTGATGGTGAAGAAGGGCTACAGGGACCCTCCGTATCACAACTGGATGCACGCCTTCTCTGTCTCCCACTTCTGCTATCTGCTCTACAAGAACCTGGGCCTCTCCAACTACCTCGAGTTAGTGGACTCACCCTGCCATCCCACCTTCCTACCCTATCCTCATACCTCCCTCCTGTTTACTGTCCACTCTCTCATCACATCCCACCATCCATTTGCCTCCCTATACCTTCTACCCATCTTCCTTTCTACCCTTCGGATTGCCCACCGTCCTACTCTCCAACCCTCCTACCCTAATATTCTTTGACCCTCCTCCCCTCCTACCTTTCTACCCTTCTGCCCTCCCACCCTCAACACTTTACAATACTTACCTCACCAACCTGATATCTAGAGAAGGCGACCTCTGAATCTGAATCCCTTCTCTTTCCTCCCTCTCCCGTCTCTACCCCCTCTCTCTCTTTGTGTCACTCTCTATTTTCTGTAGGGAAATAGAGATCTTTGCTCTCTTTGTCTCCTGTATGTGCCACGACCTGGACCATCGCGGGACCAACAACTCTTTCCAAGTGGCCTCAGTAAGTATGGAATCTGCCTCCCACTCCATGTAGTACACAGCGTTACATGTCTATTGGGACGTGATTTAGCACAACACATTTATGGTCTTGTGTCTATAATGACTTGTCTGTTGTCTGTATCAACAGCAATCTGTTCTGGCAGCACTCTACAGCTCTGAGGGCTCAGTGATGGAGGTAAGCTCATGCACACACACACACACGTGCACATATACATGTACACACATAGGTTTGTTGATTTAAAAGACCAGAAAAGGAAAGACTGAGTGAACTGCAGACCCAACGTCCAATCTCCCATGGCTCATCTCCACTGTGCGTTTCAACAGAGACACCATTTTGCTCAAGCCATTGCAATTCTGAACACCCATGGCTGCAACATCTTTGACAAGTTCTCCAGAAAGGTTAGTCCTTTTCACCAACTCTCTCCTTCTTTGAGGTAAGTCATTTGTTTTCTCATTTCCTTCAATTTGTTATAACGAGTGTGTGTTCATCTGTGTATGTGTGTGCGTGCGTGTGGTTGTCAGGACTACCAAAGGATGCTGGATCTAATGAGGGACATCATCCTGGCCACAGACCTAGCTCACCATCTCCGCATCTTCAAGGACTTGCAGAAAATGGCAGATGGTGTGTTCAGGGTCCTTCAAATTGTTCCCATAATCTTCCTACAATCTTTGTGCAATCAGCGAGTAATTCAATTTCATCCTCATTGCAGCAGGAGTGAAACAATTAATTGATATTGTATTGTAAGTTTTACACCCTCCCTCCCCCCAGGGAAGGTAGTGAGTGGTAGTCTTTGGTACCATCACAGGTTCCCCTGGGCAGTAAACTGAGCATTTGAACGTTTCCATGGATGTTATATTGTGTGCTAATTGCAATTATCTATCTTCTGTGCATGGGTGCATGCTGTGTGTGCGTGTGTGTGTACGTGCCTCTTTGTGTGTGTTCTAGATGGATTCAATCCAAAAAGTCAGACCCACCGCTCGTTGCTGTTGTGCTTGCTCATGACGTCATGTGACCTGTCTGACCAGACCAAGGGCTGGAAGACCACCCGCAAGATTGCTGTAAGGATCCTATCCTTATATCTAGTCTCAAACTTCCCCCTGAAACGTACAGTCCAAACGTTTGCTCTCCTGTACCCTGAACCCTAACCCCTCTCCATGTCCACAGGAGCTCATCTATAAGGAGTTCTTCTCTCAAGGTGATCTGGTATGTCAGCTACTACACAGCAGGGCTTTCTTGCCTTTCTCACAAAGGACACTTCAACTCACATTTTGATTGTTGACAAGAGTATTGCATCTGACGCCTCTCTCTCTTTTGTGTGTGTGTGTGTGTGTGTGTGTGTGTGTACAGGAGAAGGAGCTGGGGAATAGGCCTATGGAGATGATGGACAGAGAAAAGGCCTACATTCCAGAGTTGCAGATCAGCTTTATGGAACACATTGCAATGCCCATCTATAAGTAAGCACCAGTCACAGTCCATATATTAACTCTAACCAAGCTCATCAATAAGCAAGCACCAATCACAGCTCTACTAATCTACTAATTATTCTATTGTACAAGCAAGTACCCGATCACAGTCCATATCCTGATCAACACAAACTTTGTTACTAACAAATGGCCTTTTCAACTGCCCCAGAATATTTGTTTTTCACCAGTGTTTTTTCCCTGTTTTGTTTTAAACCCAGGCTACTGTCAGAGCTGTTTCCGGGAGCAACGGAACTGTTTGAGCGAGTAGCGGCCAATCGGGAGCAGTGGACCAAAGTGTCCCACAAGTTCACCATCCGCGGGTTGCCTAGCAACAACAGCCTGGACTTCCTTGACCAAGAGTACGAGCTGTTGCAGTCCCAAGGTGCACTGGGTGATGACCATTGCCAAGAGGACCATTGCCATGATGACCATTGCCACAATGGTTGCCTTGACGATGGGGATGGGGGGAGGGGCCAGTGACCACAGTGAACCATGAGTGAGTTAGGTGTTTTTCTTGGCCAATAGGAGCCTGAAAATGTATCTTTTAAACAACCTCAGACGGAGAGGGGATGTCTCTGACTTCTGTCAATCGCGGAATCGCTGAGCAGGACAGACACAACGACCTGAGGAGAGGAGATCCAGATGAATTGAATCCGACAAGAGATTCATTATAGTTGTTCAGAACAGATGTTACGGACAAGACAATATCTGGAGATGCTACATGTTGCTTTGTCTCCGTGTACAGGAAACAGAAAAGTGTGACTTTGTCTTGAAATCATGCTTTTCACAAGTCTTTTCACAGTGTTCCAAGATCCTATTTTACATGCACAAACATACACAAACACACACACACACACACACACACAGACACAAACAAGAGACAGCTTCACATTGATCTGATTCTGTAACCCTCCAATGCCCCCCACTGGCCCAAACACACACATCGCCCACACACACACATAAACAAACACACACATTCGCCCACACTCTCATACGTTTGCCCACACACACACACATACACACGAACACTTACCCACACACAGACAGTACAATTTCCCACTGTATTTTTTAATATATTAATACAACTTCCATGGCCATGAATGCTAAGTTGCACAGAGGAATATTATCTATATTATTTTGGTAGAGCATTATTTTAGCTCTGTTCTGTATCGCTCCTATTTTGGAGGTTGGTGGTTTGGACATGGAAGAAGAGACTGACAATCAAAATGATCCTCGACATCACCATAAACAGAAATAGTTCTCAAATATTCACACACTCCACAAACACACACACACTCTACAAACACACACACTCCACAAACACACACACTCCACAAACACACACACTCTGTGTGTCCCTGTCCCTCCCAGACACTCTGAAATCTTGTTCTCTTTCTCTTAAGTTTATTGTTTTTCTTTTAACTTCCTCAGCCTTTTCCCATCAAAACACTTTTAGATAGACAGCTACTGAGCTACTCAAACCCTTTAATGATTCATTGTCATTTCTTCTTACGTGTGTGCGTGCGTGTGTGTTGTAGGGGATCTGCCTTATTGAGCATCTTTGCTGCCTTAGAGCCATGGGATAGTAAATTAGTTTAAAAAATGACTCTTTATATTACACTCCAGAATCGTGTGTGTGTATGTGGGTGGTGAATGAAAAAGAACTAGTCTGCCAGGAGGGATTTAAGGGCCACAAGCACTAATACATCGAGCCTTTTGGACACCTGGTCCTTCTGTTACACCTAATAATGTGTTGGCGTCACCTTCTCAACACAGGGCTGACAGTGTGGGAGATAACCAGACCATACCTTTGGATTCAAGGCCAAATAAGATATTTGTTTAGCAGATACTTAAAGAACATACATACAGAACGTTGTTAGGTCAAAGGACATCAATGATTAAACTTGATGGGAAGCATAGAGTTTAGTTAGATTTGCCAGCCTAGTGGTGTGTACTGTAGGTGAGTATATTACTTTGAGTGATATATTAGGTTAGGTCATTATCCCTCAGGATGTCTGTGTGTCTCTGGTTTCACTGAATGACTTTGTTTTTCTACAGAATTTCTATGGTTTAAGGGCATTCAGGTTGCTGTGTAGAAGAGCCTTTCCTCCAAGCTAAAATGTCTCCCATTCCCTCAAGTTGTTATTTAGCTCATTCTCCAAATCAGATCTGCCTTCTTCATGTGCAATATGAAGCATTCGCCTGTGTGATGGTGCATAGACGTTCATGTAAATACCGCCTGTTAAGTTATGACCTCTTGGGTTTTTTGTCCCTGTGTTTGTCTGCTCTGTGTGCCAACAACCCTAACCCTCATTTTCAAGGGGCAGGATTCTCCCTGTGACCTATGTCATTATGGTGATTACCTGTGATTCAGTCGTTCCGAGTGGCGAAATATAAATGCTGTAAATATCTGTTCAAAGAAGTGTTCACTGATTATATGTCATTATTACAATGAGGAGTATTTCAATTCGTTAATGTAGTGGTTGTATTCAGACATCCTGTTCTATTTTTCATCTCATTTTTGAAGAAAGCCAACCTGGACAGCTGGTCAAAGGAGATACATACAACACAGTATATATATATATATATATATAATTTCCGGGAACAAAACCAAACAAATCCGAAATGTACAGATACATCTGAAATCAATATAGAAGTTTGAAATCTTTTATTTCTGTTGTTAACGGTGTAGAGATGGCAAATCTGTGTGTGTTCTTCAGACACAGCACGTGCCGAGACTGACAGAACAATAGGATGAAAATCAAACTTTTCTTGGAATAAATTTGATGAGAAGTGTCTGCTTACTTTTTACTTTTGTCAACATTTGCGTGACAGCTGGAGAGCTAAAGAGGGAAAGACAGAGAGAACCTACTCCCGAGGCAGATCAAGCTAACGACTAGATCATGGGCGTATCTCGCCCCATTTTGGCTGGAGCCCCCCCAAAAAAATAATTAGCCCCCCAAAAAAATCGTATTATATAAAAAAATATGTATTCATATTTTTTTCCTTCATATTTTAAATCTAAATGTGTTCATTTCTCTTCCTTAAAACCTACTAGAGGACACAATTTAAAAGGATATTTTGACAAAGAAATTCTGGGGGAACATGCCCCCAGAACTACCTAGTTTTGCTGGATCACAGGAAAAATAATAGGTTTTATGTAAGTGCTTAGCTCCCCCAAAAGTGGGAATCTAGATTGCCCCTGGACTAGAACACTTATGGTGAATATGTGACATCACATCACCATCATTTTATGGTGGGAATTCCTTATAAATATTTTCCACCAGCTTATATTTTATAGTGGGATCTTTGGATTGACCACACACTGAGAGACAATGGGAAAAAGTGTTGGGATGGCCTTAATGATGTACAATTCTGTCACATGACATGCAATGCAGAAGAAGATGTGATATTGTGCACAGATTTGCACATAGTGTAATATAATAGTAGGTATGAAACTGAAATGTGTAAATGAATTTAGTATAATGTGTAGCATTATATATTTAACCGCATCAAAGATCTAAATTGTTGTTTGACGAAGGTGATTAAGCCATAAATAATGGGAAAAAAAAAAATGAGCACTGGACACAGAACTGCCTTCTCGCGCGAATTGTCATGCGTGATCTCGAAGCGAAAACACTGCAGGTATTCGGCCATTGCTGTGTTTCGGTAGCGAGCTAGCTAGCTAGCTATAGAAAATTTAATATTTCGAGTTGTCAACAATCAACTACAGGTGGAGACCTGCGAGGAAGGTCGAGTGGAAAGCTCGTCAGCCTCCACAAGTAACATCCCTGGTCCCTTCACAGAAAACATTTTCATGTAAATACAGAAGACCGCTGACAAATCATCATGTCAAATCTCAGCAAAGGCGGCACCAAGAAGGACACCAAGATGAGGATACGAGCCTTTCCTGTAAGTGCACACCGATGAGAGAAGCCCGTTCAGCTGGCAGTCGTAGACTTTACTCCCGTGGTCTGAGAAGCTAGTTAGCATGATAGCTGTCTGCTAGAGTCAAGCCTGTTTTTGGAAACAAGCTAGCTTAGCTGCATTAGCTACTGTAGCTACTTGAGTTGAATTGAGCCATTTCATTACCTATTACCGCTAGTTATTCTGTATTAATAAATGTAGGTGTCTTAAGACTCGTGCGTTTGGTTTTTGGTAGTTAGCCTCTCTTTCGTTTTACAGTTGTTGGCTACCTAGCTGTCTCCTTTCTTTGAAACTAAAAGTTAGCTAATGTGTATTAACCTTAGTCTCTAGCTAGCTAGAAGTAGCTTTAGCTAGTTTGAGCTAACGTCCAGTTGAGTTGGCCATTGACACTTGTTGTTATGTTATTTCAGTTAGCAGTTAGCTCTACCGGTACTGGAGCGATGGCTAGCACCGAGCAGAATAGTTTTCTGGGCTGGTTGATTGTTTACTGGCAAGTCTAGTTTCTGTCTTTAGTTTCACAGTGCTTTGAACTCAAGCCTTACTGTACTGTACTGGAAAGCTGTGGCTGAGACTGAGAGCTAGCCAAACAGTCAGTTGAGAATTTGGTTATTTAACTAGCCACGGACGGATCATTGTTGCTCACAAGTTCATTGAAAATAGTGATTCCACAATCTTATGCATTCTTGGTTTAGAAAGCTGAACGTTAGTTTAAAAAGTCATCTAGTGAACACATACAGCCTGTGGGCAAATTATAGGCCTAATCCTGGCTAGAGTTTGTACTAGCAGACAACCCATGATTATTTTAAAAAGGTATAAACTTTTTAAATGATTATTCTCAGTTTATGAGATTTGGTCTATTACATTATTATTATTATTATGCCCTCCTCTGTCCTGGTGTCATAACGACCCAAAGTCATTTTCAAACCAAAGAAAATTGGATAAAACATTAATTTAAGTACACAACCTAAAAACAAATGATAGTGTCTGTACCAGTCTTTGTGAGGTCCAACCATGTCAGAGAGGTCAATGGTGATGGAGCAGACAAAGACCAGCTCTTTTTGTCTACTATTCATTCAGTTAGTGTATGTTTGGATCATAAGGATGTTGGGAAAACCAGTAGCTGTAAAACTGGATGGATTCATATTGAATTAGATCATCACAAAGATAACTTTTTATTACAACCTGGTGTCTAAGACAATCTAAATGTTTACATCCAAACTAAAACAAGTAATAGACTGGTACTGTACAAGCTCAGCGGTTCACAGTGTGTTCACTTGTGCATTGAATGTGGTCAGAGAGTTCATCACAAGACACAAACACTAGAAGGCTTTTCATTTCAGTATTGCACCGACTGCTATGTCACCTTCAGTAGATTTTTCGAGTAGAATATATGAACATATATATTCATATAGCGACGAGCTAAGGAGCCCGTGCAAATGTCCATGAAGATAACCCTAGGGCCGCGCGATCCGCATCATAGGCCGGATCTCCCCCTCACCCCCTCTCTGCTCTGTCCTCCCGGCAGATGACGATGGATGAGAAGTATGTCAACAACATCTGGGACCTGCTGAAGAACGCCATCCAGGAGATCCAGAGGAAGAACAACAGTGGCCTGAGCTTCGAGGAGCTGTACAGGAACGCCTACACCATGGTGCTCCACAAGCACGGCGAGAAGCTCTACACGGGCCTGCGCGAGGTCGTCACCGAGCACCTCATCAACAAAGTAAGGCCGGCAGCATGGAGAAGTGAGCTCCCCGAGCCCTGTGTTCACCCTGTGGACTGCACCTTCCGTGAGATCATGACCACCAACTCAGGCTATGTGTTCGAAAAAAACCTCCTCTTCCAGAATTGGGGATTTTCGTGAAGATCTTGCCGCTCGTGTGTGTGTGTGTGTGTGCAGGGCTGCATAAACACAGCGGGCTGTGCTCTGGGAAGTGTCTGACAGGAGATGGTTACGGGCTGGGGGTGTTTTGTGGCATTAGGCATGAGTGGAGTGTCATCAGTGGATGGTACAGGAAGCCGAGAGGGCTCTGCCTGGAGGTGAGACCAGAGGAGGAGGGAGTCACCATAGGGGGATGTGAATCAGCTTCAAACTAGATTTATTACTGCTTGCTTGGGCCTCTTTGAGTCATGAAACAGTGTCACACACACAAGTCAAGTATTTGACTTCTGAATGCAACATCTATATCCTCCGACCTCCCGACAGGTGCGTGAAGATGTCCTAAACGCTTTAAACAACAACTTCCTTCAAACCCTGAACCAGGCGTGGAACGACCACCAGACAGCCATGGTGATGATCAGAGACATTCTCATGTACATGGTGAGTGACGCGCAGCGAGGCCCTTCCCAGCCCTGAGCCCCTGCTGACTGCAGGGGTTCCTTCAGACGGCCACGTCCTCACACGTTTCCCCGCTGTGGTTCCCTCCAGGACCGCGTGTACGTGCAGCAGAACAACGTGGAGAACGTCTACAACCTGGGCCTCATCATCTTCAGGGACCAGGTGGTCCGCTACGGCTGCGTCCGAGACCACCTCCGGCAGACCCTGCTGGACATGATCGCCCGGGAGCGGAAGGGCGAGGTGGTGGACAGGTGAGATAAGGAAGAGGCATTGAAGAAGGTGATTAGGAAGTCTCGGAGCTGAAACGCCAGCAGGTCAGAGCAGCCTACAATTGTGTGTGTGTGTGTGTGTTCCTCCAGAGGGGCCATCAGAAATGCCTGCCAGATGTTGATGATTCTGGGCCTGGAAGGAAGATCGGTGTATGAAGAGGACTTTGAGGCCCCCTTCTTAGACATGTCTGCTGAGTTCTTCCAGGTCTGTAACAGACCCGTTAACCTCCCCATATGGTGTAACCAGATCTTGAATATCTTTCTCGAAACATATTTTGTTTATGAAATGCCATGGCAACGGAGCACCTCATCATGTTATCATCCCATCAGTGCCAGAATCCTCCAGAATGAACAACATGTGCTGTTGTGTCATTTCCAGATGGAGAGCCAGAAGTTTCTGGCCGAGAACAGTGCAAGCGTGTACATCAAGAAGGTGGAGGCGAGGATCAACGAGGAGATCGAGCGGGTGATGCACTGCCTGGACAAGTCCACCGAAGAGCCCATCGTCAAGGTGGTGGAGCGAGAGCTCATCTCCAAACACATGAAGACCATCGTGGAGATGGAGAACTCGGGCCTGGTGCACATGCTGAAGAACGGCAAGACCGAGGGTCAGTGGCAGATGTTCCATCGTAGCATTCGAGGTTCTCAGCGCTGGTCTTAATGGCCTTTAAGGGACTTTGTTGGTAATCTGGGGCTAAATTCATTTCAAACTGGCTTCCACTTTATGATTGAATAATTGTATTGTCTTAATAGACTATATAGTGCATACTCTGTTCAATAGTGTATAGACGCTAGTGCATGTAAACAGACAGTTTGATTCTGATGTGTTTGCGTTGTGTGTGTGTGTGTGTGTGTCGGTGTGTGTACGCCTGTGGATATGACCTCAGACCTCGCGTGCATGTACAAGCTGTTTAGCAGGGTTCCCAACGGCCTCAAGACCATGTGTGAGTGCATGAGCTCCTACCTGAGAGAGCAGGGCAAGGCGCTGGTGTCGGAAGAGGGCGAGGGCAAGAACCCTGTGGACTACATCCAGGTAACTCGCACAGGAGCCCAGTGCTTCTAGAGAGGGACACCGGTCCACTGAAAAGGGGGTAAATGGGTTTTCCGTTGGACATAAGATTCTTCTTATCTTCAGACAACCCCGTTCTGATTCTCGTCTCAGGGCCTGCTGGACTTGAAGTCTCGCTTCGACCGGTTCCTTCAGGAGTCCTTCAACAACGACCGTCTCTTCAAACAGACCATCGCCGGGGACTTTGAGTACTTTCTCAATCTCAACTCACGCTCTCCTGAGTACCTGTCCCTCTTCATAGACGACAAGCTGAAGAAAGGAGTGAAAGGAGTGAGTGCTTGACCCTGTCGACAATATACCCTGTTGAATGATCATGACAGGCAGTGGTTATATCTGTGTGTGTGTGTGTGTGTGTGTGTGTGGACAGCTAACAGAGCAGGAGGTGGAGACCATCCTGGACAAGGCTATGGTCCTGTTCAGGTTCATGCAGGAGAAGGATGTGTTTGAGCGCTACTACAAGCAGCACCTGGCCCGGAGACTGCTCACCAACAAGAGCGTCTCTGACGACTCAGAGAAAAACATGATCTCCAAGCTCAAGGTGAGGGCCAGGCCAACAACCTGGCCGTCTCCACTCGTACTGACAGCGCTAGGTCGTCTGTATCCGAAGTGAGACCAGCGGAGTTTGGTGTCAAATAACGATTGTGTGTGCGGAGGTAGGGAGGTGTTTATGGCCATGCCTGATGGCTGTGTTTTGTTGGGGCTCCTGGGGGGCAGACTGAGTGTGGCTGCCAGTTCACCTCCAAACTGGAAGGGATGTTCCGGGACATGAGCATCTCCAACACTACCATGGATGAGTTCAGACAGCACCTGCAGTCCACAGCGGTAAGTTCAGACCGCACCTCCACGCCCACGCCGCGGGACACGCCTCTCCTGAGCCCAGTCCATCCCAGGTGGGGTTGACATTTTCAAACCCGCTGGGCGCCGTCTTCCCCAGGTGTCGTTGGGCGGCGTGGATCTGACGGTGCGAGTCCTGACGACGGGCTACTGGCCCACGCAGTCGGCCACGCCCAAGTGCAGCATCCCCAACTCGCCCCGGCACGCCTTCGAGGTGTTCCGCAGGTTTTATCTGGCCAAGCACAGCGGCCGGCAGCTCACGCTGCAGCATCACATGGGCTCTGCCGACCTCAACGCCACCTTCTACGGGCCAATCAAAAAGGTGCGTATGACAGGAGTCCCGTCGACAGAAAGTAGGCATTGTCTCAGGGTGTTGATGTGGGAATTAGCCACTGACACCCGGTCAGGTCCAGTCAGACAAATGCAAAACGCCACGGTAGAGTCTGGTTTTGTTTTTGTAGGAATTTGAAATGGTCATATTTTTTTTGACTGGCGACTTGTAACCCCCTGTGTATTGGGATCGGGGTAGACCTGAATGTGGCCATGACACGCCCTCTTCTGTCCTCACTCTCCCCCCAGGAGGATGGCTCCGAGGTGGGCGTGGGCGGGGCCCAGGTGACGGGCTCCAACACCAGGAAGCACATACTGCAGGTGTCCACCTTCCAGATGACCATCCTCATGCTCTTCAACAACCGGGAGAAGTCCACCTTCGAGGTACGCCCACTCACAGCTAACGCGATCCGACCCGACTCCTACGCCAACACGCGTGCCCAAAAAATGATCGCCGTAAACCAGCCCCTGTACTGATTCCAGCCATCGTAAGACCTCCACCTGTCTCTGCGTATCTCTTCATCCCTCCTTCCCATCTGCCGTGTGGCTGTGCAGGAGATCCATCAGGAGACGGACATCCCCGAGCGGGAGCTGGTGCGGGCGCTGCAGTCCCTGGCCTGCGGGAAGCCCACCCAGCGCGTCCTCACCAAGGAGCCCAAGTCCAAGGAGATCGAGAACGGCCACGTGTTTACAGTCAACGACCAGTTTACCTCCAAGCTGCACCGCGTCAAGATCCAGACAGGTAGAGCTGGGCAATAATCTCTCGCATGACGCAGTCAAACCATCTTTAAGCATACGGCATCTTTCACAGTTACAAATGAATTGTCCCCGTAGAATCCTATAGTTACCCCTTCCCAGTGTTTGGATGTTTCAGAAGAGCTCTGAGTAAACAGACACTCACTGAAGCTCTGTCTAGATTTTTACAAGCAGCCCCTAGCTGAAGCTGTGTTCACTAGCAGTCCCTAGCTGAAGCTGTGTTCACTAGCAGTCCCTAGCTGAAGCTGTGTTCACTAGCAGTCCCTAGCTGAAGCTGTGTTCACTAGCAGTCCCTAGCTGAAGCTGTGTTCACTAGCAGTCCCTAGCTGAAGCTGTGTTCACTAGCAGTCCCTAGCTGAAGCTGTGTTCACTAGCAGTCCCTAGCTGAAGCTGTGTTCACTAGCAGTCCCTAGCTGAAGCTGTGTTCACTAGCAGTCCCTAGCTGAAGCTGTGTTCACTAGCAGTCCCTAGCTGAAGCTGTGTTCACTAGCAGTCCCTAGCTGAAGCTGTGTTCACTAGCAGTCCCTTGCTGAAGCTGTGTTCACTAGCAGTTCCTAGCTGAAGCTGTGTTCACTAGCAGTCCCTAGCTGAAGCTGTGTTCACTAGCAGTCCCTAGCTGAAGCTGTGTTCACTAGCAGTCCCTAGCTGAAGCTGTGTTCACTAGCAGTCCCTAGCTGAAGCTGTGTTCACTAGCAGTCCCTAGCTGAAGCTGTGTTCACTAGCAGTCCCTAGCTGAAGCTGTGTTCACTAGCAGTCCCTAGCTGAAGCTGTGTCCTGGTGTGTGTTAGTGGCCGCTAAGCAGGGGGAGTCGGACCCTGAGAGGAAGGAGACACGGCAGAAGGTGGATGACGACAGGAAGCACGAGATCGAGGCGGCCATCGTCCGCATCATGAAGTCCAGGAAGAAGATGCAGCACAACGTCCTGGTGGCAGAGGTCAGTGTGTAGACATAGAGATTTAGCTAGTAGCATATTTAAATGTGTATAGACAGAGATGTAATTTAGCAAGTAGCATATTCCAAGGTGTATAGACAGATGTACAGTACCAGTCAAAAGTTTGGACACATTTTCCAGTGTCCAAACTTTTGACTGGTACTGTAATTGAGCTGGAAGCGTATTACAGGGTGTATCAAGAGATGTAATTTAAGTAGTAGAGTATTCCAGGGTGTATAGACATACAGGGAACAGTGAGTTTTTCCTGTGTTTGGATCGTCTCTGCAGGTCACCCAGCAGCTACGGGCACGGTTTCTTCCCAGTCCTGTAGTCATCAAGAAGCGCATTGAAGGACTCATTGAGCGGGAATATTTGGCACGAACACCAGAGGATCGCAAAGTGTACACTTATGTAGCATAAAACAAGTGAACTCACTGAAAGCTGACATGACGAGACACTGAGCCCGAGCTTGTTCTGGGACTGCTTATGAACCCACTTCATTGATGTTGGGAACACTGGGAAGCATTCTTTTCTTCCATAGATGTGTGAAGTTGCTGTAAAAAAAAGGAGGGGGGGGGGATTTTTCTAGTTATTTTAGATTTCTTCTGCTTGGAAGAGTGAACGGACGGGATCTAGCTATGTTACAGTCCCATGACCCTAATGTGGCCTTGACCTGGAGAATGCAGGTGCTGCGTCACCCCATCTCAAAGGAAGGAAAACGAGGAAAGACAAAATAATAAGCGACATTTGCATTACAAATGTGGTTGGCTACATGGAGGTCGAGACAAAATAGAGACTGCTCCACCGTTTTAAATGTTAATGTGTTACGTTTGTGTTTTGTGGTACCATGCTGGTTGTACAGGTTGTCAGACACTATTGTCTTTTCTCTCCCTGGGGGTTGTAGTGCAACAGGAGGACGATGACGTCACTGGTGGTTTGCAGAAATAAGAGCACTTGCTTGGTAGCATGCTTTATCTGGATTGGTGGAACAAATCACATGCTCTCTAAACGGTGTATGGTCTTTTCTCATCTTTTTCTGTTCTGCCTTATAATATTGGTTAGCAGCCGAGAAAAACTACGGTGGAATGTTACTCTTAATGCAGATTTCAAAGGGGAGGGTCTGTTCGTTTTACTTTTAGTTTTTTTTACTGGATTTTGATGGATCTGATTTAGCTCCGTGTAATGTGTATAAATTGTAAAATAATTATTGTACTCACTGCTAAGGTGGACTGTACAGGGCCTTGTTTTCATCATATTAAATGTAAAAAAAAGACATTTAAGTGAAACGGTGCGCTTATGTTTGTTTTTAACACAGAATTACAGGATGCGACGCTGGTGTGTTTGCTACTCTGCCCATAAAGTACTTTTACAGATATCCCAACCTGCAAAAACTAATGTCTGGGAGGTTAATAAACATGGAACAAAAGGCCAACGAAATAATTCCAAAAACTGAGAATAACCAAAGCTAACAACAAAAACTATGAAAGAAAATTCATTAGAATGAAGAATTAGAATGCTAAAGCGATTGTAACCTACACTAATAACTTAGTCATATACTTAGAGCTAGGAGGATTAAAGACTCTTAAAATAAGGTGCAGACGATGTCCTCTTTTTTCGGTGATTCAAGGTAAATTCACTGGGAGGTCGCTATATTTGCCTCATTTGCACTTTAAATTCTCCATAATACGGCGTCTGGACTTCTCCTTTGTCTGTTCATGCCATCTGCTGCTATTGTCCACTTTGTCCCTAAATATGATTCATGCCACTTCATCCTTTGATTTTCATCCGCTTTGTACAGCTGCTTTAAAAAAAAACTTTAAGGTAATTGTATTTAGCCTCAAAATTTCATAACATAATGACCATAACATGGACTACTAGACAGATAACGGTACTTTTGTCGATGACGTCACTGTCCCAGTAGTTGGGAAGAAAATACTAGCTAGCTAGAGATTAGTGGCTAGCCTACTACTGTAGAGATTGGGACGACAATCAAAATGTTTGCTTAAGGCTTAAGTAACTTGATTTTGATGGCACTGTAGCAACCCAGTTACTTTGGATAATGCTGCGACGATCGATTCTGCTTAACGGAACGAATGATGAAAACGTGGATTCAGGAGCTGAGACTGCAGAGTAAGTTTTGCATGCTCGTGTAGCTACTAGCGACTAGTCATAAAGAGCAAACTGAGTTTGTAGTATCCAAGGCAACAGTTTCATTGACACAATTACCTTTTTATGTATTGTGTAACTTTAGCTAATGGCCAGAATTACGTTTCATTGTGATGTACAGTACAGTATTGTGATAAAGATATATTGCAAGATAATTAACGCTAGCTAAAAGCCTTCTCTGCAATCTCAATGTCAATGTCAGCGTTTTTCTGATAAAGTGCATACACTGTATACCAGTAAAGCCTCTAGTATTGTACACCATCACTAGACTGTAAAAAGTCCTAGCTACTACTCTGGCGTTTTAACATGATTACAAACACATTTGACATTGCAGGATCTTAAGGTTTCGTTTTTAAGTGTGAAAGTTATTCTGTGCGTAAAAAAAGTTTACTTTTCAATATCCTGTGATGGGCACAAGTTATTTAATGATAGAATACATACAGCTTGCATAAGTCAGTTAAGAAAGCTAGGCCCTGCAAAAAATATAGCTTATAGCTGTACACACATCAATACAACTAGAGCTAAAACAGATTACACAGTAATAGAAATATCCAAAACAGCATAGGCTACACACCAATTACACAAGTTAAAATGTAGGAGTAAAATAAAAAGTTTCTATCAATTGTTCTTTGTTGTTGCTTGCAAGGACAGCACAAACGGCTCTCTCGGTAACTGTTGTCATGGTAACTTGGGTGTAATATTTCCACCTACCGCCGCGAGAGGGGGACACATGGTTAGATGGAGCTAATCAGTCTAAACTATTTCAAGTCTTTCATTTTTGTTACTAAGTGGATACATTTAATGAATAGCTGTGTAATATTTGGCTTTCAAATATTTTTGCTCTCTGTTTTTCACCCTAGATCCGATTGCAGTAAAATGTCATCTCCAAGCAGTAAGTGTAACATTGGTATGGTAACATTGCTTTAGTGTTTCTCATTACACGTGCCCATGAATCCTATCTATCCATTAACCCTCTCTCCTGTGTGTTGCTGCCAGCTGAGCTTCATTCTTTTAACCCTAATCCTCCCTTAACCCCTCTTTGTGCCTGGCTAACCCCACCACACGCAACCCTTCTGTCTAACCCTAAACCCCTCCCTACCCCTTGCTCTGTGTCTAATCATCCCTGCACCTCCCCCTCTTTCCCTTGTGTGCTGTTGACAGGTGAGGTCCAGCCATGGTGTACCCCGGCACCACTACTGATGAGCATGCACCTGCTGGCCAACCCAGGAGACTCCCTCCTGCTCCAGCACACCCTGGACCGCCTGCTGCGCTGGCTGTGCCCCAGCCTGCACGTCTTCCATGTGTCCGAGAGGGCCTGCCCCCTCCGCGACTACGCCCGTGCCCGCCTGTGCCCCGTGGCGGGCTACCCCTCGCTGGCCGTCACCATCTTCCTGCACGAGGCGTACGGCGAGGAGCGCATCCTGCGCGTGCTGGACTTCCTCCAGCGCCCCCCCTGGCAGTACCACCACACGGAGAGCTGCGGAGGCAGGGCGGGAGGCGTCCACATCACCTCCTCCACGTCCCCCTCCAACGCCCTGCTGAGGCCCTACCTCCTGCCCAGCCGCGACTTCTACAGCCTGGGCACGGGGATGCCGGTGTGGGGCGTGCGGCCGGTGCACTGTGGAGGGGAGATGCTCCGGGTGACCCTCTACAGCGGCTACGACAACTTTGAGGATGCGGTGCGCCTGTACGAGACGGTGCTGCAGAGGCAGGCGGAGGAGCAGAAGACGGGGTTCTGCTGGTTCACGCTCCACACAGAGCCAGGCCTCTGCCTCCAGCTGGCTCTCAAGCAGCTGTCCCCGGGGACGAGGGTTGAGCCCTGCGGCTCGGCCGTCCTGCAGTTCAGAGTGGAGGAAATAGGCCAGCTGGTGCCCCTGCTGCCCAACCCCTGCACGCCCATCAGCGCCACCCGCTGGCAGACGGAGGATCTGGACGGCAACAAGGTCCTCTTCCAGGTAGCGGGGTCTGAAAGCTCTGTTGTACCTATCTGAAACGGTTCTACGCTGGGTCGCAGCACCACTCCATTGTGTCCTTTCTGCTGCCGTTCCGCTGCATTTGTGTTCCAACGTGCAGTGTGACGCACGCACAGCCATGCGGAGTTGGCAGGCCTCCTTTTTCTTTCCTTTGGTTTTTGAGGTCGATAATTATGGCAAATGATGTGTAACCTCAGTCTCTCCCTGAGGTTCCTCAGTCTCCCCGTGAAGCCACAGGAATATCCTCTATGATTATCTCTCTGCTATGCCACAGATTTGACATCTCATCACCTACAGTGGAATGCGAATACTAGTTTATGTGTGCACTGACAGATATATACGGTTTTCCCACCTTGTAAACTGTTTCACTTCACCCTCAGAAGGTTTCCCTCAAGGTATCAGGGCTAAATACAGTATCAGATTCTCTCGTAAAATCCTTTCAATCTAGAGACCCGCATTTTATGACTTATCAGGATTTTTTTTTATGTAGTGTCCTATAAATCAAGCAAGGAGGGAAAACATGCAGTCAGATATAGTTCTTAAGTTTGTTAAATACTTTTACCATGATAAACGAACATTCCTCCCTGTGTGTGTGTGTCTCCAGGTAAAAGCTCCTGACAAGTCCCAGCTGCCCCCGACCTGCGCTTTCCCCCTCACCTGCCCCAGCGTCTCCCCCAGAGGCCAGCTGAGGAGTCCAGGGTCCACCCCTTCCTCCACCAACACCCTGCGGCCCTGCAGCCAGCCCGCCCCCCTGACCCGGCCAGGGTGCCGGCCACGCACCGACCCAGGAGTGGAGAGGCTGACCAGAGGACCCCAGGGTGGGGGGGAGAGCCTGGGCTCAGACAGCTGCTGCAGCACCCCCCCAGGCAGCTCCTGCTACTCCTCCCAGCGCAGCAGCCCCGCCCTGCTGGCCACCAGCCCCCAAGACTCCCCTGCCCGGCCCTTCCTGTCCCGCCTACTGCTTGAGGAAGAGCCAGAGACCAACGTGGACACAGGCATCCCGGTCACCTCGGCAGCTGCCTCAGAATTGCCCATGACTGTGACCCCCAACTCTGAAAGACCGGCAGCTGTGGGGGCCTCAGCCCTGGAGAGCCTAGCCAGGGAGCTGAGTGACTGTCTGCCAGGGACGCCCCCCCACAGCGCCCCCAGGACCTGGGGGAGCCCAGGGCACCAGGCAGGCTCCCCAGCCAGAGACAGCCCTGGCAGCAGGACTAGTGGCCAGTCCCTCCCCAGAGGGTGTGTGGAGAGGGCTACTGCAGAGACCCCAACTCAAACTAAACTCCTGCCACCACAAACACACAGCCGAGAGCCCCTAGATGAGTTCTTTATTTGACCTCCTGTGCAGTGTGGTGTAGTCGAAACTCAATTTCCACAGTCAGTGTTCCTTTGACAGCATGGGTGTAACTTAAGGTGACCAGATACATCATTTCTCAAGGAACGTTCCTTACTTGGTGTCCAAACATTTGTTCCATCTATAAGATGGAGTGGCTTGTCACCCGAATTGTTGGGCCTGTGCAGTGTTTTGCCGCAAGTACATTTTTTGGTCTCACTCCACATGAAATGTAGCCATTTAACACATTACTAAGTTTCCCAAGCCCAGCAGAGCAAGTTGCATCTAATCCGCAAATATTTACAAAATAGGCAGATAGGCAGACGACTGAGGAAAACACAAACTTCAGCAGTGTGATGCTTCAATATCAATGTACTGTTTTTCTTTCTTAGAGCTTAGAGCTAGAAAGAACCTTCCTGAAGTGAATATGCCTATCCAGAAAATGTCAGTAGGCTAGTCATATGGTATGTGCAGTGTATTTAGATCAATAAATCTAGACATATGACAACATCTATATATAAAATAGCTGTGACATGGTGTGGGATGTCAGATTGGATTAGGACAGTGTAACAGAGATATTCAGCTCAAAATATGCCTAGAGAGAATTTTTGAAGACAATGATTTTATTTCTTAACGTATGTGTTTTTACCATGACTTAGGTAAAGATGTGTGTTCATATTCAGCAGCTGTAAGGGCTGGTGCGTGTGGTGTTAGACTGGTTTCATCACTGCTACCCATGTGATGTACAACCAACAACCAAGCACTGTGGATAACCTTTAACTAGCTAGCCTTGTTAGCTAAGGTGCCACATTCTGGACAAAGTTTTTTAATGTTATGCTAAAAACATTGGTATTGTGTGGACTAGACTGCCAAAACAAATAATTTATTTAGTGAAGGAATACCAGACTTCTGATGGTAGACACCACCAATATAACCCCAAATATTTGTTGCTCTAATTAGAGATTCTCCAATTAGAGAACTTTAGAGAGCGCTATAATTATGACTGTACTGTTGTTCTATTAATAATATATACAATTATTTTCTTCATCTGTCAAGCACATTTCTCCAAGCTAGGTTGGTTTTTACAACAGGCATCTAAACAGACACTTGAATATGAATCCTGTTGATAAATGTCATATGAATCTGTCAATAGCTTCAAATAACGCCATTACACAATGCACACATGAATTGATTTGAAGATGTTCGGCCGCTAGATCCAGACATACTTCAAAAATATTTATCTTTGTTCCCTGATTTTATTCCAACAGAAACAATATATTTAATTAAGTGATATTTTCTTCTTTGCTAAAGTATTTTCACAACCTTTCTGAAAGTATTAGTTCATGTTTACATTCTGTGAATCGGTTACACACAGTATCAGGGTTTGAACTCAAAAAACATTTTACTGTTCATATTGGTAATATATCAACCTAAAATTTGAGTTTGATATTTTGGTAAATCATGTGTCGCTCAAAATGACAAAAAATATATGTATTTGTTTAATAAATTATTTCCATGCGTAATAATTTTCATGACCATATTCTTATTATATTGCATGCAGTAGAAATGCTATGTGTGACTTTAACCAATAGCTAACACATCACTTAAACTGATGTGAACAAGGTTGCTATGTTGTCAGGAAGTCACGAGTCAGATGTTCCTCCATGAGGAGGCAGCACTGTTCCAGAGGCGTCACACATGCATCCACACCCAGAACACCAGAACCACAAGGTCACAAAGGTCATTTACAGGCAAGATGTGCTGTCCCAGTACCCTCATTCATCTTCATAAAACTTACAAGACAGCATTCCACAGTCTTACTAACTGATCCAAGTGCCTTCTGTAATATAATGGTAACTCAACATTAAATCAAAAACGTGATAAAGTTACCCAAAGATTGTAAGAAATGAAGCAAGGTTTCGAGGAGTTACACATACAGTATAGGTGTCAATATGTTCATCCATCCGAACATTGCTTATTCTTGGTTAGTGCTTGGCTTTATTATCAATCATAATCCTGAAAGAGCAATCCAGGCCAACAGTTCCATCTAAACTCTGGAGAACAGTCTTGCACGCTGCTAGTACCTCTCAAGCCGCCACCTTCTGGTCAGAGGATGTCATTACCCTGCTGAGAGCTCACCCTGCAGCCCATCCAGGCTAAATCCTGGACCCACTGGCCCTCTCTGGTCACACGCACCTTCACCGGGTCAAACCTCCAGTACTGCTGCTCTCTAAACAAGTAGAGACACCCATCCGATCGAGTCAGGGCCCCATTGGTGCCCTGGGGCACTCCGGTCCAGTCCCCCAGCTTGCGGGGGTAGTAGGGCTCCAGGTAGAGCAGGCCCAGGTTGAGGACAGAGTACCGGGAGCCCTTGAACAGGACCAGGTGTCCCAGAGGGTCGTAGTAGAAGGCTGAGTCTGGGTGGTGCGGCAAGCCCAGTTTGCTGCTTTTCTTGGGGAAGCCCGCGTCCAAGCCCAGGGTGGAGTAACGCCACACACGCTTCCCTGCAGCGGGACAGAGAGGACCAGTTCTGTCTAAGACGGCTGCTTGCCCTGTCTGTACTTAGAAATGTAATAGGATAAGACTGGATCGAATGTAAGAGAGAGAGAGAGACAGAGAGAGACATAGACAAACCTTTGAAGAAATACCACTTGTTGTCCAGAGGGGAGAAGGCCGAGGCCTCGATGGTCAGAGGGAGGTGGGGCCAGCGCTGCTGGAGAGGGAGGGGGGCGCTGGCGTTCCCCTCAGGGGACACCTTCCAGAACAGGTTGCCCCGGAATATGAACACTGTCCCAGTCTGGTCTGAAGACACATCCAGACACACACCATTTAGGACACCAGCAGACACACACACCATTTAGGACACCAGCAGACACACACACCATTTAGGACACCAGCAGACACACACACCATTTAGGACACCAGCAGACACACACAACACCAGACTGTAACCGCTGTTTTCACCATGCTTACTTCAATCCATGCAATGCGAATTAACAACTTTTACCATTGATGTATACGGTTGAGGGTTTGACCAGAGACTGACCTGTGGTGATGGCATCAAAGCCCCCCTGGCAGTAGAGGGGTAGCGCTGAACCAGCACCGGCCTCCACCTCGGCCTGCTCCCACTTCAGCAGGGCGGAGCTGAGGGCACCACTCTGCAGCCTGACAGCTCGACCCTGGGGAGGCTTCCCTGTGGACACGCAGAGCACAGCGCTCTCAACACACAGAGCACAGCGCTCTCAACACACGCAGAGCACAGCGCTCTCAACACACAGAGCACAGCGCTCTCAACACACGCAGAGCACAGCGCTCTCAACACACGCAGAGCACAGCACTCTCAACACACGCAGAGCACAGCGCTCTCAACACACAGAGCACAGCGCTTTCAACACACAGAGCACAGCGCTCTCAACACACAGAGCACAGCGCTCTCAACACACAGAGCACAGCGCTCTCAACACACGCAAAGCACAGCACTCTCAACACACACAGAGCACAGCGCTCTCAACACACGCAAAGCACAGCGCTCTCAACACACAGAGCACAGCGCTCTCAACACACAGAGCACAGCACTCTCAACACATGCAGAGCACAGCGCTCTCAACACACAGAGCACAGCGCTCTCAACACACAGAGCACAGCGCTCTCAACACTCACCCCTCCCAGCCACAGAAACATGCAGAGCACAGCACTCTCAACACACAGAGCACAGCGCTCTCAACACACAAGGCACAGCGCTCTCAACACACAGAGCACAGCACTCTCAACACACAGAGCACAGCACTCTCAACACATGCAGAGCACAGCACTCTCAACACATGCAGAGCACAGCGCTCTCAACACTCACCACTCCCAGCCTCAGAAAGAGACTCATACTGCTGTGAGACGCACATAGTTTGACTAAGCATCGAAAACAGTCGGGCTTCAGAGTGGAAAGACAAACACATTTCCCCCACATTAGGAACTGGGTGAGATTTTGGTGGTGCTTTTCAGGAAATGGTTTGCTCGCTGCGCAGCGGACAGCGACAGACGCAAACGCACAGCATCAACGGAATGAGTAATGAATAGCATTGGCAAAAACAGTGGATGCAACATGACGAACATTCCCACTCACTCAACTCCCAATGCTGCCTCTTAAGAGGGGAGACGGTGGCACTGAGCGTCACACGCCGTTTGTTTGCAAGACGCCGAGCAAACATTTATTTAAGGAGTGGATGATATCAGCATCCCAGAGGACAGACACATATACCGGTTTACACACTACACTGACCCCCAGAGTTGAGTGTCTTTATCTCGACGTAAACAGAGACCCGACCCTCCACCTCCCACCCGATCCCACACACAGAGCGCTAATAAAAGACGAAAAGGATGCAAATATTCAATACATAACAAATATGAAACCCTCAAAACTACAATTAACCAACATGGAAACAAAGCCAGCCATGTGTGTGTGTGTGTGCGACACATCCAGCCTGCCCTCCTTCAATGCAGCCTGGGAGGACTGGGGTCAGACTGGTAGTGTATAGGTATTCATGCCAGCAGACATCTGTTTCCTATGTTTCCACAGTGCCAGCACCAGGAGAGATTACTGCTCCAATCCCACAATCTCACACAAGCACACATTTTTTGATCTCACAACACCCAGCCCAGCCCTCTGTAGGTGCTGATGCCCAGAGCTATCCAGGAGCGGAGCTCTGCTTTAGGATTTATTAAACGGGGTTGGACATCTGGAAGTTGACCGGCTACAAGACTCCGGGAGTTAGATCTCAGGCTCAGAGCTGAATCCAAAAAGGTCTGTTCCATAACCATCCAGACATTCCTGTATACATGCCTGAGGAGAATCAATTTGACTCCTCACTACCTCACTAAACAACAGCATGTGGGAACCTGTCTCCCACATGCCAGGGGGGAGAGAAAAATCACTCGACATAGATCCTCCATTTGTTCCCTCCATAAAGACGTGTACAGAGTGAAGATGTAGGGACGGGTCCTCCTATATCCTGCTGCCACCCAAGGACAACAACATATATCTCACATGGCATGGCTAGCAGGTCAACTGAGGGTGTGCACGTGGTGTCATTGGTACAGTGCACTGAGGAAATATAGAAGAGGGTTAATGGTTTTCAAAGAATGCTAATCCCAGCTGGTCTTAATTTAGTTTAGTTTGTTTTTGTTTTTTTAATTCTCTGCAAATAGTTGAAAGTTCATGTTTGACAGAACTCATCACAACCTTTTTTTACAAATGAAAAGAAAGAGGCCCAGCATTAGTACAAATACAATGAGAACCCCCTCACCATAAAGCTGCTGCACAGCAGTGATGTCATCCCAGCTCAGCACCAGGCCACGCCCCAGCTTCCTGTAGTACGGTGACATGAGGGCGTGGCGGACGGGCGAGTGTTCCAGCCCCAGGGTGTGGCCGATCTCGTGGGCCATCACCATGAACAGGTTGTGACCCTTGTGGCTATTGAGCGTCCACCGCTCTGCCATGTCAAAGTGGGCCTCCCCGCGACACGGGAAGAAGGCGTGGGCGAGAGCTCCCCCTGAGAACGAGAGAGAGACAAAGACAGAGAGAGAGAGAGAGAGAGAGAGAGAGAGAGAGAGAGAGAGAGAGAGAGAGAGAGAGAGAGAGAGAGAGAGAGGGAGAGGGAGAGGGAGAGGGAGAGAGGGAGAGGGAGAGGGAGAGGGAGAGGGAGAGGGAGAGGGAGAGGGAGAGGGAGAGGGAGAGGGAGAGGGAGAGGGAGAGGGAGAGGGAGAGAGAGGGAGAGGGAGAGGGAGAGAGAGGGAGAGAGGGAGAGAGGGAGAGAGGGAGAGAGGGAGAGAGGGAGAGAGGGAGAGAGAGGAGCACGTCAGACAGAGGGACCGGAGGAAGAAATTGGCGAAGAGTAAGCCCTGCTTTTACTCCCTTCCACCAGCAAGCTGACCGGGGCCGTCGAAGGCGTTGCTCGTCCCGTCGTTGTGCTCGCCGTCGTAGAAGGCCAGGCGAATGTCAGAGGGGCCCTGCGTGGCCTCCTGGAACACCAGGCCTGACACGTCGCTCCACAGCTGGAAGGCGGCGCGCACCGCCAGCCTCACAGGGCCCGGGGCCAGCTGCTGGGGCCAGTTCACCACACGGTACGTCAGGTGGTGCTTGTACCACTTCTCACCTGCTCAGAGCAAGAGACACAGAGCGACAGAGAGAGAGAAGGGGAGGGGGGGTGGTGGTTTTGTAACTTACATGCACACTGAATTGCAGTTCATACAGAAGGTATTTTTCTGTGCCTGTGTTGCAGCTTGTACATCACGCCTCTTCACCACAGGGGCCTCTTAAACAGCGGCTTGAGAAATGATAGGATGTGAACCATGTTAGCTCTCTCTAGGAGTAAACCTACAAGGCCTAGTTGACTACAATGTTCGGTAAATAATTTGCTTCAACACGTGTCCGTGGTTTCCCGACTTAGACATAATAACACATCTGCACACCCTAACCCACGCTCGCTGGGCGTGAGATGCAGTCCTCTTCATCCTTAACAAACCATAACTCCCCTTTGTACACCGGAGATTACACAATGTAGCACCTATAGATCACTAAAGATAACCCCACACCCCGCAGACCAATAACAACCGTAAACAAACACCCTTCCAGGACACAGTAACGGCTAACGGAGCTCGATGGAGACCGCGTGCCAGGTTTTCCCAGCCCAGAGCAGCGTGTCTGGGGGGGGGGGGGGGGGCACATGTCTGAGAGATCTCCTCTGACGCCTGGACGTGGTGAGACCATCAGGGGCCACTTGAGTGCTCTCTGTATCCTGGAGCCAGATGAGGAGATAAACTGACCATGCCAGCAAACATGGGTTTGACCATGATGTCACTGAGATATGATGTGTGTCTGTGTGTGTGTGTACACGGGTGTGTGTGTATACATCTTCCCAGATGATTATTCCTAGCTCTGCTAAACCTCTGTCCCAAAAGACGGCAAAGGAGGCAAAAGTCCGATAAAGAGCACATTCCATGACTTCCCTCATGGAAGTACTTAGGCCTGTGCCCTGTGAGGAAAAGCCCTCATGCTGTAGGAAGTGACAGATTACCGGAGAGCTAATAGTCATTGTTTATAGAGAACACTGGAGGTGCAGAGAGAGAGCGGGGCTGTTGCAGTGTTGTAGAGCACACATAAGTCAAACAGGCTTGGAGCTCCAATCTCTGGTCAGACTGAAAGAGAAGGGACAGCATGATCAGACAGAGGCCTCTCAGGACTAGCGACGCAAGACCATCCACACCGATCTATGAGGAGTATTCAGTCCAAAAATGTCTTATCTCCATTTTGATTGTTGAATTGAACTTGGGAAGCACCTCTGCCAGAAGAGGTCAATGTACAGTTACACACCTCACACAAGCACACAGAATAATCACAACCCCAAGCTGCTTATCTTGGGCCAGGAGGATGGAATGTAGCTTCAGTAAATATCCCAGGGAACGTTGGAAAGATTTCTCTAGCCGGTGTGAACACAGGAGCCCTTTGGAAATATACGTGTGAGGTTTTCCTATTTCGTGCTCAATAGCAAGACCTCTATACAAAGCAAAACTATGAAAGCAGACTTTCAAAACCCCAACATTAACTGCTGAGTGGGGCTGGATAACTATCCTCACACTGGTACTTCCTGATATAAAAGGCTAATGTGAACCAGACTCAAATCTGCACACTGACACCTTATATTTGAGGTAGGAATGAACTTCCTCATGACGGTGTAACAGTATCTAGCATCAGACTTTGTGTTTAGACTTGGTGTCACACTTTGAACCTTGACAGCAACCTTGGGTCGCGTGAGGCTGTGTTTGTGTTTACCAGGCCAGTAGCAGATGGCAGGTCTCAGGTACAGACATGAACAGAGAGCATTCACTCTCAAGGATGCATTCCCAGAGTATTAGCCAATTCCCCATCTCTCCCCCCCCCCCGTGACAGGTTGGAATGTAGAGTGTTCACAGTTCAGGCGGGGCTGAACTGTGCGTGGAGGCAGCCCTGGGGAGGCAGTCCTGGGGAGGCAGCCCTGGGGACCTGACATTGCTGCCACACCGCTGGGAACTACTGGATGGACTGGATGAACCCAGCCAGCCGGCACCAAATACCTCAACAGACCATGGAGAACCAGTGGCGCAATCATACTGTTTCATTTGGTGAACACATCACACGGCCATGAGAAAACATTGTCAACAAGAGGGGCCACTGGGTTTTGCTGAACAAATGAACATACGTGTTGCACTAGTAGTCACAAGTAAATCTATTTGGAAGTTGTCATGTTGGATGTGCTCAAGGACAGGCTGGGGGCCAGACAGCATCCTGGACCCTGGGATGGGTGAGCGGGTGTGCCCACAGAGCTGGCCAGGGGCGGACGCGTGTAACATCAAACACCACTTCTGCCTAAATTACACCCCATGGTGCTATTAGTCCTGCTTCAGGACAGGAGACGACACACCCAGACAGCCGTCAGGAGTTTATGAGCTGTAACCACAGCAGACACTACACACACACAGGGAGCAATATGAAACCAAAGTGATTCTTCCCTTACACACACACACTATACCTGGCGCAGCATAACGTTTCTTGCGTAGTGTGGGCTTGGAAGGAGCTCCACTTCCTGTGAAGATGTTGTTGACCCTCTGGGCCCAGACTTGATGGCTGCTGTCGTCCTTGACCCCGCAGCGTGGCGCTCCCATCTGCCTCAGCGTGGGGCCGTCCAGCCGTCCGGTGACGGGCAGGTGGGAAAGCCACTGGAACTCCCTGAGCAGAAGGACGTAACTCTCTCACAAACCAGCGAAAAAACATTTCGCTGGTGATTTGGGCAAATGTGTTAAGATGTGAGGATTCACACTGGAAGTTAGTGTTTATCTACAGGGTTATTCGGGTGGTTCAAATTCCAGTGTGGCAGGCCCTGTGCAGTGACTTGTAAGGCAGTTATTTACTGGCAGACATTAAGCCCCTGAACATGGATCCCTGGCTGGCAGGCTGACCCCCTTGAGGACTTTGGGCAGCATGACTCAGTCTGATTACCATCTGGCTCACCATTTCCACAACCTAACATGGCTTCTAGAAGTTAACTCAGTCTTGATAACGTATAGGACAAACTTTTTCTTAAAGATGGAATAAATACATGTATGGAGTGAACAGGTGATGTGACGAGAAACAGACAAGGTGTGAACACATCCTGTCAGGGTCAGACCACACTGAGCCAGGGACAAATCTAGACAAGACCCTACCTGACTGCTGACTGGATCTCCACAGCATTGTGGGCATGGTCTTCATGTAGGTATCCATATTTCTCCAAGAACCCCTGCAATTTATGCATATGATTTACAGCTGTATCTGCATCTATGGGAAATACATGTGTTACACTGTTCTACATTAACACCGAACTTCATACGACTACATAGGTTTCGTTAATGTGTTGTAATTGTAAGGCAAGTCGACTAGATTTAGAAAATGGACCGGCCGGAATTTGATATTTTATGAGCTGCAGAACGAAGTAGGCTACTAAGTCACATCGAGATTGCCCGCATAATCATACAGTATGATCAAATATTGGGGGGGACGTGTCCCATAATAATAAAGTAGGCCTAATTGATTATTCTTTCTTAATTGGTCATAGTTCACAAGTAGGCCTACTTCTCACTGAGGATATATTTATTTATTAATAATCAAATACCTACCAAGGAACTACCTTTGTACTAAATTTGCCATTAGGCTACTTACTGCTTAGTTAATTTTGGTTCCATATTAGTTAAAAGTATTAAGTTCGGTGTTAATGTAGAGCTACCCATTACGTCCTGCATAGCTACTCGTTAAGAACGGACTATTATCCTAAAGTGTTACCAATATCCTACATGCTCTAAAGGGAAGTTCTGGCCCATAAACCAGAGGGTTTTTTCTTTTTTTTCCTCGTCATGAGTCATTGTGGCAGATTCGCAGTCAAGTAGCAGCAAGCGGAACTTGGTGGACCACCCATCTTCACTAGGACATATAAACCCTAGATTCTCCGTCTTCAGGTTCTACGCGCCGTGTTACGCACGGACAGGTTCAGAGATAATTACAGATGTGGCAGTGGACGGGGGGGAAATAAACCTACTTGTTGACAACGTCGTTCCAAAGTTACGGTGGACCATTGTTTCCATTACTCAACAGTAAGTGTTATGAGCTCGTGTTTGGCACTACATTTACAAGTTCAACAGAGAACTCCCAATAACCATTTAAAGCGTTAATTTCACAATACGTTTTGGGTAAAATGAATTTGTAATTTCACTTTCAATTAAATGTCACAAATCTCAACATAACAAAACGAATCAGACCATGATTTACACAACAAATACACCAAAAACACATTTTATGGGTAGGTAATACAAGTACTGTGTTCACAACAACTTACCTCTGCTTCGCTCTCGCTCCACACGTCAGTTTTCAAGGGTGAACAATTAGTTAATTTGATTAGAAAAAGCGCTGCCAATATTAACAGTTCGCAGATATCTCGCAACTTGTACTGATCCAGAAAAATTCGTATATTCATTGTATGACACTTGCAATACGATATGCGCACCAGAGGACATAATCAATGATGTGAACTAGAACGACACATCTGTTACTTCAGACAAGAACATGGACTTGTAAGAGTGCGTTATCCCCTCCAATGTACAACTCGCCCTCCCATTACAGTGAAAATCTAGTTCCGCCCCCCACTGCACAGCTGCAAGAAGCCTGAAGGCTAAATGCCATGTCAATTTTCCTTTATAATCTTAACCAAGTCTTTTGACATTTAATTAGATTTCTGGCCAGGGGCGTAGCCAGAATAATATTTTTGGGTAGGCCTAGACAAATATGGATAGCTATCTTTTCAGTTTGTTTTCTTATTTACTTTGCGATGAGTACCCGTGCATAATTTTTCGGAGATATTTTCATTTTTGGGTAGCCCTTAGAACAAATTGGGTAGGTCTGTGCCTACCCAGGCCTACGCCTCTGCTTCTGGCACAATCAGATGGGCTAGTTGACATGGAGTATATGTAAACACTGAATCTGCCCCAATCTTGCTATAGCAAAAGAAAAGATCAAACTGGACATCAGCACCTTTTAAGATCAGAACAGTTTAATATCATTTGGAAAAAAGAAAACCCAAGTAAAACAGTTCCTTTCAATCTTACAAAACAATGATACGAAGTCTACCTCACAATGTCTGGACCTAGAATTAGGGAAATTAAAAGAAACAAACAAAAAAAAAATGACATTTGACCCTGCCTAATACACCAACACTGCCCATCAGCCCAAAAGTCCTTTCACAGTAGTCACACCTTCCCTCAGCGCAAATGTGGGATGCTATGGCAATGAAAGGTATGTGAATCATTCTGTCCCCTGCCTCTTCCCCACTCGTTAGACCCTGGGCTGGAGGGTCTTAATATGAATGTTTAGTATGGCCGGTCTCTTCTGTCTTCTCTATGATCCCCTCTGAGGAAAGACAACAAAAAAAGGGGGGGGGGGGGGGGGGGAATAAACATGAGTCCAAGTCAGCTGATGGAATGACACTAGCTACATTTCACACCAAATCTCTGCAATGACGCCCCCCTGTGGACAGAAGGCCGCTTATGAGGAATCGTCCCGGCATCCTACCTTCCCCCCATCTTGTAGCCTCCTCCTCCGTAGCCTCCTCCGCCGCCGCCACCGTAGCCTCCGCGGTCACCTCCGCGGTCCCCTCCGCGGTAGCCTCCTCTGCCCCCCCTGTAACCGCCCCGGTCACCTCCGTATCCTCCTCTGCTTCCGCGATCTTCATACACACACACACACACACACACACGCGCATTACATCTGCTGCTCACCCCGTCCCATGACGCCGGCGTGTGCTCTTTGATGTCATACCTCCTCCGCTGTCACCAGGTTTAGGCGTGCCACACTTGTTGCACTCGTATCTCCGGGCAAAATTCATGTTGCCACAAGAACTGAGGGGGCAGTTTGAGGAAAACGCTGGTTAAAAACTCATTAGGGTTAGACCTCGTCACTATGACAACCCCAGCAGCCTCTACCCCTGGACCAGCTATTATGTTAAAACACCCCTCCCAAAGTCAGATGAGCACTGAAATATCAGCCAACTCCTGGAGAGGCTTGGGTGATGTTTAGTTCTACACAGGACAGCAGATTTCCTCACACACCTATTGGGACAAGGCCAGTCTCCTCCTTTGATGTCAAAATTAGGTCCCCCACCACCACCACCACCACCAAAGCCACGTCCCCTGAATCCTGAGGGAGGGAGAGGAGAAGACTACAAAGGTTAGTTACTAGTCTACATGAATAATATATATATATATAATTTTAAAGGTCACATTTCATTCAACTTGACATATGAAGCATCAGACCTCCTCCTCGGCCTCCTCCCCGGCCTCCTCCTACTCCTCCACCCCTCTGCGTGAACTCCGCCCTCCGGGTGGCAAAAGACACCTTGATTGGCTTTCCTTTGAACTCCTTACCTACATACAAAAGGGAGGACATTTGTTAGCACACTTGCCTTCATGCTTTTCCCTGTCACTGTCTGGATCTGTGACTACAGGGGCACTTACCATCAAACCAGTCGATGGCCGCTTTGGCAGAAGGAGGGTCATCGAACGAGACGGTGGCTTCACCTTTCAGCCGGCCGGTAGCCTTGTCAGAGTACAGGTTGATCATAAGCTGACCGGTCTTTTTGTTCATCTGCAAACGTGGGAACAAGAGTTTAGAGATGGGGGGTACGCAGTCAGGAGGGGCAGAAAGTGGTTGACGAGTCCCAACACCACACCTTGATGATCCCGATCTGTTTGAAGTAGTCGCCCACTTCCTGGGGCGTCACTTCCTCCCCCAGGCCCTGGACGAAGATGGTGTTGTTGTCAGAGTTGTCCTGATCTCCAGCTGTGGACCAGACAGGACAGATGTGTTACAACGACCAGTGACCTTGGCGACCGGAACCTTCTGGACTTGGGTGACTTCCCGGTGGCTCCAGGTTCTTCTGGGTGTGACACTCACCTTGGTCGTCCCTGGAGCCGTAGTCTCGTGGACCTGGAACAGAGCAGAGAGGGGTGGGAGGGGGGAGAGACGTGAGCTACACACTCAGGAGTCACTTGTATAAAAACAGATCCAAATCACTGCCTAACAATATCAAACGGTGCCAATTCTACATCTTGACAGGGCTGTCTGCTGCAGTTGAGAGTAACATCATATACCAGCATCTTGCAACATGAGCACAATTATATTTTGGGAGTAGTTTAGAGAAGGTAAAACCACCAAATCTTTCCAGGTCTAGAAAGTTTCCTTCTTCGCCATAGGCAAACCTCTCATCCTCAGGAATTTACAGTCAAACCATGTCTTCATGCAATCAGTACCATTATTTAACAACTCTGGCTCCATGTGCTTAAAGATCTGAAGAGCATTTATGAGAATTCCCCCTAAGAACACTGGGTGGAGTCCCTTGGGATTGGACAAGAAAACGGTGGCATTTCAAAACTTCCTTCTTCAAAACTTCCTTCTTATGTTTTTTTTTTTGTCTAATCATGTTTCCTCCCCCACCGAGACAGTTCTGATGCTCGTCACTTACCACCGAAAGTTTTGAAGCCACCACGGTCACCACCTCTGCAGAGGAAAAATTGGGAGAAATGATGGCTTTCCTTTGTCCCCAACAGAGCTCAAAGCTCCCCTACATCCCCACCAGTAAGCACTCCTGCCCCAGTGTGTGACTACGGTGGAGATGGCTCACACGAGGGAATGTGTTAGTCTTGGACAGTATAGATCAATGGTCAGACTACAGGTAGAACGACTGCTATTGAACTGATGAGAAGCGGCCCTTATGGTGAGCAGGACTGATTTGAGTTGTTTTGGAGACCAAATTGGATAGAAATAAACAGTTGGTGCCTAGCCAACTTTGTTTTGAATAATAAAGTCTGAATGGTAATAGTCTGAGGCACTCGACTAGTCGAATGCTCTTCCATTGAGTGCTTATATGAGCTCCATTAGCTGAGGTCCAAGTTTTATTTCATTCACTCTGAAACCTGTAGTGTAAAATGTAGATCCATGTTAACAATACATGTGGCCATGTCAAATATATAACACTCAAATATGTTGATACTGTACAGGTAAGCTGAGATAGTGCTCCAGTTTTGTGGCTGAACATTTCCCCCCCAAGAACAGATCACACGTGGACATGGGTTTTAGCTGTTCATGAAGGATCTCAAGGCAAAGTCTCGGGACAAGTGGAACCCAAGCGTTTGTGGTGAGCTACTTCTGACTGGAGCACAGAGGCAGCCGACATGCGTTACGTCAATGACATCTGTTGGGCAGAGGAGCAGCTGGAACTCATGACGGATCTAAGCAGGGTCGTGGTCAGCTCCAGTATTTGAAGTACCTGCTGATCTGATGTGGTTGTCCTGTGAGATTCCATGAGACCTAACTGTGAGGGTAGTGCTATATCTACTCTGCATGACCTCAAATGCCAAGTACACTGCATCCCAGAACCACAAAGAAAAGGTGATTCTCATGCATTTCAGACAATGACAGTGGGACCTAGCCTCAACCTTGACCAAAGCCAAAGCAGAATCAACCGATCCCAGTAGGGGGACTAAATGTCCCAAAGGTCACCTTCTACAGCACTTAATCCGTAGAAAGACTGGAGACTGGAGCACTCTTGAGTGAAGTGGATGAATCCTCAGGACACAAGTAAGTCTAATGTGCAGAGTTCATTCCTTCAGGGGGAGGGGGGGGGGGTCATAGATATCAGCGGCAGAGAGTTCAGCACATCATATCACTCAGATCCTGCCAGTTTTACAAGGATTACCTTCAGATAGACAGAACATGACAATTTCTGCATGCAAGTCTATGAATGAGAAGACATTCCATTGGAGTGTTCATGTAGAATGCAATGTTTATGTAGAATACAGAGTATAAAGTGGAGATGGTGGTGGCAGGGAGGCGGGGGGGAGGGTCTACAAAAGGGTGAGGCACCAGTGTATGGGTGAAGTGAGAGTGGATGGGCTAGCATGCGATGCGCGAGGATGTCTGCCAAGGATGGTGTGTGGAGTACCTGTCGGGCGGTCGCGCTCTGGGACTTACCCCATACCAGAAGGAGGGCCGCCTCTTCCCCCGCGCTCGTATCCTCCCCCGCGCTCGTAACCGCCACGGTCGTAGCCCCCGCGCCCCCGGCCTCTATAGCCCTCAGACCTGTCAGAGCCGCTGTCCTCTCCTCCATACCTCCTGGCCTGGCCGCTCTCACCTGGGGAACAGCACACACACACACACACACATCACGACACTGGCTGGAGTCACACCTGGTCGTTTTACAGCAAGTGATTCAGACGTCATTCATAATCATTCATTCAGGTTCCAAATGGGCCTAATCACGTTTAACAACATTAAGATGGCATGCAACTAAATGGAATAGAAATTTGGGTGGCTAGTTGTCTCTACAGTTCGTGTTTTGTTCATGATCAGTCCAACAGGCGCAGAGATTTTTTGCTGAAACAAGTGATCCAAACTGTAGAGGCGACTCCAGGTTAGTATATATCAAACTAGTGATACATATTCTAACCGTAACTGTCATCCCGTCTTCCATAACCACCTCCTTGAGAATGGCCATGTGACCCAGGCTGACCGTAAGATGATGACGTAGTCTTGTCGGCATACCTAAAGGAGGAAAAGATCAAACCCTTATTTTACAGCAGACTAGCAGGGCCAGCACACTGGCACCACCAGGAAGCTCAACGTTCATTCAATCAAGACAAATCAATATGCAGTTCATGGAAATCGGGTGGCTGAACGGTGAGGGAATTGGGCTAGTAATCAGAACGTTGCTGGATCAATTACCCGCTGTGACCAGAAATGACTTCACCCTCCTTGCCTCGGAGGGGAGTGTCCCTGTACTTGCTGTAAGTCGCTCTGGAGGAGAGCGTCTGCTAAATGACTAAATGTATAGTAATCCAGACCAATGAATTTGGTAAATGCATTAAACAAAACCTAATACGAGAATGTTTTGTAAAGTTGAGACACTGCATTTTACCAGATGCCAATTGTTCAAGTGTGTAGTGTTCTTGAATGCATGAATATTATTCTCTCAAATATAATAGAACTCTGCTTGAGTTGCTCAAAAGGGCCAACATTTTTTAATTAAAATTCAAACATTTGGGGAAACTTGTAAATGAAACAACAGTGAGGTTACTCAAGATATCCCCAGAAACAAGAGTCACGCTTCCTTCAGCATGGCATACAGTTGGCGGGTGTGGTTTGGTAGAAAAATAGTTCCTACATGAAACTGCTCACAAGGTCTGTGGATTACCTTGAATAACTGGGTCATGATTTCTGGAAAGACAATGCTGTCGAGTTTGCATTCCTGCCCCACTTTGAGCACCACAAGCAAAGTTCCATTTTATTCTAGAGAAGGCAGACATCCCTACAGCCAATATCTCCTCAACTCTGAAACTCGCACCAAAACGATTTAGATGAATAAATAGCACTACATGCAAGATGAAAAACAATATTTTTGACTTTGGGGTGAACTGTCCTTTCAACGCTAGGACCAAGCCAACTCCACCAGCGTGTGCTGTGATGTCATCCCACTGACACCTTCATTTACCTCAGGTGCATGCAAGTCAAATGATGTGCCAACTGGAAGAGTTCCCTTTTTTTCTTTCACAAGGCTACGTGTGGTGGTTTAATTGAACTTATTTTGACTGATTTCAGCATTGAAATCCGATCCAAGAGGCTTCACTAGTGAGTGTCCAGTCAGACTCACCCAGACGAGGCGTCAGAGCCCTGCTGTCCATAGCTATCGAAGGCAGGCGGGGTCTGTCCATAACCTCCCTGTGTCGCCTGGCCATAACCCTCAGCTGGAAGACAATCAGAAACATGAGAAAGGTTCAGGCTGAAGTACAGTCTAGATATGGATTGCATAAAGACATTGAGCATGAGGCATGATAGGATTCACAATAACATTCTTCAAACGGATGTAGTTTATCATACCAGGTTGTCCATAGCTGCTGTAGCCTGGTGCACCATAAGAAGCACCACCATTTCCTTGACCATAGCCCTGAAAAACAAACATTTATTTAAAAAGGAGTGAGAATTCTCCAACCCATTTTCTACTGAACTTGATGACAAGTCAAAATTATGACATCCCATCGTTATGGGGTTAAGGATGATTACACATACCTGGCCACTTTGCTGAGTGCCATATGATCCATAGCTAATAAGAGAAAGTAATCTAGTTAGTCAAGCATCAACATCCAGTCAAATTGTACAGTTGAGCATTAGGTTAACGCCTACAATTAATTGTTGCTCTCAAAACAAAAAGGCTTGAATGGCCCATTGGTTATCCACTTCATGGACCGTATAAAAACTTCCTGGATGGCTAGAAACACTCAAACTAGGATTTTGATGTGCGATAATAGCTAATGGGCATCAATGTGTTTAGCCTGAAAACAACGTCAGTCGAGTTAGTGTTACCTTTGTGCTGCGCCATGCTGACCGTAGCCAGAATCTGTACAGAAGATAAACAGAAGAAATGCAATAAGTTACACCGAAGCCAAATTAATTATATGGTGGTAGCCATTACTTGTTAGCCGTGTATATATATATAATAACCAACAACTAACTTCAACAACTAAACAAGATAGTTGGCTAACGTCTCTCTTCTAGAGCCCTGTTTGCTCATTCATGACGATAGCCAGCAGTTAGCTCTATTGGAGGCAAACATCGGAGTGGTAATTCGGGATAACCTTGCTTAGCCCTGGTCGTCGCGAATTTGGGAGTCTTGTTAACATGTTGTTGTTTAAGTTAATTGACTGGACACCGTTTAGGTTATTCGGTGGCACTAAAAACAGCCGATATAAATTGTCAAAATACAACAATGGCGGAAATAGCAACCATTGCTAGCTGGCAATAAAAAGGCAGAAAGCACAGGCCTCTCCCCATAGCTTGCTAGTGCTAGCTAGCTGCCGATCAACTACCAAAGAGGTGGCTAGCTTAACTACTGTCGGCTAAACCACACCACGCTACTCTGCACGAGAGAAATGGCGGTCCATTTTTTAGAATAAATGGCCATATCCATAAAGACAAAATACACCTGGCAAAATAAAACACGCTATAAGTGGATAATTTGTAATAATTCACAGCAAACACGGTTTAAAGAAGTGAAAGTAAAATGAATGTTTACAAGAGGCTAATTTCCTCTAGAAATCGAGGCAGTGGAACTGATTCTTGCAAGCTAACTAATGTTAGCCAGCTAGCTTGGTCGCGCCTGAAATCCACTTCGGCTAGCTAGGCTACATTGCTGGCTGGACCAGTGTCTCGGTAGCTTTCTTCGACACCTTTCTATAATGGAAACATATCTATCTAATTTAATATCCCCTCAAGATAATATATGATCTCACCCGAGGCCATTCTTCTTTTTGCGTTGTTTTAAAATATCCGATGAATCACTTTCCCACAAATTAAAAACCCAGCAACAGAAGCGCAGACAGCGCACACACTGCGGCACTTATGAACTCTAACCCGATGGTGGGATGGACCAACTGAAGTTCATCCGTTACATTTGTAAAGATGATGAATGAAACCTCATTATCTCTGATATGTCTCATGCACAGACTTTTAACAATACTCAGACACCATATCATGCTATGTACTAAGATAATTAATACATTTCTTACGAATTATCCACCATTATGTATTACCCCTCCACAAATGGTATGATCCATAGCGCCGTTTTTGTCTTCTCACTTTGAGAAGATACCATGGATAGTGTTGATGTTTCCTGCATCATATATCTAAACATAAGTGTAAATATACCATCTACAAATGATGACACTCAGTATGGATAAAAGTATTGCAATATGTAAATTCATGCTAAAAGGAAAATAATTCACGGAATAAAAAAATGATGACCCATTACTTCCGGAAATCTTGAGACCATAGCAGATACCAGTAATGCTGTTTCAAATGTTAATACTTTACATTTCTGTCAATTAAAAATTAGGTTGCAGAAAGCGGTGTATACATGTATTTCTATAATTTCTAGCATGGCCTAAATACTTCATTTCCTGCGATCTTTGGAAACGTCTTTCAACTCATCTATAATGTTAAAGGTTGACATGGCCGTTTTGGGAGAAAATGAAACACAGAAACATGAATTGTTTATTAAACCGTTATTTTAATTGATTTGTTAAAAATGAATACCTAAATGACTTTCAGTTATACACACTACAATATATTAGAAATATTTAGGGAACAGAGAAAATGTCTAGATAGAACGTGCTTACTCCAACCCTGAAACAAAAGGCACCAGAAAATCAACAGAAGGTACCAGGCTTTACCAGCCTAATGAGTAGGTTCCCCTTATAGGTACTGTGGTCCCAGTAAAAAAAAGAAAAGAAAGTTAGGACCTAAATCAAATGAACGAAGGGTATTTCACATTCAAAACAAGAAACAGATAAAACATGTAGATATGGCCAAAATGTGACGATTTGATGGGCAGCATCTTTCACATTTCATGACCACAAACATGTGAAATATAGACAAACAACAGTGATTAGTGTGCAATAGTACAAATATAAGAACATGAAATGATAACCCTTATGATGCCACAACCAGTTGTCGGTACGCCTCACCATTCAAAGTACAGGGGAAGGCTTGCATGATTTCAGCGTACATCCATGTTACCAAATCTTTTTTGTAAACTGGATCTGAGATGTTGCAGATAATACCCAAACTCCATAAAATTATATCATACCTTCTATCTTTAATAAAGGGCTTCAGCACTGATTTGCCACATAATGTCTTGTGTTTTTCAGTTTTTTGAATGATCAGAAATGTACAGCACTTATTTCAATGCATAAACTACTTGAGCTTTTCACACATGGTCAGTCAACACATTGTTAATAAGATGAAGTTACCATTGAACAAATAAAAGAATTTCCATTTTACTTTTTGTAAAAAAACTAAAACACAATGCATTTGATACACTACTCTCCTGTTAAAAGACCCATCCGAGTGACAAACGTACAACTCTTTATTATACTAACCTTCACTTTGCACTGTACAAATATATATACAGCTACTGGATAACATGACCACGCTTTCCTTTCTTATCAGAGAATAGAATCCTCACTTTGAATGTGTACAAATATAAAGGCAGAAATGAATTCTGACAGCTGACTTACATTGACTACCATTCAAAAGATTGCATTTGAAAATAAGCATATTTGTATTGCATTTCTGTCTGTATGTATGTATGTATGTATGTATGTATGTATGTTTCTACTTTGCATGGTAACAACTAGTAGTAACTCCATTGTTAACTTAAGTGACCATCCCTTGACCTGGAAAACAGAGTAGTCACCCCCTCATTTCAGCCAAGCATCAACAAATCGATCATATCTTCAATATCATAACGATGAGTTGTAAGGATGTAAGGTAAACTCTAGAGTTGCTGTATGTCTGGGCAGAAACAAAAACCTGCATACACTGTGACTCAAACACCGAAGACCTTGACTGCAGTTCCCATCAGTCCTGACACAAACAACAGAGGAAGTCCAGATCAGTGGTTGGAGTTGAGATCTTTTAACTCCAGACGTCCTGAGAATACCGTCCCTTGGTCATCAGTTTCTTGACGTAGTCAGTGGCCTGAGCGTGCGTCATGCCGCCCAGCTCCTCTGCCATTTCACAGAAGGCCGTCTGCACATCCCTGGCCATGTTCCGCGCATCCCTGGACACGAGATATACATTATCATCTGGCTTCTGCTGCAGCACGAGTAGCATTGTTAACTTTGTAGAGGAGCCTTACTTACCCACAGATGTAGATATGAGCATTGTCGGTGTGTATCAGCTTCCAGAGGTTCTCCTTGTTGTTCCTTATGAGATGCTGCACATATACCTGAACAATACATAGGAGGCGTATCATCACTATGCACAACACACATATTTTGCACATCCTCCCAGTACCAGCCATCACATGCACAACCCTAAACCTTTTGCCTTCCAACCGCAGGGGAGGAGCCCTAGCCACACCTTTTGCTCCTGGTCCCGAGAGAAGGCAATGTGAAGCTGGGACAGCACGCCAGTCTTTTCAGCCTCCTCCAGTTCCTCCTGGTAGATGTAGTCCTCATTCTTGTGCCTGCAGCCGAAGTACAACACCGTCTCGCCCAACTCCTTTCCTGCAGGAACAATCAAGAAGACCACAAGTTTGCTTGTGAGGACTGTCGCTTCACGACTGAAGATGTTCTGCATGTTTAATTTTGAGATTAAAACACAGGCAGGTCATCAAAACCGGACTTAAATTAGAATAAAAGACTAAAAGTGCACAGTTCTAACAGTCTTATAGATTTCTATGTGAATAATTAGCAAAGTTAGCCGTTTTTATTTATATGACACTGTCGCTACAAACCTTGTTCTATCAACCAGCCTCGCTCTTGGATGAAGCCCATGAAGGGAGCGATGCCGGTTCCAGGGCCGACCATAACAACTGGGTTGCTGGCTTTGAAAGGCAGGCGGAACTGGGACTTGCGGATGTACATTGGCACGGTGGATTTATGTCCGTTATCAGTAACCAGTTTATTCTTAAGCCAATTGGTGGCTACTCCCTTGTTGAGGCGGCCAGTCTTGGTGGTGTACTCCAACACCACAGCGCAGATGTGGATGCTGTTGGGGTGCACCTACCAGAGGAGGAAAGGGAAGTCATCACTGTACAACATGGTCAGCTTTCATACCATTGTAACAATACACACGCATTGCTTTTGTGTTTGGAAGTCACAAAGGAGTATAGACCTTGGCGGAGGAGGCTATGGAGTAGTAGCGCGCCTGCAGGCGGGGCATGAGCTCACACAGGTGGTCGATGGGCGGGCGCAAGGATGGAAGGTCCTCAAGAATGGCCAAGATGTTCCTACTGGCATCAAGCACCCAATTCTGGTACAAACCCTAAACACGTATAACACTGGGTTGTAAGTAAATATTTGTTACGGAATGACTCAAAGGGCATTTGGGAAGTGGACTTTCTACACACCTTGCCCTCAGCGGCAGAGGAGGCCATCTTGCGCATGTTCTCCTGGTCCTTAGGGTCAGAGGCGTACTGGGCCAGCTCATACAGTACATTGGTGCGAGGGGGGTTGGTGATATCCAGGTAGTGGGTCAGGGCAGTACGGTAGGTGGTAGGACAGGGGAACGGGTGCTTTTTATTGGACTCCTCTGAAACATAAGATAATCCCATTGGTTAACATTCAGGTCAGTCAGTGACCATACAAGGAAATGACAACGCACACAGATTTGTCATGAGGAACGCTCTGATGTGTTTGATGGACTAGAAGTCAAGGTGGTGTGTCTGTTAATGACATACCATCAAGGTTGTTTAGGGAGATAACCAGATCAAGGTCTACTCCAAGGATTTCTCCGAGCTTGTTCACAATTGCTGTGTCATTGGTGGGGAAAACAGCCACATGGTCGCCAGACTCATACCTGGGGTCAGAGAATCAAGTCAAAACGGATATGTCCACAACGGAATATGTTCTTACTTCAATCTTAAGGGATAATTGTTTTAAGACTTTGCAAATGTATAACCTATTCTTGTGGCTATGCCCACTCTTACCTAATTTTGGAGCCTGTAATGTCTAGTTCAATGTGCATAAGATGTCTGTCGCCTGATTTGTTGAGCTTGCGGTTGACGATGACAGGGGCCAGGAAAGGGTTCTTAGCATCAAAAGGTCTGGGAAAGAATGATACAGTTTCAAAACATCATTTTAATAGTACATTTTCTGTATTTGCACGATGAAGGAAGGTAGAAAAACAAAATGCTTCTTTCTCCACTAGGAGGCAGGAGCACTTTAAGAGGAGGGCACCCACATAGCTGGATATATACACACTGATAATGATACACTTCTAAGAACTAACAGACAGAAATAACAAAGGAGGAATACAAAACACACAGGAATACATATGGATATGTACTGTTTTGTGAACGTGGAAAAAACGGATGTAATTTGAATGAGATTTAGAAGAAAATGAGCAACAAGATCTAAAAATGTATCCTTCTGCACGAGAACGGCGGAAATCAGAACACGTGCCTCATCTTTCCAATATGAATGAGGTCCACAGACTGAGGTCTACAGACTGAGGTCTACTCACGGTTTCTGGACCTCAAAGCTCTTCAGCCGGCCCATCTCTCCACTGTACACTTTGTTCATGTTGATGTCATGGTGCTCCTTCAACTCATACTGGCGAATGCTGGACACACACACAGATTAATTAGCCTTCAAATGATAATGTTTTGCCATGAGGTCATATGAGAAGATAAACGACAGATGGTGTAGCGAGACAGTAGACAGGCCGAGGCACCTCGAGTCATCTCCTGAAGCCTCCACTCCGAAATGCTCGCACATGGCTGGCCAGAACTGCTCCCTCCAAGAGACAAAGTCCTCCTCCAGGCTGAAGGCAACAAAGTGGATGAGTGTGATGTGTTTGTAGGAAGTAGGACTGAGTAGCTGAGGAAACGGAGGCAGGACCCTCTTAAGGCCACATTAGTGACACCGGGGAACGACGAGTAACTCACTTGCCATCGTCGTCTCCCATCCCCAGGTCAAAGACCCTCTGGGCTCCCAGCTCTTCCATGCGCTTGTCCACGTACTTCCCCATGGCATTGTAATGTTCATAGGTCTTGTTTCCCAGGGCGAACACCTAAAGCCAGACCACAGCAACACACACTTATCACATAGTCCAGATCCACAACACCTCGACACACACACACACACACACACACCGAGACACACTGATGCTATACGAGTATACAATGACCAAGTCTTGCTGGCAGAGCAAAGATCTTGTCTTATTCACTGTGATTCAGTCTGGAGCATAAGAACAATGGCTAAACTGACCACAACCAAAATAGAAATACTGTACACAGGTACAAAGAGCCTCATCACCGAGCAAATCAAGCTTGAACAGCACACACGTGCGTTTGAGTTCAATCTAACTAATACACTCAACCATGCAACAGCTACAGCAACAGCTCATTTTAGAACTTCCTGGATCACTTATCTCCAACTTGCTCATAAGAACCTATTTATTAAACAGCATTTAAATGATTGGTCTTGAAAGCTCAAAAATAATTAAAAAGGAATGGTAACACCCAAACAGGTTGCGGCATGGGCTGGCCTTACCTTTATAATAAAAAATGGATACAAAATTGCAAAGTAACAAAGAGTAGATGGACTTCCTATAAAGGGTATATTAAATAAAACCTTGAGTAACTCAGGGTATAGTATATGAACCTGGAGTAACTCAGGGTATAGTAGATGAACCTGGAGTAACTCAGGGTATAGTAGATGAACCTGGAGTAACTCAGGTTATAGTAGATGAACCTGGAGTAACTCAGGTTATAGTAGATGAACCTGGAGTAACGCAGGGTATAATAGATGAACGTAGAGTAACTCAGGGTATAGTAGATGAACCTGGAGTAACTCAGGGTATAGTAGATGAACCTGGAGTAACTCAGGGTATAGTAGATGAATGTAGAGTAACTCAGGGTATAGTAGATGAACCTGGAGTAACTCAGGGTATAGTAGATGAACCTGGAGTAACTCAGGGTATAGTAGATGAATGTAGAGTAACTCAGGGTATAGTAGATGAACCTGGAGTAACTCAGGGTATAGTAGATGAACCTGGAGTAACTCAGGGTATAGTAGATGAACCTGGAGTAACTCAGGGTATAGTAGATGAACCTGGAGTAACTCAGGGTATAGTAGATGAACCTGGAGTAACTCAGGGTATAGTAGATGAACCTGGAGTAACTCAGGTTATAGTAGATGAACCTGGAGTAACTCAGGGTATAGTAGATGAACCTGGAGTAACTCAGGGTATAGTAGATGAATGTAGCGTAACTGAGGGTATAGTAGATGAATGTAGAGTAACTCAGGGTATAGTAGATGAACCTGGAGTAACTCAGGTTATAGTAGATGAACCTGGAGTAACGCAGGGTATAATAGATGAACGTAGAGTAACTCAGGGTATAGTAGATGAACCTGGAGTAACTCAGGTTATAGTAGATGAACCTGGAGTAACTCAGGGTATAGTAGATGAACCTGGAGTAACTCAGGGTATAGTAGATGAATGTAGAGTAACTCAGGGTATAGTAGATGAACCTGGAGTAACGCAGGGTATAATAGATGAACCTAGAGTAACTCAGGTTATAGTAGATGAACCTGGAGTAACGCAGGGTATAATAGATGAACCTAGAGTAACTCAGGGTATAGTAGATGAACCTGGAGTAACGCAGGGTATAATAGATGAACCTGGAGTAACTCAGGGTACAGTCGATGAACCTGGAGTAACAAAATGTAGACGAACCAGTGTAACTCAAGAGTATAGATTAAATCAGGAGTAAATGAAGGCTGATGGACCTGAAGTTACTTACAGTGTAGTTAACTCCATTCAGTGAATCGTCAGCCTCCTGCAGCCAATCATAGAAGTCTTGAGCGTTGTCTGTGGGGTCACCTTCTCCATACGTGGCCATGCAGAAGATAGCCATGGAGTTTTCAATCTCACACAGTCGGGACAGTTCAGACTAGACAAGGGATACATGCCAGCAAAAGTCCAGTATAGTTTCAGATTAGGGGACTAATATTAATGTCCACATGAAGTCCACAAGAATACTGCAGATGCAGTGATGCTCATATTTGTGGACACTGCATCATCGTACTGCACAATGGTTTAGATGTTTTCCTAAAGGTTGGTACTTGTTGATGCATAGGTTACCATGTCATATTCTTCTGGGTCAGCAGCCATGCCCTTCATGCCATAGCGCTGGGCATCTTTGGTCAGCCTGTTGGCAAACTCCTCTCCTGTACCTGTTTGTGAGCCATAAAAGACCACAATGTTCCTGCCCTGGAGGGGAGAGAACACCAGTCCCATCACTAAAACTGTAACTAGCGGAGAACTCTACTGTTCGCCCATTGCCTGCCATCCCAGTAACAGACAGCTTCTTTAATTGACACCTTTAAGAAAATCCAACACTCACCGTCTTCTTCATTTTTTCAATAAAACTGGTCTCTCGCGCCGTTGGTGCCCTGAAAGAAAAAAGGACATCAAAATTATACCCTAATCAATCTATAATTCCAGGAATCTCTGCTTGTGGCTCGATTATCAATAGAACCGGGCACCGTATAGAGAGTAAAACATTGGCCAGTGTCTTAATCAGGACCCAAGGACGTGCAGTGCCACATGTGAAGGCAAGGCAATATAAAGTAGAAACTTGATTTTCAGTATCACTCCATTTTGTTCAGGATATCACTCCAAGTTTACTGGTAATCTATGTGGATGTGCAAGTAATATCTCGAATCAAAGTGAAAAGGTTGTACCAGTGCAAACAAATCCAATTGAGTAATATCAAATCAACCAACGAATGATTTTAATCCCAAGCTGCATCACAGACACTGCACTAGTTGAACCTTAATGCCAGGAATCTGTGTGTGTGCCCGTGGCACAATTATCCAGAGAACAGGGCACTGTATGAAGTTGAAATGTGGCAGGTGTATGGCTGAGGACCCAAGGACATGTAGTGTTGATTGTGCGACAAATAAATAAACAGGTTTGCAGCCTTGTGTTCAGCCCATGGGGCACTGGAACTAGCATGTTTCAAACACAACATGACTCATCATGCTACAGCGCATAACATTTCTGTGGATTTCACAACTGGCACATACTCCACTTCCTCACATCACTGCAAAAAGTCAAGGAGAGGTTTCCTGTCATATGAAGGTCATCATCCGAGAGGTAAGACCATGGGGTTAGCATTAGAACTACATCCATCATCACATTGCATTAGCCACCACAGTATAGTCTGGCTTTCACCAGCTAACATTAGCTAGCTAGCTACACAAATGACTAAATGGGGAAATGTACAAGAGAAAGCACCTTCTGTTTAAGTAGAATACATTTAAATCACTCTGAAATATATACCACTGCATGAAACAAAGTGCACTAACTACCAATAATTTGCAACATGCAAAACAAGAAACAGCAATTAAATTACATTTGCTCAAAAACACACAAGCTTTTTTCTCAAGCTCATCAACACGATGTGCTTTCGATGGCACATGCTCTCTAGTTGCCAGAGGGGGACTGGAGAATAAACAGATAGTGTGGCCCATCTCCTTGTGCTGCTGAAGTCAAGGGTACTCAGCAAGGCCAAACACTGTTCATAAATTCCCCCATCCCCCATCTAACCACATACACCCTTAAGTATGAATCAGGATCCAGCCTGAGCTCTCTGAGCAGAGGGTGACTAACCTCTATTGGGCAAAAACACAGATTTCTATTCACACAAACCATGACACGGTCCAAGGAATATAATGTCATTTTTTTGGTAAGGCATATGCAAAGAAAAGAAGAATGAAGCTTCACGGCGAACACAAATGGTGGACAGCTGACCAGCTCTGGCTGTATGCCAAGAGTGAAGCGTTACACAACCGAACCCAAATTGTTTTAGACATTAGACCATATGAACCATTTACTGACGTAATTCATCTATATCACCCCCAGTGTTCAAAACCTTAATGTTTATACTCAATTCACTGCATTCATTCCATTTACTAAAACACAAAATCAACACAGGGGATAATTCCAACCAGGCTGAACAGGGCTGGGCCAGATTGGGCCCAGTTTTCTTTCATGACCACAACCATAAAAGGGGCTCTTTGGCATATTCTCTGAATTCACAAGCGGGGAGACAGAAGTCTGTGTAGTAAACCCACAACTGATCAATAAGTTGCTGTCAGGCAATCAAAGTTTATCCTAAGTTTAGATTTGAAATGTACCAGTACATGTAGGGCTAACTGTTACAATAGGCTTTTAAACATGAAACTTCAAACTATAAATCAAGCACTTCATGAACACGGTCTAATAAATAAAATCCCTTTAAAAACACTGTGTGTAAAACACAACAAGGTCTTGAAGGTGTGAAGTTCTGAAGATACCGACCTCTCTGCAGCAGCCCTGCGGTCCTCAGGAAGAGGAAAGGCACAGCCCATCACGCTCCTGGGCGCCTGGCCCACCAAGCAGCCAGGCCGCTGCTGCCTCACAGGACCTCCACACACAGAAGATGCGGGCCTTCTGCTCCACTAGATGCACTGGAGTCGCCCAGAGCGCTCCCGCAATCCCAGCCACCACACGCAGTTCTCACACAGACTGCCTCGGAAATGAACAGCATCTGTTCTTCACAACATTCTCCACCCCCCCCCCCCCCCCCACACACACACACACACACGTTTGGCAACAACCAAAGACACAATGGTGGGAAACAGCCTTTCTCATAAAAACCTGTGCGCACACACACACACACACACACACACACACACACACTGAAACACTCTAACTTGTGAAAGCTAAGGCATGCCTTTGCCATCCCCCATCCAGTTCTCTTTTCAATCCCAAAAAGTGCCAGGCACAAGAAAACTACTTCTAGAACTAACTACTTCTTTACCAGTCTGTGGCCCATTCAAGAGGGAGTATGGTGAATAGGTGTTTTACCCCCCCACCCCCCACCCCCCCCCTCCCCCCGTGTCCCTCCCGCCATCCATCTGGGGGAGACGGAATGTGCTCGCTAATAGCAACCTCATTTATCATAAAACTTGCAAAATGCCCCTTCCCAGAGCAGCACAGTCAAAGTTGGACAAAAGGGGGGGGGGAACAAAAGCAAACAACTAAGAGCGGATAAAGAGAGAGGACTCATTGTGGTTCTGCTTGGCTCGCCCCTGTGAGCGTCCACAGTGAGACGTTGCTCGGCCCACTCACTAGCTCTCCAGGGAACTTTCAAATGGGTCTGGACCCACAACACAAGCAAGCACAGGAGAGGCATGGACACGCCCCCTTCACAACCCGTTAGGTAACCTGAGCACATATCGGGGGGAGGGTGGAACTAGTATGGTACTTCCTGGAGATTAATCAGGCAGACTGTTTTGTCAAATCAATCCAGCCAATCACGACTCTTGCTGTTTTTAGAGTGAGGTATCTGAAGAGCAGAATAAGAATGTTACAGACTTTCATGTGACATGTTCCCATGAACCCCATAACTTGTAAATCCCTCTTCTGCCCCAGAGCACGAACCCCCACACACACCATACTCATCCCTCTCTCTGAGTTCGTGATCCCCGGAAGAATTGTGTTGATTTATTCAAAAGTATGATCTGCATAAATGCATCCCACCCAACACTGACACCCCTCACTCTGCCCCCCGCTAACTCCTCAGCCAATGAGAGAGCACGGCTCGAGTGTCCATTGATCACAGTTCTTGGGGTCGTGGGCTGATCAGTTTGGACACAGCCAATAGGTTTATAAGTTTGCTGGGCTGGAGGAGAAGCCAGACAATCTCCAAACTGATAAGAACTGATTAACAGGGTTAGGAGCAGCACTTTAACACTGGAGCAAAAGCCACTCACACTGAAACAGGTCGACACGAGAGTAAACAAAGGTCACTGCAGGCTGGAACATTCAACTTGAACTTCCATACACCCGAGAGTGCCCTCCAACTTGCACGATGTGCACGACCCTATGAAAGCAAACATAACATATCTGGTTCTGAGATGTCATTTGACAACCCTAAGCCTACCTTTACATAACCTAATGGTCAGATGGCTGAGCGGTTAAGGAATCGGGCTACCGATCAGAAGGTTGCCGGTTTGATTCCCGGCCGTGAAAAATGACGTGTCCCTGGGCAAGGCACTTCACCCTACCTACTTGCCTTGGGGGAATGTCCCTGTACTTACTGTAAGTTGCTCTTAGCATCTGCTAAATGACAATGTAAATGCAATGTAAAATAATTTTATAATTTGAGTGGATTTTCTATTTTCTTCTCGTTGCTGCTCTTCAACACAGGCTTTTCTGTAACTCTGTTGTTGTTTAACTACATAGATTTTATGAGAAACATTGTAAAGAATCCTAAGTGATATGATGAGCAACAATATTATCAGTTCACAGTGTTAATATCAGATTACTGTCGACTTTGTGCTTTTCCAATCACTGAAATTATAGTGTAATCCCCAGTATAGTCCTGTGATCAGTAAGCCACAGTTCCATAGAAAACGATAGTGCTGTCATAGAATGAACAGAATACATCACGTATTGAGGCTTGCCTCCAGGGCCAACGTGTCAGAAGTGAGCTTCACAAAGAGCGACTCACGGTGTATCAAGCTTCTTAAACTCTGGGATGGGTTCGGCCTTCTTGCGGGACATGAACCAGTAAATGACGAGGCCAGCGATGAGGGTGAAGAGGAAGAGGTCCAGATTACTGAGGAAGGGCTCCTCTTCTGCAGGCTCCGGGGGCTGGAGGATCTCTGGCTCAGTGTCTGCCATGTTCACGCTCAGGGCTGCAGGGACAAGGGGAAACACTTGGTTTATATGACAGCACATCCGAATGCTTAGAATCCTCAATCCAGCTAGTATTTAACTACCCTCTCATCATGTTAATCAATGTAGATATCGTGTTCCAGCCAATCCCTATGACATGTTGGATGCATGCATTACGCAGTGGTCCTAAACCTTCCTTTCTGGGAATACAAACAGGTGGAATACACAAGGATTAAAAAATGTGTGCACGGTTTCCATGTCTCGGCTAATATTTTTCTTGGTATCCTTGCTAACTACATCCAATAGAAATGTCTCAGTATTCCCAATGGGTTAAATTAGCTGAGCAAGATGAGACATAACAACTGAAGAGTCGTTATCGAAGTGAGTAGGTTAAACCACTTTTAGATCAGGGGTTTGTTGATTCTGGCTAAACCAAGTGTAACAGAAAAAGAACATAAACTACTGATCTGGGAATAAGAAATGGCGATTAATCTTTTATAGTGTTAGGCACATTATATCAGTACTTCATGACAGTGCTGCATATGTATGCTGAAATGTATAATTCACTTTTACATGCTATCGGTTATTTTACAATCGACACAATACGAGTGCAATCAATGATAGGCTACCACTCATACAAGTATATATTATATGCTGTGTAGGTGGTCATAAAATGTAGGAATTGAGTACATTTGTCATGTTTGCCGTACACATGCCCTATTCATGTTTGCCCCAACAAATGTCAAGGAAGTTCACCATGTAACTTAAAAGTACCTAGTTATTTAAAAGCTGTGCTTGATCTTATAAGAGTAACTTAGAAAAACTACTGCCAGCAAATAAAGACAAATAAAGTATTTTGTTGTTCACGACCAAAACATGGTACTTGGTAGCTAGCTAGCTAGCTAGCTAAGTAGCTAACTGGGTATCCCATCTGCCTAGCTAGGTATGTTAGCTAGCTAGATGGCCGATAAACTAGTAGCTTGAATTACAACGTACTACTAGTATGCCTAAATAGCCACACAAAGTTTGATAATAGATTTTGAATAATTTTGATCGATTGCAAACACGTGTACAATTTACGGCAGGTAGTAAATTTACCAAATTGAACATCATGGTAAAAAAAACAGTATATATTGGTTTGACAAAAACGTTAGGCTAAGTAACTTTTAGTTTCTTACCTTATAGGCACTGTCAAGCTAAAGAACGCCAGTCAATGAGGAAACTTTACCAGACTGTAGACTAAACCAAACCTCTCCCCAGAAGGGGTGTTTGTAGTTATTACTCAAAACTAAGTGACGGTCAGATTCTGTCAATCGACGAGTTTGCACTGAGAGTTGTGTAAACTCATGCTTACAGCATGTCTGACAAAGTAATAAGATCAAATGCTAGCTTGGACACATTCCACAAATGGACTCGCCCAAGAATTACTTAATGACGTTAGCATACATAAGGACCAATAAATCAGAGTGCACCAGGCCACGGGTCAATGTTATGTAATGCACACTTTAAAAAGAACTGCATGTTCCTAAGACAACCTTCAGTTACATTGAGTATTCTTGTGCACATTTTCCAGATTTGAAGCTTTTAGCAGTTAACAATTAACCCACTAAATATTTATTTTATACTTTGAACAAGAGAGTCTTCAGGTCTCTTTCTTGTAACTCAATACTATATAGGCTACATCATAAATAATTGGATGGTACAGTGTCTACGACAGAGATTATATCATATTTTAAATGAGTAGACTTGTGTTCATCTTTTATTGTGTTCATTGTTCACGTAAACCTACAAACATGTCTCGTGACCTATATCTAATTACAACGTACTTTATCACTGTAAAGAGTACATTTTAAACATGAAAATATTGCTCCATAACTACTACTGTATTCAAATGATCACAATTAAAACTGTTTTATTGTCATTATTTAATTAATGTATTACAAAACTTTCTTCAATGACAATGTCACCATCAATGAATCATTCAATTTCTCCATCCATAAATCTAAGGTGGCAATCAAAACATTGAATGAGTAAACTGCTGTAGAAAAAAAAGAATCATTGCTAAAATGTCAAACTTTTGTAGACACCAACAAGCTAGACTTGGACATGGTTGTAAAAGGGACACTTTTTTATTTGACCATGTGCCAACATCATTCCTTTCATCCTTCCTTTCTACATTACTGACTCTTGGACTTGATCTGGCTCTTGCTCTTTAACTTCTGGCGGACGACGGCCACTGTTGTGAAGAAGTTCCCCATGAAGAGGACCAAGAAGCAGACACCACATGTCCAAACCTGGAGCCGGGACATGACATTGAGATTTGAAGGTATCTCTAAACAAAGCACTAGCTCTCTACATTGTAAACACCATCAGTGTAGTCTATGTGATATCCAGGCATGCACCATATGCCCACGGGAATTTCCCACTACTAAATGTCCAATGATACATGGACAACTTTTGAGGACGGGGGCTTAGCAATTATATCGCATGCCACTACTTCGTGATAGACTACATCACTGGTTAACTTATTCCGGTACCCTGGGGACATCACGTGGATGTTGGACCCTCTTCAATTATCATCTGAATAACATCTGGGTTTTATAAGAGGTCTTTTGGGGGAGCAGGGCTAGGGCACACTGACCTGCCACTCTTTACAGTCTGGGAGCTGGGCCATTCTGAACAGGACAAGCCCATTGTAGAGCTGCCAGAACTGTAACACAGATAATGTAGTGCAGTTAAAATCTTGCCTGTTGTTCACATACATGCAGATTAATGAATTAAAAAAAAAGTCCATGATTCATCAAAACATGACGAAGCAAAATGATAACCCATAATTGAAGACTAAGCACATTCAACAAATGTGACCAATTGTGTAAGTGGTGTGAGCTGGAAAGCATGACCCTGACAGAGCTGTACTGTACTCACATGACCAAAAAACAGGAAGGGAAGAAGAAATGTCAGCCCTCTCCACATCCAAGACTGAAACCCCTCTGAAAGACCGGACGATAGAAGAAGTAAAAAATCCAATTCTAAACGTAAAAATACTTGTCAAGCATACGGCTTGTATGTTTGACTCACCCACAGTCAGGTCCATGTTGTGTCTCTCTCCGAGGGCTCTTAATCTGTACAGACAGCCACTCTGATAATAGCACTGCAGACACTGTACAAAACCTTCAATGCAAGCAAACACATTCCCTCACAGGATAAATCTTTCAACGCTGACATTTGATTCAAGTATAACGTTTTCCTCAGTGTTTGTATTCCTATTTCTATGTTGTTTAATAACTTACTTTGATACAAGGAGTAGGCAAGGAACAGGTTTCTGAAGGTGTGGTACAAGACGCCATCAGGCCTAAAAGTGAGAAGGTTTGGATGTAATGCTACCATCGGAAAGGTTTGCGTTTGCCATCACTGTCAACAGTTTGCATTGTACAATATCCTTGCTTGACTAAGGACCCGTATGCCGACCTGTCAGCACTGGTACTCACCATGTCAACATGACTCCAGAGAGGAAGGCAGAGACATAATGATGGAAAACCCACCAGCCTTTGATTCTGAAATAATAAGGAGGCCTAGTCATTTACAAAAGGGGATCATGACCACGATGGAGCAAAGTGAAAGAGCTGTGTTGCAACAAGGTACTCTTTAATTTTGCAGTGAAACATTCTAAAAGCTCATATTGATGTGGCTTATGTGAATCCCAACCCAGAAAAAGGACCTGGAGCCATTGCTGATCAGGATGCTCTCACGGATGGTCAAGGTGCAGTAGTACCAGACCAACAAGAAGTTCAGGATAGCATCAACAAACCTACACACAAGGACCACACCAACATATTACAGAACAGCATAGAAAGGCAGAGCTGGATGTAAAAGGAAATGCTATAAGTGAAAAAGGATTCTCGAATGAATACACTTACCGGTAATTTACAAAGAAAGTGCATATGACGGAGAAGAGTAGCAGAATCATTGTGAGACACAACTTAAACTTTTCATATTCATCTTTGTAAGCATATCTGAGGAGAAATATGTTATAAACATGTTATCAACATATTTTCAATTGTTCAATGAGATCAGATCCATCTAATAGGGGCTTTTCACATTCTAGAGTGGTATGGGAGCATGTTTTGTATGTATGTATTTATATATATATATGTATATATATATATATAATTATTATTTTTATATGCAATTGCCTATTGTCTTTTCTATTTGAATTGTAGCTACTTACTTTAATTGCTTGCTCAGAAGAGTAACATTAACGTTCCCCAGAACAAGATTTAGATACAGCCTGCAATATAGGAGATGTGAATGAACAAATATATAAACATAAGTGCATCCTTTATGGTCTACACATAATGAAGGAAGTAATACTTCCTTTTCAAGGAAAAAATACATTTTAAAAACATTGTCAGGAAAAACAGGCATTTAGCTCATTGATAGATAGAAAGCTAAGCTGTGAAGAGCAAAGGAAAGCAAGGGCATAACGTTGTGACGTTCGTACCCATTCTTCTTTGGAAGGAAAGCCTCCATCTCAAAGAAAATGTTGGGTCTGGCTTTGATATTGTCCTTGATTCCATCGAAAGTTTCTATCTCGTCTTCACTCAGTCCTTTACATCTGTTTGACAACAAATGTATTACTAGGTCTTGAAAACAGGTTATATTAAATTAAATGGGTTTCTGTGATGACTTGTCTGTGAGTGTGTGGTCACTTACTTTTTCATTAACCAAGACAATTCCTTTAGTCTTTTCTTCTGACGTGCAATAGAAGAAGAGACATTGCTTTGCAGCTTAGATACTTCATCTAGTTTCTGCAAGTACAACCGATGTGTCTCCTAGAAAGTAAAAATCGTGTTGTTTTTCGTCAAAATTAAACAGGACTTTATTGTAATAGTGTACCTTTCAATTATTTACAATTCTAATACACAAATACACAAAGTCTAACCTGAATTTGCTGATACTCTTCGTCGAGGGCATTCCATTCATCGAGGGCTTCAGTTAGACTTGACATATTTCTGAAATAATTTTATTTTTCCACCTATTCTCAATTCACCAAAGTAGATGAGTGTTGTTCTGTTCTCCAACCTGTTAGGAACGTGAAAACCGATTAGGTTAAAGTGCATTGTTAGTTCCTAGGGTGTGCACATCCACAGGTGGTTTATGACTATTCTGAACTTTGACAAACTGGGTTTGATGATTTCAAACTGGACATTGTTCACGCTATCATTTAACACATCACAATCCTGGATTGATCACTTGGGTTTCAACACTGAACAAACTCTATTGATCCTCTTGTATGATAGTGTTAGATTAAAGTAAATATTTCATAAGCGACTCTGTTTGGTGAGCAAACGCTAAATGGCAAAAATGACTCAGTATGCCACTGACGCGCCTCTGTAGCCTGTATTGCGCATGCGCGATGTTTCGTGACTGCTGTAAATACTGAGCTTCCTTGACAGTCGGTAATGTCAAAACCACTGACAATCACTGGATTGAACACTTGAATAACTTACCATCGGAAAGACAACCTTTTGTAAACGGTTTGTTAATGTCTTTGTCCAGGCTCATAGACTTGGCTTGCTACGCTTATGTTTACTTAGGTAAGCTAGCTAGTTAGACTAACGTGTTTGCCAGTACTAGCTCTAGGTAGTCTACAGTAGTACTGAAAGGGGTTGTTAAAAAAAATGGCTTGTCCAGCATATCTAGAAATACTACTGTAGTAATATAGTGCTAGCACTAGAGTAAAGTGTATGATTTTGAGTTGCTGTCCTGTTAATCCTGTCATACTGTAGGACAACAGAGATGTCTGCTGCAGTTTACCTTGTGTCTACGGTCACTGGATATGTGGTCACCTCTGTGTTGCTGCTCAAATGTCCATCCCTTCTGCACCTGAGGAAAAGGCAGCCGTTCCTAAGTAGACACATATCACACCGTGGAGGTGAGTAGAGAGAGACAAGATGACACCAAACATTATTTTGTGAGAACCAAAAATGTGCACAGACATTACTCAAGTGAGACTGACTGTTGTAATATCTGGGATTGCAGGGGCTGGCGAAAACTTAGAGAACACCATGGCAGCTTTCAAGCAGTGAGTTCAGTCTATCCTCCTGAATGTTTTTCACACACAGTTTTTAAAACCGTCATTGTCCACTCAAATGTGGTTATTTTAATGTGGATCATTGTAAACATCATTGCTAACGTCTGTAATTTTGCCATGGACCTTTAAATAGTACAGTACAGTAGGACTACATGTTTTCTGTACAATGCATGGATGGACGTGTTTCTATTATGTGCAGTGCTGTAGTGTTTCTATTATGTGCAGTGCTGTAGTGTTTCTATTATGTGCAGTGAGGTAGTGTTTCTATTATGTGCAGTGCTGTAGTGTTTCTATTATGTGCAGTGAGGTAGTGTTTCTATTATGTGCAGTGCTGTAGTGTTTCTATTGTGTGCAGTGAGGTAGTGTTTCTATTATGTGCAGTGCTGTAGATGTTGGAACAGACATGCTGGAGCTGGACTGCCACCTGACCAGGGATGACCAGGTGGTGGTGTTGCACGACGCTGATCTGAGGAGGTCCACAGGCATAAACGCCTGCATCTCAGATGTGACATTTGCTGTGAGTATGTCCAGGTTGACTGATGCCCCCTGCAAACCCCTCCACCCCCTTGTGTGGACAATTCCAAAATACTCAGCTTCTGTTATTTGTCAAAATCATCCGTGTGTTGCAGGAGCTTCCTCCTTATCTGGGCCAGCTTGGTGTAACTTTCCAAAAGGGTGTGTATCAGTACAGTATTGATGTAGAAGTTCATACTTCCACACAATTTCCCACTAATTCCACACAATGATTGTCATTGGTCGCGATCCGTGTATTCATGATTAAACTATTTGTGACGTTCTTGCGGGCCTGCATCCTTGACCCCCTGTGTATGCAGAGTGTTTCTGTGAGGGAGGAAATGACAAGCGCATCCCCCTCCTCAGAGATGTGTTTGAGGCCTTTCCCAACACGCCTGTCAACATCGACATCAAGGTCAACAACGACACGCTGATCAAGAAGGTGTGAAGGCACTTTATCTACAGCCTTGAATAGCAGTCAGAGTCAGGTGGCCGTTATGGCTATCTGTAATGTCAGGATCAGTGTTTGAACCATTCCTAATGAAAATGTATGTGTTGTTGCTGCAGGTGTCAGAGCTGGTTGTTCAGTATAACCGGGAGCATCTGACCGTATGGGGCAATGCCAGGAACCAGATAGTGAGGAAGTGTTACAAAGAGGTAAACAAAGGCAATCAGCAAGAATCATTCATTTGAACAAGCAATACCTTCCTTTGTAGTTTGGCTCCTTAATATATTTTGTCATGTGTCGTGCCACTGGTGTAGAACCCCCGTATTCCAGTGCTGTTCAGCCTGCCTAGAGTGTTTATGCTCCTTGGCCTCTTCTACGCGGGCCTCCTGCCCTTCGTTCCCCTCAAGGAGCAGTTTCTGGAGATCCCTATGCCTTCCATCATCACCAAGTATGGATGTGATTACATAAATAAACTACACACACACACACCTCCATGCGTGTCTGCATGTATGGAGTTGAATCAGCATACTGCTCAGAGCTAAGCAGCAGGCGACTGTCATTTGTTTGAGGTGTCCTTTAAAAGTGAAGTGGAGAGCAGAGAACACTGTGGTTTTAAATTAAACCACACTGTAAATGTTGATTTTAGATACAATCTACCTGCTATTTAACAATATTTTCCTTTCTATTCATTTGATGGATAATCAAAATCTGTTTGTTTTTTTAAACAAATAATCAGAGCCCATAATTAGAGCCATAATTAACTTTGGTAGTACTGTGCTATTTTACAACACCTGACAGAAATACTGGTATCTCATTGTCTCTCTCTGTCTGTCGGCTCAGTGCTTTGTTCAGCTTTGTGATTTTGAACAGGCTGTTGTTTGAAAAGTAATTTCTGGACATAACTGCCGTAAAGAATATGCACAATAGGTCACCAGGACAGTGGTGTGCTTTTTAGGAACCAGTTCACGAAGCAGAATTATGCATGGGCTCATTTATTATTGTTATAATTTATAAATACATATATAATTAGGCTACCTTCTCATGTCATATCTGCAGTGTTTGAATAATTATGTATTCAACAAGATTTAGAAGTCTTGTGATTAAAAGGTATTAACCTTTGTAATAACTCAACGTCCAGATGTCTGAAGCTTGTTTTTCTGTTTCCCAGACTGAAGGACAGTGACAGACTTTCAAGGAGCAAGCGTGTCATTATCTGGCTGGCTGATACGTACGTAGGCATCTCTCCCACGCTCTCCAACACTTTCAAACATCCACTTCATTGCTAAGTTATTGCATTTGTGCAACCATTTTTGCATATTTACAAGTATAGCTACTGTTAGACAATATTATAGTCATGTTAAAAAAAATGTGTCAGGCGCATTGGTAGTCAATGTGAATTATTTGATTTAATGTTTATTCCCCTTGCAGCTTGCTGATGAGGAAAGCTCTGTTTGACCACCTAACAGCAAGAGGAATACAGGTGGGCCCCCTGCTGCCAGCCCTGGTGCACCTGAGTGTCTCCTTTGTTGTTTCTCTGCTTTGTAAGTAACCAGTGGCTGTACTTGCAGGTGTATGTGTGGGTGTTGAATGACGAGGAGGACTTCAAGAGGGCATTCGACTTGGGTGCCACAGGGGTAATGACCGACTTCCCCACAAAGCTGAAAGACTTCATGGACAAAAATGCCATTGCAAAGTGACCTGCCAAACTCCCGTAGGCCTATCCTCAATCCCCTCCACCCCTAACAGAGACTCTGCTGCCAGGGCAGCCCAGCTGCTCCAGTACTGCAGGATCTCCAGCCTGGTATTTCAGGTGATGTGTACCTTCAGAACACGTTATCTTGAGCCATCCTCTATCAGAGTTGGGCCAGTATAGACACAGCACATCTGAAGCACCCTCAGACACTAGCTTTTAGCTCTGCTAATGATTGACTCATAGTGACTGACCAAAGTAATGTTTTGTTGGATATTGTAATGGCCAACTTTAGTGCAGTATTACTGGAAATCACACAAACAGGACAGGACAGTGGTGAAACAATCAGTATCTTCATCATTTGTTATTGGCCTCCTTCAACAGGGTCCAGTTTAACCGTTGATCTTAATCTATGGGTTATGAACCGACAGAGATACAAAGGTGGAGTCAATCAATTAATGAACATATATTACATAAATGTACATAAATACACGATTTTAATTTACATTTGTTGCATTATAAATTCAATTCTTGAAGTGTGGGTATTTTTTATTAATTATGAGAATAGACTGCATCCAAGTTGGTTATGGCACATAACAATTAAACACCTAACAATTGATTGTAAAAGACTATTCTAGAGAAACAGAGGGACACATTCTAATACTCAAGTTACAGGTGCAAGCAGCTACCATTGTCTACAGGAACATTTGTTTAGATTGATCAGACATCCTTAATCCTATCTCTGTAATAGGCCTTCAAAGTGATATGATGTTCTAGGAGGAAGAACCAAATACTTCTCTTCTGAAGTGTGATACATTTTATTGTTCTGTAACTATAATTTGTTTTCCTGACAATGTGTAGCACTTATCTGGATAGGACCAAAATAGTCTATCACAGCAGAGGGTGTCATTGCTCTAATTGATGTATGATTGATTGGTTGCCAACTGATACATTTGCAATGACAGAACATCACCTGTTATGTTGAACACTGAATTATTTTTGTATTTATGTATGAAGAGTGCAAGTTTTAGCTTTTGTAAAAAGAAAAATTGTGATTGAATAGATTGTGGACATTGTACTTTTCTGGGTGTTGTATAGCTTTTCTGGGTGTAATTCGTTTGTAAGTTAACATTCAGACCTTGCCTTGGTGTTTCACTGAATATTTGCCACATTGGAATTCAGTTTGTGTTCTCTTTGATTCACACCAATAAAATGCTGTAGTGTTATGAGAGAAAGCCACCATGTCATTCTTTAAACCGTGTTTTATTTTATATATGTAGCAAAAGTATTGTTACAGAAGGTCTCTGTGGCGGGAAAGTCACGCTTCGTAATGGATGCAGTTGATACGAGATGGCGCTGTTGACCACGTTCAGAGAACCAGAGCTTGTGTGTGAGACATGACATGTGCAGAGTTGTAAATTACGCACTTCGTTCTTAAAATATACATTTTGGATTGACTTGTTAGGAAAACACTTAACATTATAAAAATACTGATGCTTGTGGCTACATTATAAATAGGCTATGTGTAGGATGGTGAGTGAATGTTAAGCTGATACAGTTTACAGTTAGTGTTAAGACGTCATAGGCAGCCATCTGCAGTTCATTCAACTGATTACAACAAAATATTTCTCCAAATGAAATGATTCACGCAAGATGTCCTTTCATAAATTTCCAGGCACCTATTGTGCGTTTGCTTGTTTGATGACTATGTCTAATTACAGCCAATGGCGTTGTGTTGCTATGCCTTATCGCTTTGATGGTTGGTGGACACAGCTGTCAATTTGTCCCGTACAAGTACAGTGTGATTCAGAGCCCTTTCATCAAACCTGTTTGGGTAAAGCACTTCAAAACATTACGTCTGCACGACTTGCCAGGGCGCAGTAGACAATTCTTCTGGAGGAAAATGCATCGCAGGATTTAGAATTGGCGTTCTCACGAGTAAAAAGCTACTTTTCTTCCTGAAGAACGTATTTTTCTTTTTTTCAAAGGTAAAACTGATATATCTGAAATTTCTTGTCAACTTAATTGTTTTTAACAGTTCTTGTCAAACAACTCATGTAACTGCTGCCTTGCAAGGCTCTGTTATAAACTACAGTATTTGGTCGGTTTAATGTCTCGTCCAGGTGGTTTTAAACAGAGGCTACTGGCTGGTTGTTATTGTTTTGGAAATGTGATGGCGAGGTCTGCTGCAGAGCAGGTTTGTTATTAGACACCCTTCTTAAAGCGTGGCGTGATCCTGCGCCATATGCAGCATAGATTCAGGGGACCATCACGGTTCTGCGTGCGTCAATGTCTAATCTGTTGGATCTGAAATCAATACTGAATCATATGACCATGTAGACAGGGCTGAGGCACCGTTACGTCATATCATTATTACAATCGTGATACTTTTTGCTTTGATCAACTGCATTCAAATAATTCCCAAATCCCACAGTAAAAGTATTATAAGGTCTGGTTTCTGTGTGTTTGGGTTAGTGGCAACCCCACCATCTGTGTTCTGTAGTGTCTGAACATCTGGCCCAGAGAGGGTGCCTACTTCTGTTAGTGACCTAATTCATGTGTGCTGCTACACACACGCCCAAAATAAACATGTCTCACTTACATACCACTAACATGCATGTGCAGTCATACAGTCATGCTAGTGTGAACAAGTGGTGGTTGATATCAGGGGGAATCCCTTTCAACGACACTTGTTATGCATTATGTTTAAAAGTCAAGCGTTCACATGTGTACATTATTTAGGCAGTGGTTTTTACTTAATCTGTTGTATTCCATAAAGCTGTCAATTACATTTTGTAAGCCAAATCCAGTTCAGTAAGTAGTGAACATCACAGTAGGGGCAAAAAGCCCTATAGGGACAGTTGATTTGTTTTCCAAAAATTGTAGTGGACCAAATCAAAAGCATGGTTTGTGAGAGGCCAGAGCAAGCCACATGCAAACAGGTCTGGAGAACCCTACTCTGAGACAATGTCTCAAACAAGGTATGACGAGTGGGCTTGTGACGTGCCTGGTGTTGTCAGTTAGTGATGTAATGCCCCCCCCCTCCTACTCCCCCCTGAAAAATACTTAAGGACAGCATTCACCGTGAACAAGGCCTCTGGGTGGATCTTTGGGCAGTATGTTAGAAAGGACATGGTTACCACAAGGACACACACTCCCTCTTTCGGTTGCCACAACTATCCCTCATCTCCATGGTTGCAGCGTCAGCAGCAGCAGCGGTTATGTAACGGTGGTTGTTGTTGTGTGATAGCAGACCCTTTGGCTGATAGCGTTTTGGGGTATGTTTTCCTGCATGGGAGGAGAATGAGGAAGACGGGCCGTGGTACAAGCTCAGCCTGACGATCACTCTGTCTGTTGTGCTATACAAATCAAGTTGGATTTGAAAGGCCTGTTAGGAGATCAGTTACAATATGCTACCATCCTGTGATACGTTCTCGTATCCTATATTACCTACCAGATTATTTGTTGAGACCCAACAAATAGTCCAAGACAATGAAGGAGAATTTGTACACAGAAGTAGACTGGAGTTCCTGTCTGTGTCAGTGTATCAAGCTGGGAACACATACAATTTTTTTGTTCTTTGAAAATAATAATTCTTTTTGGAGTTGTTTGAAGAGTGGTTTGAAAACATAACCAGCCTGTCATTGAGGTAGTAGCAGATGAAACAGAAGTTGAAATACAACAGGTGATTTTCTAGTTATCTTATTTTATTCTTTGGCTATCCTGTACTCACTTCATTACACACAATCGTTGTTACACCAGCATGGAAGCTATATCGATCTGCTGTTCTCAAGCACCATGTAGGCTACTCGGCACTGGGCATGTTGCATAGGATTCAAACCTCACAGGCTAGGCTTCTAGAGATTATGCTTTTATTTGTGCAATTATGCATTAATGATGTAGCCTTGTGCAGTGATATGCTTTTGCCTAAATTTAATGGTTACATGCCAAGAAGACACAGATAATTGAATGGTCCATTATGGAGTGTGGTCAACTGTCAATGCATTAGGCCTAGGAGTGGGCTTGTGACAATGTCCCTATGTTTGTTGTCCAGCATGTGAAAGAATTGACCAGATCAGAACCTCTGGGCTGCTAAGCATGTTGAGCCTCACACAACTGGCAGCCCACTTGTAGTCATATCTGTTGAGATCACTTGGATCAAAGCTTACATCTTTTACTCTTGTTTGTCATTACAGTGCAACAGCTGTCAACGCGTGCGTGGGTCGATGTATGTGCTGTGTGTGTGTTTGTGCGCATTTGTGTCTCTGAGTGGTCTCTGAATGCCCCTAAACAACCCTGTTGGACGACAGTCATCAGAGAACTCAGGGTCATGCCTCACAGATGTATTTATATCTCTCTCTCTCTCTCTCTCTCTCTCTCTCTCTCTGTCTCTGTCTGTCTCTCTGTCTGTCTCTCTCTCTCTCTCTCTCTCTCTCTCTCTCTCTCTCTCTCTGTCTCTGTCTCTGTCTCTGTCTGTCTCTCTCTCTCTGTCTCTGTCTGTCTCTCTCTCTCTCTCTCTCTCTCTCTCTCTCTCTCTCTCTCTCTCTCTCTCTCTCTCTCTCTCTCTCTCTCTCTCTCTCTCTCTCTCTCTCTCTCTCTCTCTCACCCCCATGTGTGACATAGTACAAAACAGTCTGAAGCACTGCAGCACATTGTGCATTTGACTGTATACGAAAAGAATCCATCGATTGTGACTCTGCGATTTGTACCAACTCCCTTCCTGTCCCTGTATGCCCATGTCCCCGCCCCGCCCTCCCTCCAGGTGTGTGCCTCCCGCCCCGCCCCCCACCACGGCCCTCACCTGCGTGCTGCGGTGCTTCCCCTGCGAGCCGACCTGGGCTGGCAGCCCCTTCCTGCACCGTCCCCCGACCCCGCCCATGGTCAGGATGACGCGCTCCAAGACCTTCCAGGCCTACCTGCCCAGCTGCCACCGCACCTACAGCTGCATCCACTGCAGAGCTCACCTGGCCAACCACGACGAGCTCATCTCCAAGGTACGACCCGAGGGGCGTGTCGATGAACTTCCAAACCTAGCGCCTGTACTGTCGTCCAGACAGACAGACAGGCATACAGGTTCGACACACTCTAAGAGAGTTTGTAGAGCTGCCTTTACCAACTCCACCTCTGTACCTCGGCGGGCCTACTTGCACAGTTTGCATGGATGCTGAAAATCTGACGAGGGATTGAGATTACTTCCACAGTTTAAATGGATGCTAAAAATCGGCATTGAGGTGATGGTCCTTTTTTCCATGAGTTATGTACGTAAACCCACACTGTAGTCTCTCCGTCTGTCCGGCCTCAATGGGGGGGTGGTGTCTAACCCTGTCCTCTGCTCTCTCCTCCAGTCCTTCCAGGGTAGCCAAGGAAGAGCATATCTCTTCAACTCTGTGTGAGTATCAACAATATACCACACCACAACTCGAGTTAGTCCTAGCCTCTTCTCTCTTGCCAACACCACTATTACAGTCTCGCTAAACCTGGGTCGGAATGACAGGTTCCTTCCTGTCCTCTCCCAGGGTGAACGTGGGCTGTGGACCTGCTGAGGAGAGGGTGCTGCTCACTGGCCTGCACGCTGTGGCAGACATCTACTGTGAGAACTGCAAGACCACACTGGGGTGGAAATACGTGAGTATGGCTGTTCGGAACGGGCCAGGATTCAAACAATGGCCACACACAGATTGTGTTTAGATAAGAGAGACCTTAAAAGGCTCTTCTGATTGCAACGCCATGGTCTCTCGTTTTGACCCTAATTCTATTTTGGGCGCATTGTTCTCAATGAACTTGTCCTGTTACCATGGCACCTCGACCCAGTGGATGAAGGCTGTAATCCTTATTTTATAGGCAGGGCATCATTCTCAAATTCCTCCGCTAGACTTCTAGCAATTAACTCTTAGAATCTGAATGAAGTCTTATTCCCATATTAACTGAACCCCCTGACCACCTTCCCTCAGTTGAAAGCTGCCAGACTCCTGGAAGGTAGCTCTACCAAGACCAGAAGGAGTTGAGCTGCCCCACACAGCCTCTAGGAGGATTAGACTGTTTGAACCATATCAACTACAGCACAGGCTCGTTCTCATCACAAAAGTAAGATGGCGTCTGATCTGTGCGGGGCGTGCAGTACTTAGTCAAGGTGGTATGTGTGGCAGCGGTTTGTTGTCAGGATAACCAGCCGCCATCTGAGAGAGACGTTAGGGGACTGATATATACACTCTCACACACACACACACACACACACACACACACACGGCATAGTCATGAAAGCCCAGGTCTAAATGAACGAGGGCAGCCATTAATATCCACAGCGCAGATGTTTTTATGGCATGGTCACATATTTGGCAGATGCCTGACCCAGTGCGTTGCTAGGCCTGGGTCATGTGATCAGGGCTCTCTTCCTGGCCTCAGCCCAAACCCAGCCGGATGCTGTACAGTGACTGAACCTCCTGCTAGATGTAAGATGTGGAGATCAAGGTGTTATCCTGGCTCTCAATAATATAGCGGTGGATTTTTGTTCTCCACCCCCCCCCCCCCCTCCTGCTCCTCCCTACCTCCTTCTTTCTCCCTCCCTGGCTCCCTCCCTCTCCTTCTCACCCTCCTCTCCCTCTCTGCCTCCCCACTCTGCCCGTCACTGCAGGAGCATGCCTTTGAGAGCAGTCAGAAGTATAAGGAGGGCAAGTTCATCATCGAGCTGGCTCACATGATCAAGGACAACGGCTGGGACTGACAAACGAGCCGTGGAGACACATTGGGAAGGGTGACGGGGGCGGGGCGGGGGCGGGGGGGGGGGTTGTTAGGTTGCGGGAATAGAGAGAGGGAGGACGTCGATGAGTGTGTGATTTTGGTTGGGTTGGTTTACCATGACCTCTGTCCCCCACCCCTGCCCCCACCCGTCTGCCGCCTCGCCTCCTGACTGCCGGGGGGGGGGGGGGGGGTTGCATTAGGCGAGTGGTGCTAGGGGTGTGGTGTTGAGGGGGGGGGGGTGTAGGGCGTTGTCAGACCTCCCTCTCTGGGTGTTTTGTGTGTATGGAGGATGTCACTGGGGTTGAATACCATTAGACACACACCTCCTCACAGACACACACTCAAAACACACAACTACCACATCCCATGATCCCAGCCTGACAGGTAGCTGTTCAGATAGACCTGAGTAGCAGTGATAAGGGAGCTGGCTGGATGGTTGACCCCCTAACTGGTTCAATGGCTGTTGTGAGAAAGGCCAGGCTTTGGCGGGCAGCCCTTGTTAAGGAGCTGATTGGAGCTCTGTTGTTTGTGTGAATGAGAATGTTTAAGATGATTATCTCAAATCCAGCTGATCCAGTTCATGCCAGCTGGGTGAGGAATGAGGCCGGGGGGGGGGGGGGGCGGGCGCTGCCAGGGAAGGACAGGAGGGGAGCAGAGAGAGGGGAATGGGGGAGGGGAGATTGGGCAGACAAGGAAAGTGAAATAAAGGGCAGAGAGACAGCAAGGAGGGGCCATACAGCCTGGGGGGGGGGTCTGTCAAGTCAGCATGACAGCAGCAGTGGGGCCCGGGCCAGACTTCAGCAGCAGTAGACCTAGGCTGGGGCTAAACGGTAGCTGGTCGCGGCCAGGTCTGAGCAGAATCAGTACTCAGCAGTCCTGACTAAACAAACGTGTCAAGCACTTACTCACAGCTGGAGGCAGTTTGAGCTCACGGGGGTGATATCAGTTATGTGGTCGTCCCTTGTCCATCCTTACTTACATAATGTAAAACTGACATTCTCCATTTGGTTTTGTATGATGTTTAAAATGCATCCCAATGGAGTATCGAATTGGAAATGAAGTTGAGAGATTTAAATTAGAACGTGTTCTGACTTGGAACAGGTTTTTGGGTTATTTTTACTGGTGGTCCAGGTGACTGTTTACTGAACTGAGGTGAGGACCTGATCTGAAACTGTCTCAGTGTGGGATGGCTGTTTCTCTGTCACTAAGCACCCAACTGTGCAGTCCTGTCGGAGATCTTAGCTAACATGCGTAATCTTAATTCAGATTTAAATTTCCCTCTGGTAATTGAGTGGTAGTTCAGACCGCAAGTCCTTAGCTGTGCATCCTCAGCACCACCAAAGAACGCACCCATCTTCTATGACTCGACCAAACAAAAGATTTGCTTGGGCAAAATGTTGCAAAACATGGTTTTGCAAATAATGAAAGCCATGATTATTGATGGCTTTCTTGTGACGTAATTTCATAATTATTTTGTGAATAACAGATCTTAATATATAAATACTGATATTCATTTTGAGAAGGATAATATATGTCAACCTCTGTTACAAAGTGTAAATATTCCACTGTAATTTCTCTGTGTGTAGTATAATAATGGAGATTATTGAAGTTCATGCCAAGCTTTCTCTCTGGTGAACCTTGCGGGCTGTACGATAATAACTGTTTTTTTTACTGTCAGTGTTTAAATTTGACTGTATTTAATCATGTTCATGTGTACAACATAACTGTAAATTCCTCAATTAAAATCATCATATCTAAATGGATGTTGTTTTGTACAGAACTATTTTCAGTAGTAAACTGAATGTCGTGTTTGGATACTGTTTGGGGGTTTCTTCCATACAGGACGGGTGCTCAGTCCGGCAGGTCTATGGGCATGACGGAGCATTGTGCGCAGTCTTTTGATTGTTTCAAAGCTGGATCTTTCCATTGTAGATGGTTGTGGAAAAACAAAATGGCAGCTTGTTTTCCACCAGCTGCTTTCACCATCTAAAACACAAGGATGATCCCAAGGCCATATCACTTTCTTTTGCGGGTGGGGGTCGAGGGGGGATTAGGGGCTACATATCACACCTGTGATGTGTGTGTTTGTCTGTCCTCTAGCTGGCCCCTCCCACTTTCCAAGCTCTGGAGTTTTTTCTTTTTTTTCCAGGGAGCATTCCAGGTTGATAAGGCGTTGCTGCCATCCGGCTTCACATCACTGCTGCAGATGGTGCTGTGTTTGCATTGGACTGGGTCTCCTAGCAACCCGGCTCTCCTAGAGCAGTGGGCTGGTGCAGGGTTGTCTGGACGAGGTCTGAACCCACAGCCAGGACAGCACTACACATGACCGGACTCGCTCCTACAGCACCACACATCAGTGGACTTGCTCCTACAGCACCACACCTCACAGGACTCGCTCCTACAGCCAGGACAGCACCACACCCCACAGGACTCGCTCCTACAGCCAAGACAGTACTACACATCACAGGACTCGCTCCTACAGCCAGGACTGCACCACACCTCACAGGACTCGCTCCTACAGCCAGGACAGCACCACACCTCACAGGACTCGCTCCTACAGCCAGGACAGCACCACACCTCACAGGACTCGCTCCTACAGCCAGGACAGCACCACATCACAGGACTCGCTCCTACAGCCAGGACAGCACCACACCTCACAGGACTCGCTCCTACAGCCAGGACAGCACCACACATCACAGGACTCGCTCAGACCTACATTCATATCACACTCCCCCGGACCACTGCTGGTCCTACAGCATATCAATACATCAAAGGTGGAATGTCTGTGGATTGTTATCACCGTGTTCACTTCATTAGCTCATCGACTCCTTGGAGCAGCAGGCCTCAGATGACCTGAAGGGAAATGAGGACATGCATCCTGCCTTTGCACAGCGCCTACTGTCTCCCTGACCTCACTCGAGGCCAAGCTACACAGACTGCGTGGGCCTATGGAACAATACACAAGGCCAGCTATGCTTTCACCTCATTTTCCTGAATCTTTTCAAGTCTACTGCACGGGCTTCTACAGAGAGCACATGAAAGGCATCCCTCTCCATCACACTTGCGTGCCCTTAGTAAAGATCCGTGCCTTTCATTTTTGTCTTAAATTTGACTCGTGGCTTCTTCCCGTGCAGCACTTGCTTGGGACAGACTAGCAACCAAAAGCTGTCAGACAAACGGGAGCCATTCTGTTTGTGTGCCTGGTGGGGAAACACGAGCCTAGAGAAGAACAGTTTGTTTACTTAAACAGCCCAGCCCAAAGAGGAGTCTTTTCTGATCCAGTGACCTCATGTCTCCGTCAGGCACTTCAAATGGGGAGAAGAGGAGCACAATGTGTAAGACAAGCAAAAACAACGTAATCAAAGGCACCCAGTGAGGCGGGCGGAGTGATGTCGGTGTATTGTTCATATGGCTGACACCCATCTCCACACTGACAGAGAACACATTCATTTGGCTTCACAATAAAGGTCCCCTTTCTCTCTCTCTCAACACTGACTCTGTAGGACTAGAGGATTGATTCTTGTAGATGCTCAGTGTGGCAGGTTCAGTCTTTTCCTCATTTACAGAACCAAGAAAGATGCAAACCTGACATTTAATATTACCGATTGTCACAGAGGGCAATCTATTCCCTCCGAGCCACATAACTGAATGGGTTAGCTAACTGTAAATGTACACATGGCCTGCATAAAATAATTGTAGGAGAGAACACTACTGTATTTGTTGTGCAGTTTCCTGGTGACAGCCAAAGAGTTCCCCAGAAGTGATAAGTGGTTCTCTGAATGGGGGACAGACATTTCAAGACTATGGGCTGGCCAGGGAGTCTAGTCTAAGAACATGGGCTGGCAAGGGAGACTAGTCTAAGACTATGGGCTAGCCAGAGAGACTAGTCTTAGAACATGGGCTGTCCAGAGAGACTATAGTCTAAGTCAGTGCCCAGAGAGGCTGCTGCCAGGAGACCTACTGGAGCACCAGCTCCCTATTGCAGGAACTATTAATAGCCCATCCTCTCTCTGGGACAGGAATCTCCCCTCCCTAATGCCCTGCACAGACACACAGCACAGATCAGCTCTCTATGCAGCAGAGGCAAAATACAGGGCCAGATCTCCCTGCAGCACATACACAACACTGACCCAGCACTCCACAGAGCACACACAACTCAACTACAGCACTACATGATGACTTTATAGAATTTGTGAGTTTTGAGGCATTGCTGTAATCCCCACATTTGTCAGATTTGATCACCTGACTCATCCCAAAATCAAACTTTTTATATTAGATTCTCCTCTTTGGTACAGACATGACATTTGCAGAGCACATCCCATTGCCCAAAACAATACCTGGAAACAATGGATTTATGTGACAGGTATCATGGAAATGTATCAAGAAATCAATACAGTCCATTAGTCCCTATAGCTGCAGTATAAAGTGTTACTGGAAGGAATGCTACCCCTCCCTCCACCACCTCTAGTCCTTTTGTCTCAGAATTGAAGCAATGAACTAAATGGGATTAAGTAATCGTATTACCACTAACTGTAGGAGCTTGCAACGTTTAAAATGACTCAATCTTATGGATGAATCCTGTCCCCAGTCCCAAATAACCACTAGCCAGAGGCATCCAACCAAGAGCACTCTTCTTAATGCTCTTTACCCTGGACACCTTCCACTGGAAGCATGAAAACAGGACGACAAGGAGGGATAGACACAACAGAACATAATATTCCCTAACATTATTTAAATTATACATTTTCCAAGGCATTGGGTAAATATACATTCAACATTTACTATATATGGAAGAAATGTTTTGAGAAGGAGGCTGAACACAAGATCAAGTGGAAGACTATAACTTGAATGAGTCGAATATTTATTTAAAAACTGAAAAAAATAAAACAACCCCACATACACAGTTTTAGTATATCATCGTACAAAGACATATTTAAATGTTATTTGAGTGTTTTCTTGTTTCCTTGACTACAGTGCGAGGCAGTTGAAAGGCTGGCTGAGCTGGTACGACTACAGACACAAACCCAAGGTGAGAGGTTAATACTCAGGAAGTCACTGATGAACACTGCTAAACCATTAAATACCCAGTGTCACAACTTTAGAAAACACAGCCAAAGCGTCCAAACTAAAATGGTCATTAAAACACAAGAGGAACACAACCTCACACACACAAACACACGACCCACCTCTTCAGGGAAGAACATTGAAGCCCTCAAATATGCAGCACCTACACGTGGAGGAGGTGCAACCAAACATTGTGAAGCATTTCTTGCATCGCATCTTTTCTCTGTGAACCGTAAATCACCATTTGAGGTCAATTTGACATATGTATTGTTAAGGCGCTCGGCCCTTCATTCTAATCATGTGGTTTGGCTCTCATTGCTCTGCGATAGCAAAATAGGGTCCACAAACAAGGTTTCTGTGGTGGGTACCAAAAATACTACCAGTCTAACTCCTGGTTTATTTTACAACTCATATACAGGCATTTCATTCTTTTCAGAAAACTTTAATTGAGTCGTACTGTATTTGTAACTACAGACAAAAGAGGGACGAACAGGTCTCCAAGGAGCGCCGCGTTCCGCCTGGTGGCTGTAATGCACCAGTCATGGTTCCCCCTGGGCATGGGTAGTGTCGACAGGGTTCGATTATGAAAGGCGTTCAGCTACATAGTGTCACGGTCTGGGAGGTTGTATGTATGTACGTGTGAGTGTCTTCCTTCTCCCGATGCCAGAGCCCCAAACACGGGCCAGGCAGGCAGCCCACGGGTCTACTGACCAGGCAGCTGAAACTGGAGGATAAAACCGGCAGACCTCCAGAAGCCCACCCCCTCGGCCCCTGGGACGCCCCCCCGCCCCGGTACTGCCGCCCTGGCCGACCGGTCCAAACCCTGCGGAGGGGGCTCAGAGGGAGGTCCATCTGGTGAGTCCATGGAAGCTCTACAGTGATCGACGGCTGGTGTGACGTGGGGGACAGGAGGCGGTGATATACAGCCGTCTGGGAGAGGGAGACTCCTCCAGTTCTAGACTCACTACACTAGTGTTGGGCAATTCCACTCTACTCTTATTCTGAAAGGACGCCGACGCAGCTGGACTAACGGGAGCTCGTTGGAGAGCCCATGGCTGAATGCTAGTGAGCGAGGAGGGATTGCAAACAGTCAACAGCCACCTCACCTAACAGTCATGGTCATAAACACAAGAGGGGAAGGCAAGAATATAGGCATAGGTATTTATGTTGTGTTAAAGGGGTTAAGGAACTCACAGTGAGAGAGCAACCAAGACATTTGAGCTGGGGGAAGGGGAGTGAGTGGCGGGGGGGGCAGGGGTGAAAGTAGACAGGAGCTCTCACTGACGCACAACAAGTGGGTGCTGCGACATAGAACGTAGCACTAACGTTAGGAGAGGACATGCATGCCATCTATGATGTACAGAAGACACTGTTTGGGGTAGGGTTCTTGAAGGGCCGCCGTCACGGTTAAAAACATGTCTCCCTCTGGCGAAGGGACGGGCCCCTGTGCAGTGCATCCTGGGACGTCTCGTGAAGAACTTGTGCTCCCGGGTCCTGCTTGGGGACACGGGGTGCTCCCTTTTGGAATCATGGGGCAAATTCAATAAATAAATCAGAATAGATCGTCAGGCCATCGGCCCTGCTACACAGACAGGTCTGCAGCTGTCAATCACCGTGCCTCTTCTCTGGCCCTTATCAACACTGTCCTCGTGGAAGCATCCGGAAACTGGAGCAGGAGCATTTAGAAAAGCACCTTTTTATTTGGCTTGGATTTTTTACGATGAAGAGAAAAACTGAAGTGTGTTTGAATGTGGAGAGGCAGAAGGCGGCATTCAGGTCAGGTGACCAACGGCTGTGGGTCTTAACCTGTACCTAAGGGGGCGGGGGAGAGAAAGAGGGAATTTAACATGCTGGAAGATAAAACACACAGACACACACAGAGACACACCTGCTGGCTAACTCACCCTCCTCCTCCTCGCCCCAGCCCTCAGCTACGCCCGCCAGCTCGTAGTGTTTCTTCCTCAGCTCTCCCAGACGCTCTCTCTCCCTCTGCAGTCGAGTCTCCAACTCTAGAACCTGGACCTGAGCACACAAACACACACACTGTTGATACACACACACTAACACCTCCTTCTGCAGTACACACCTGTGAAACACACCAACACACACACGTATGTGAATGAGGGCCGTTTCCTACCTGGGAGTCCATCTCCTGGCGTTTGATCTGGGTGAGGGTCATGCTGGAGAAGTCCATGGTGTCTGGAGAGAGAAATACATCAACACCAGCCCTTTACAGAGGGACAGTGGACACGTTCACCAGCCCTTTACAGAGGGACAGTGGACACGTTCACCAGCCCTTTAAGGACAGTGGACACGTTCACCAGCCCTTTACAGAGGGACAGTGGACACGTTCACCAGCCCTTTAAGGACAGTGGACACGTTCACCAGCCCTTTACAGAGGGACAGTGGACACGTTCACCAGCCCTTTAAGGACAGTGGACACGTTCACCAGCCCCTTAAGGACAGTGGACACGTTCACCAGCCCTTTAAGGACAGTGGACACGTTCACCAGCCCTTTAAGGACAGTGGACACGTTCACCAGCCCTTTAAGGACAGTGGACACGTTCACCAGCCCTTTAAGGACAGTGGACACGTTCACCAGCCCTTTAAGGACAGTGGACACGTTCACCAGCCCCTTAAGGACAGTGGACACGTTCACCAGCCCTTTAAGGACAGTGGACACGTTCACCAGCCCTTTAAGGACAGTGGACACGTTCACCAGCCCTTTAAGGACAGTGGACACGTTCACCAGCCCCTTAAGGACAGTGGACACGTTCACCAGCCCTTTAAGGACAGTGGACACGTTCACCAGCCCCTTAAGGACAGTGGACACGTTCACCAGCCCTTTAAGGACAGTGGACACGTTCACCAGCCCTTTAAGGACAGTGGACACGTTCACCAGCCCTTTAAGGACAGTGGACACGTTCACCAGCCCTTTAAGGACAGTGGACACGTTCACCAGCCCTTTAAGGACAGTGGACACGTTCACCAGCCCTTTAAGGACAGTGGACACTTTCTGTAAACATGCAAGAACCGCAAGGACTGACGTCACTATATTGTCAATGGCGCGTATGATCAGATGACAGAGGAAGCGTCTGGGAAGCACTGTAGGGCATTGTTCTGGAGGCCCCGCCCTAGTGGTCAGATCTATCTGCGGTCTGGGAGTCTCCCGTCTCTCTCTCTCTCTCTCTCTGTCTCTCTCTCTCTCTCTCCCGTGTCTCTCTCTCTCTCCCGTGTCTCTCTCTCTCTCTCTCCCGTCTCTCTCTCTTTGATGAAAGCCTAACGCCTGCTTGTGGTGGTTTTCTGAAGGCCTGTTTCTAACAGGGATGGCGACGCAGTCTACTCTGGCTGCATCACTGCTCCGCCATGTGTCGACACTAGCCCGCTCACCCTTCTCCTCGATCTGGGACTTCCCAGACTTGGTGGAGGCGACCACCCCCGCGGTGGCCTGGGTCACCCCCCGGGACGCCTGCTGCAGTCGCACCAGGTTGGTGCTGTCCTTGTCTGCCTTCACCTGGAGGAAAGGGGGGGGGGGGGGGAGCCGTTAGGAATTTTGCGGGTCGGAGAGATGTGCATCGGACGGCGTTTGTGACTCCATCTTACTTTGGATGCAGCCACCAGCTGAGCGGTGCTGGCTGCTATCTCGTGGGAACACACCATCAGCTCCTCGTACTTGCCCTTCCCCTGCACCACCAGATCCGCGGCGTCCCTGAGACACGACCACAACAGCACCGTCACCACGCCACCCCCAACACAGCTCCGACCCAGCCTCGACACGGTCTACACACAGCCCCAACAGAACCACAGCTCACCGAGCCACAGGGGAGAGCGCTCAAGTGAACTTACACCATCACTGTGGCTCCCCAGCCCACCGCTTTAGAAGCTGAGATGAGGCCTTCCGTCCAGCGAGAGTTCTTGACATAGAACTCCTTCATGGAGGCTGCCCCCTGGTGGAGACAAGAGGGAACACATGCGTTTGAGTTATGTTTTGTACTTGTTATGCCTGGGTCAGCTCTTAAAAGTACAATAGGTAAGATTAGTTTCTGAGGTAAACAATGAAGCCCTCTGAGAATTGTTAAGCAACACAGCTCAGTGCCAGTGGAATGTTGTTTTCTTATTTTGGAGCGGTCCACTACTTTCCTGGCAATTATGTTCCAGCTATCCTGTTCCAGCCAATCACCTTTGGCGAGGTGGGAATTCCACCTTGGTTTCTTTTATGAAACCACTGTCAATTCGACTTAAGCGGGAGTAAAGGGTTGAAGTTTAAATGAGAATTCTGAGTGCTGTTTCTCATTTTTGAGATAGCTGCCTGCACCCGACCAAAATCTTTTCAAAGATGTGTTCTCAAAGCAGAGTTTCAAACTGACAATCATTTGGTTCTGCTTCTACCAAAAGTGGAGACATTGTCGAAAAGAAGTCTGTGCTGGTCTATTTCCAGACGTTCTCAGCTTTTGGGACGGTGCACAGTAGATAAGCTGCATTTGAAGGAAATTGTACGTTATAGCCCAGAATTTGGCCACACATGGATGATAATATGAAACTTTTTCAATTCATATTACACTCCCCCCCCCCACCTTGGCCCTCACCAGGGAACACATTCTTATATCCCTCCAGCCCACCATGTACACTTGGGGACGTTCTAATCTAACCTGGTGCATCACCAGAGTGTGTGTGTCCTCACCCTGCCGCTTTCCACAATGTCCCTCTGCAGATCTTTGGAAGACAGCACCAGCACCTTGATGGCCTGCATCAGCTCTGTACAGGACGCCAGGATCCTGCGGGGGGCGACAAAGAGCATTCTGGATCCCAGCTCACGTTTCATGGGCGGCGTTTCCGATTACATCCTGCGGCCGCAAACCGCAAGGCCTGCCAGTCAGAACACTCACTTCTCATTCACCTCCATCTTAATCCCGCTGTCCACCGCACGGGACTTGTTGAGCATTTCCTGCCGATGAGACAAAGAGACGGTCAACAAGACCCTGAGGTGTTTGGCATGGGCGTCATGGCGTGACGGTGGATTATCTACAGCTGCCCCGACGGACAGACCCACCTCAATCCTGGCGGCGGCCGACTCCACCGCGGCCGAGGTGGCGGCCATCTCCTGCTCCACCAGGTCTCCCAGCTCCCCCTGCTGCAGCTCCAGACCCTTGGGACGCAGCGTCTACACACCGGGGAGACAGGCGCCGTCACACCCGTGTCCACGCCTTCAAAACCTCAACCCCTCAAGTTTAACAACAACAGAAATAACGTTTTTTTTTTTGGGGGGGGGGTTCATATGAACGGAGAGGCTCACTTGAGCGGTGGCTAAGATGGCGTCCAGCGCTCCCCTCAGGGTGTTGCTGTCTGCAGCGGCCAGGCTGTCCTCCTGTTTCATCTGACCCAGCAAGGCCAGAGTCTCCGCCCCGCACGCCTTCACACTGTCCGACAGGGCTGGACCACACGGACAGGGTCAAGGGTCAGAGCAGATACAGGGACACGGGCAAACGGGGTCGGGGCTCAGACATTCACAGTTTTGGGGGACTAACACACATGCTTGGGGGGCTGGGATACACACACACACGGTCAGGGGATAGAAACAGGGACACTCACAGAGGGTGAAGCCAGACAGAGACATGCACACACAGAGCTAGGGCTGATTGTATGCACATGCCTGTAAACACATATACTGAGTGAGTCGTATGCTGTGTAGACCAGTGTGTGTGAACTGACCAGTGTGTGTGAACTGACCAGTGTGTGTGGACCAGTATGTATAGACCAGTGTGTGTGGACCAGTATGTATGGACCAGTCTGTATGGACCAGTATGTGTGGACCAGTCTGTATGGACCAGTATGTATAGACCAGTTTGTGTGGACCAGTATGTGTGGACCAGTCTGTATGGACCAGTATGTGTGGACCAGTATGTGTGGACCAGTATGTATAGACCAGTTTGTGTGGACCAGTATGTATGGACCAGTATGTATGGACCAGTATGTGTGGACCAGTATGTGTGGACCAGTATGTATGGACCATGAGAGGGTCTGGTAGTCAGACCAGGCCTGACTGTGTTGCTGGTCTGAAGGAGCAGGGTTTGCCAGCAGCGGAGACCCCCCCCCCCCCCTTACCGTCCGCCTGCTCCACCGGCACCATGTGGGAGGTGGCGCTGCCCTGGACGATGGTGTCCCCCACCAGGTGGGCCAGCTGGGTGAGGGCGCGCACCAGCTCAGACGCCCCTGCAGAGCCACAGGGAGACACGGGGGTCAGCACACACCAGCCGCCCAGAGTCTGGCCTCGTACCGTTAAAGAGATGGGACTGAGAATGAGGAAGACGTACTGTGGGAAGAGAAAGAGAGGCCGAGAAAGACAGAGAGAGAGAGAGATGGGGTGGGAGGGCACAGGGAGCTCATCTCACCCGTGTGGTCCGCTAGGTACCCGTCTCTGGCAGAGTGAAGTCTATCCACACAGACCAGGGAGGACTGACACCTGGACGCCAGGTAGTCTGCACAGAGAAGACATGCTGCAGGGTCAGAGCTACATGTTTTAGGGTGTGGACAACAACAAGAGAAATCAGATGACCACCACAGCCCTAACTCAAGCGATGCACAGCAGAGGTGTGCACCACGGCCCCTGGGCTCAGGGGCTACAGAGATCCAGGCTCCCGCGTTACCAGGGCAACAGCTGCCATCAACACAAACTGTATCCCTCTTCCTTCTGTTGTTGCAGTTTGTGATTTAACTTGACTCTACTTCTGGTTGGAACTGCTGCACTTTGTAAACTTGATGTTTGCTTTCACTAATGGTCTATAGTGTGTTTGTGGTGGTAGGTACAGCGTGTTTGTGTTGTGTTGTTTATGCTGCACCACCACTGCCCTCCGGGGACAGTATAGATTTGATTGACTAACGGACGGATGGATGGCATCGATCCATCCCACAGTGTGTCCGACCTGCAGAGCTGGTGCAGCTGATGTGCGCTGGGTCATCTATCTGGGTCAGGGAGTCCTGGACGATCCTCTCGGCCTCCTCCACGGCCCCCTGCAGGGCGGCCCAGCGCGTGGCCAGCAGCTGGCTCTCCAGAACCTGCTCCCTGCTCTCCTACACACACAGAGAGAGACAGAGACACAGAAAGAGAGAGAGGGGAGAGAGAGAGAGACAGCGGCACAGACAGAGAGAGAGGAGAGAGAGGGCTTTAGCAACAACACACAAACACACACCGGCCACGACCGACGCGGCCAGGTCTTTTATTCAGTTCCATTTCGAGGCACCGCCAGCAGCTGTCGGCTTGCCTCACACCGACAGCCTCGCCAGTGGAACAACAACAGCACCTTCTCGTTCAGCTGGTTCTGCAGGGCCTCGGCCGCCTTCACGCCGCTCTCCCTCTCATTGGTCAGCGCGCTCTGAGCGTGCTCCAGCTGTTCCCCCAGGCCGGTAAGCTCCACCTCTTTCTGGGGACAGCGTCTGCGCGAGCTCCGCCTTCTGGGCCTCCAGGCCCGACAGCTGAGAGGCTAGCTCCTCGCTCGACTGGCAGAAAGGGGGAGGAGGGAGAGAGGCACGGTCAGGTGACAGGCTGCGTGGGCAACATAAGCAGAGGTTTGACAGGGAAAGAGAGAGCGGTAGTTGCAGGTGGTTGGTAGAGGGTGAGAGGGTGTTAGGTGGTTGGTAGGGGGTGAGAGGGTGTTAGGTGGTTGGTAGGGGGTGATGAAGAAAGTGTTTTGTCCGTCTCTTCATAAACGGAGTGACTAAGTTCAGTTGAGTTCTGGATTTCAATAAGTATTATCAATCTGCAGATTGGGAGAGAAAATCGGACCTCTGACCATAAATGACAACACAACACCAGGCTTAGGTCTCAATCATGTCTCTCTCAGCCCTGAAGGCTGGAGGACCATCTTTTATAGGGCACAAGAATGTAAACATAGATAGTGACAGTCAGGCAGTAATGACGTTACAACAGTCTCAGAGGAAAAGATTCACAGCTCCCAACACATGACCACTCAGCCTAGAGAGTTCATAGTTGGAGCTCTCCTTGTAGCCATAACAAGGAACATTTAGCCAGCACTTTCTCCTGACCCCGAACATCTATTAACCCTGACACATAGACACAATCTACTCTTATTAATAGCAAGCTTACATGAGAACATACTAACTAGTATCCAATGACTAGTTCTATTGATTAGTGAATAATGTAAGCACACAGGAAATCGCAATTTCTTCCACAGGGGTGAGAGGGTGTTAGGTGGTTGGTAGAGGGTGAGAGGGTGTTAGGTGGTTGGTAGGGGGTGAGAGGGTGTTAGGTGGTTGGTAGAGGGTGAGAGGGTGTTAGGTGGTTGGTAGGGGGTGAGAGGGTGTTAGGTGGTTGGTAGGGGGTGAGAGGGTGTTAGGTGGTTGGTAGGGGGTGAGAGGGTGTTAGGTGGTTGGTAGAGGGTGAGAGGGTGTTAGGTGGTAGGTCGGGGGTTAAGGAGCGAGCGAGCCACCTTTTGGGAGGAGGTGACGGTGTTCCTGAGGCCGTCCAGCTCTGCTCTGCTGGACAGCAGCTCTCTCTGCAGCTCCTGAAGCTGCTGCACCTGATCCAGCTCCTGCAGGGTGGGATGGAAGGAGGACAGCAGGGAGACAGAGAGAGACAGAGACAGAGAGACAGAGAGACAGAGAGAGAGAGAGAGAGAGAGAGAGAGAGAGAGAGACATGGAGGGGGGGGGGGCATTAGGAGGGAGAGAGCGACTCTGACAGACCAAACCCCCCCTGGCAGAGAGGACACCCGTGACCCCCCATCCCCCCGCAGGTGCGTCTCTCCCTCACCTGTTTGTCGGCTGCCTCCTGAGTGGCCTTCACCTTCTCCTGCATCTCCCTCCGCACGGCCTCCACCTCGTCCTGCACCGCCTGCGCCACCGTCATCTGCCGGGTCACCTCGGCGTTCTGCACGGGCCACACAGACAACCATCACACACGCGGGGACACGCGGCCCAGCGTGGCAGGGCGTGCTGATTGGCTGGGGACGGCGGGGGGGGGGGGACGGCGGGGGGGGGGGGGGGACGGGGTGGAAGAGGCGGGGTGTGTGTGTGTGGAGAGATGGAGAGAGCTGTGCGGTACCTTCCTCAGCAGGTCGGCGTGACTCTGCACCAGCTCGGTGTACTTCTCCTTCAGCTTGGTGTAGCGCTGCTCGTTAGCTTGGGCCTTCCCTGGCGCACACAAACACACACACACGTGCACAAAGACACAGCGTCAAACTGGCTTTTCCCTTCCAAATCAAGTGCACAGTGGGACTTCATTCCTTCCTGTGAACCGGCCTGAAGACCGGTTCACGCCACAGCAGTAGCTGTGAATGGCAGAGGGGGGAGATGGGCCGAGTGCTCACTCTCGATCTCCGTCAGGCTGCGCTGCTCCTTCTCCGTGTCCTCCCTGACCCGGCGCAGGTCCTCCAGCTCGGCCCGCAGGAACTCGCTCTCCCCCAGGGCCTGCATCCTCAGGTGGCTCTGCTCCGCCAGCTCCGCCTCCAGCTCGCTGACGCGCCCGCGCAGCGCCTGGCACAGCCTGCCGCTCTGGTGGAGGAGGGGGGGGGGACGCACAGCAGAACACGTGACTATGCATTCCAGAAGCGTCTCTTTTAGTGTTTCAAGTGCACATTCACACCCACAGCCTGTGGGTTTGAATAACTCTCGGGTTCCCTACCTCCAGTTTGAAGGACTCCAGCTCCTCCTTCAAAGCCTGGATCTCTCTGGTCAGCTGCTCAATCACACGGTCCCTGAAGGAGACACACACACACACACACAACACTCATCGATACACCGCGCACACATCTAAACACGACACACATCTACGCGCCACAGTCCAGACACATCGGTGCCGGTACCGTCACGAATGGCACATTAATCTGAAAGTTGAAAGCAGGCTCCAGACGGCCTCCCAGCAGCCACCCTGCTGGGGAGAAAGGACGAGCATGTCGGAGGAAAACAGCTCGAGGTCGGGCCTCACTTGTCGTCCTTGCGCAGGCCGTTCTGGCTGTTGAAGTTGAAGGGGTCGGTAGCAGCCGAGGTGCCGAACAGGTCGTCAAACTGGGTCTCCACGGCAACCTGGGGCCATAAAGACAACATTCAGAGCGTCCTTTTAAAGACGCAGCACTACCAATGCTGCACAGAAATGCTTTCTCAATGATTCTCAACTATTCTATGGGTCACGGTTGCATGTGTAAGGCTGGGTGTCAAACCTGCCCCCACCTCTCATATGCTAAAGTCTGGAGTTTCTGGACGGTCTCAACTTGATGGCTCTCACACCCCATTCAAGATGTGGTCTGATTGGTTGTTCTTGTGTATAAAGGGAATTGTAATGCATTGTTCTTTGGATTCTTCATCTCCTGAGACCTTCTCCTCAGTTCTGCCTTGTCCTACTGTCCTACTCCTTCCTCACCTCTTGCTTTCTCTCTGATTTACAATGATCATGGTAGAGTAGGTAAGATTGAAAACTTTCATATTGTAACATGTTTGCCTTGTAATTGATTTCATTCATTTGCAAAGTTATTAAATACCTATTTCACTTAACCGTACTTTGACCATTCTTGCTCTGATTTAACCCATAGAGTCAAATACCTGGAATTCTATTGGTATTGGCATTATTTAGTTCATGCTAATACACTGTTCAGTTTCCCATCTTCCTTTAAACCATAGGGGAATTAGTTTTGGTTGTTTGGACAATATTTACCCCCCTACAGTTTTGGTGTACCCTTGCGACGTGATCCTGTGAGCTGGCTCCGGAATCAACGGAACTGGGAATTAATTGGATTATTGTATTTTCTATGTTGTCTCTCCTGGGGTAAGCATATTTCTACAATTCCTATCAGCAAAGGATTGAGGGATACTCAGGATACGTATAGAAATTTCTGTTTAGTATTGTTGTTTTCCATTTTATTCCATCTCAAGGACAAAGAACATGGTTTTTCAGGGACATGACAGTATGAGTGTAGGACAGGGACAAGACACCTTCCTAAACTTATGGTCACTCAGTGTGCACAAAACGCTAGTCCGTTTAACCGAAAAAGGTCATCACATTTATTCTGCGGATAATGATACACTCATGAAGTGGTTTGCGGAAACGGGCTGTAAACTTGACAAAAAACCCACATTCGAAAAACTAAAGATAAAGTCTGCCCTGGGATACTTAATGCATCGTAATATGTGCCAAACTGTCGATAGGATTCAAACTACTTTGACAAATATTCTACAGCTAGAAACAGCACGCTCTGTCGAAATGCAAAAACTACGACTAAAAGTTGAAGGATTTGATTATGACAAGCAAACGTGGGCTAGGCAAAGTATTGCATTCCACAAAGAGATAACCGAGCTGCAGAATCAGCTCCAAAACGACAAGGGCTATAAAACTAAGCTGGAAGAATGTTGCAACAATGTAGGTTTTCCGGTAGCCTCGCTGAAACAATCTATTTTGGATTCTATACGCCGTGAACAGGACAGTTCCGACGATGATATAGCTTCAGCAATCACCGCAGTCAGAAGGGCCAGGGGCAGACATGTCGAGGAACGGGAAGTCAGTGAACAGCCTAGTCTTGCCTCCAATGTTCGCGATCGTAGCCCAATGCGTAGGCCTACTAAATCAGTCAAGAAACAGACAACCAGCCATGCCTCTAATGTTCGCGATCGTAGCCCAATGCGTACTAGATCACTCGAGAAACAGACAACCTTTGATAATTCGGCTCAGGTATCTGTGATCAAAACCATAGTTGGGCCAAATGATACACGAACAACAGTCAGTCGTACACTAACTTGTGATGAATGTAATGCACACAAAAACGTTATAGGCAATCTACCTCGTAAGGAACCTTTTGAACCGTATTGGCACGCTCTACTAGCACAGACTAACACGTTCAACCTTGAATTGCGCGATGTATGGCAAATTGTTATGGTCACAATCCCAAGAGAGCTAAAATGCAAACTTTCGCCAGAATTAACTGATGGTACGATCATGAATAAAAGAGCATTCGAGGAGGACAGCGACGTTTTAGAACGGTTAAAACAGGCTCTTATTGCTGTTAGAGGGCCAACACACACCGCATGGGGCATGATACTTAACCTAAAACAGGAAAGCGAAGAACCGTTTGAAACATTTGCTAGGCGTTTATGGACCGTGTTTAATGAATATTCTGGAATCAATAACCCAGACCACGACAATGCAGTGTTACTTCAGCTTCTAAAAGAAAATGCAGGACCTCACGTCCAAAAGGCAATCGCAGTCGGGTCAGGCCCACCTCAAAATACATTTGACGCCATTGTTAGATGGGTAACAGACATGGAACGGTGCCAGATTAACATGCAGGGACGGGTTGCAGCCACTAACTGGGTAACTGAAGGGCAACAAACAGTGAGGACTTACAAGCCTACTCGGTCTGAAGTTAACCTTCCTTCATGCAGTTATTGTAAAAGACCAGGACATAAAACTGAAGATTGTTTTAAACTGCAAAACAAACCTAACTATAGACGAGAACTAAATTATACGCCTAGTAAGCCGTCTGCGCCAAAAGAGAATAGAGTTGAGTCGGATGAAATGCTCTATATTAGGAAAACCATATCGCAACTAACCAAAAGGATGCATGAGATCAGCAATGACAAAATGCATATAAGTCCGCAATAGGGGTGCGTGGCCTCCATTTCAATAGGGAGCGTGATTAACAGTGGGGACCGTATCAAAGTTAGAGCCAACCTCGGAGGCCGGTTATGTGATATGCTCGTAGATACTGGTACCGCTTGCTCCCGCACAGACATTCCTATACCCCTAACTAGCGAGACAATGGAAATAGTTGGTATAGGCGATACAAAAATGACTGCAACTCGCACAAAAAACGCACGTTTGGACTTAGGTCCAGTTGTGATCAACGAACCATTTTGGTATTTACCTAACAATAGCGAGGGAACAGTTATGGGTATGGACATGAAACATGGTGTGGACCAGAAACATGGTTTTGTTATAGATTGCCCAGAGAGGCAAATTGAAATCATGACAGACAAAACCACAAGGAGAGGCTCCTCCTCAAACAAAGCCAGTGTTGTGTCACTTTCCATTCCAGACCCTGTTCAAATGCTAATGCTTAGGCACGAAAACCTATGGGCCAAAGACAAAAACGACCACATCGTTGATCAACTTGGTAAACTAACAGCTTTGAAAAGCCAACTCTGGCATCGAAACATACCTTTGCCCACACATGTCAATGCGATCAAGACCGCCCCTGTGGATCTGAAAGAGTATCAGAAAGAACTCTGGACATCAGACAGGGAGTTGACACCACATTTACAGCACAATGCTCTCGTTACAGTGGTTGAAGGCCTTGTACTGCGAGTTGGGAAGTATGTATTTGACCCAGGGTCCGAGACACTCTTCACTGAAGGTGACATGATAATGATCCTTGTTAGACCCAAACAGGTGGTTCAACTCCACCAACATGAAAAATATTCATTACGCTGAGTAATTGTCCACTGTAATGATGTATGACAATAATGAATGTGAAGGTTGTATTGGTTTTTATGTGACTTTTTAATTTATACACCCCAACCAAGTTTTTCCAAATTCCACTACCATACGCTCCCTGGGCGTCATTGTTAAAGACCAAATTATTAAGTGGGACCATATTACCGGCTATATGACTGTTAAGGGTAATGTTTTTTTTTAAATTATTATTGTTTTTTTTTTTTTTTTTTTATACCACTCCTTGCTGTCATGAGACTTCAAGTTATGTTATTTGTACATGTAACACATTACTGCTTGTGTACCTTGTTCAAGTGTTGCTATTTTCAAGCATCTCATTAATTTTCTCCAAACAGCCATGGTCACTACTTTAATTTGTGTTCCCCTGAACTTTTCTGTGTTCCATGGGAACAAAAGGGGGAAACTGTAGGGCTGTTTTGGCAGCCCCTTTGTCACTGGTCACCCAGACACTCGTCTGGGACAGTTGTTGATTTGCATGAATGCTAAAATGACAATCACACCTTGATGACACACCTCTGGAGAGGTGGTCTCAACAGTTGAAGAGGAAGGTGGACAGAGGAAGACTCTGAAATTATCATTAAAAGTTGTGTTCTTGAAAATAAGGTTCTAAACAGCTTTAAATGTCATGTTTGATATGCTTTTGTTTCTTATTTTGTGTGTTACATTCTAGTAATAATTTTAACACTGTAACATGTACATGTACAGGGTTTACAGAGTTTGTGCCTGCAGCAGACCAACATATGTTTAACATATTCCCTTGTCTTGCAAGGGCACCACTTGGTCTACTGCAGTCTTGATTAATGATCCAATTTGAATTTGTATGCGTTCGACAACTTTTCTGTCACATGACCGGTGTCCCCATTTTAGTCAGGTTTGGGTGTATATAGGAAGAAGTTTTTACCAATCACTTCGAGTTCTGTTTACGATACAGCTCCGGTGCGTTAGGCGCCTAGTCCTCATTGTGAATACCTTTGTTAACCATTGCTCTGAAGGTATGTTTTGTACTTGATGATATTTCATTATCATTGTATTGATTATCTTGCTATTTAGATAATAAACTATTAATGTGTGCATTTTAAAGTTACTTGTTCTCCTTGAAACGTATCTATCAAGCTACGGCGGTGAAAACTTTGATCTAGCCTGGTTGATGCGGCTAACTGATTATAAACATAGACTTTTGGAGTAGGTTTTAACTTAAGGCCTCTGAGTCACTTACAGTGGATCTCCACGCTCCGAAGGAATTTACCGGAGCCTCTGAGTGATCGATTACATATCCTACTAGGTCTACTATGGTTAAAATCCATATTATAGTAGAGATAAACGACTGTTTAGTGAACACGCATACTTTAGGGTCGGTGCTCTGATCAAGCAGACGATTTTTACCTACGTCAGAGTTTCATGTCATTAACTGTTTAGCGCTCAAGGTTACAGGTAACGCACTTGTGCACATTGTCAAAAATTGGAGTCAGATATTAACGAGTCAATTATCTCCCTGAGAATCTAACTAAAGGTGACTTGTGGTTCCCAAGCCAGGGACAAACACCAAGCGCGTCTCTGGCCTTTCGATTCACAGCCTACACATGAAATGTGCATATGTTATCATTAGTGGTGGGCCGTTATCGGCGTTAATGTGCTGCGTTAACGTGAGACTCTTATTGGGCGATGGAAAAAATGGAAAAAATATTGCCGTTAATCTATTCTCAAAGTTGGGTTGGGAGCTGGATTGATACTACGCAAGCTAGGATGACTTTCACCTTGATATTTTAGCGCGGATGTATACCTAGCCGAATTGCACTGTAGGGGGCGAGAACGAGTCTTCGAACCTGTGTGTATGCCTTGTGTATGAAATTGTGACGTGACGTGCAAACATGACGTGCTAACACGGATGCAGCTATGAAGCCGCCGGGTTTGCTTCAGGGAAAATGTATTTTTAAGAAGCTTCCCAATTGAAACCTCGACAAGAGTAAGGTTGTGGAATTAGTTTACTGTACAAGTTCTTCCAGTCTCAAATACCACCTTATGCAAAGCATCCCTTAGCTAATGCGGAAGATGCCGGGCCAAGCACTGATGTAGTGCAGGGGAAGAGTCATTGTCAAACTACTATGTTTGAGTGCAACCGAGGCAAGCCCGTCAGCACAGCTCTATCAGCCAAGCTGACTGATCTCCTCGCTTACCTGGCTTGAGAAACCCTTTCTCAAAGACTTACTTTTAGTCATTATTGGGGTAGCACGCATTCTGAATGCCTTCGGCAGAATTCAAATGAGCCATTTTAATCTAGATTAATTCCAAGTTTACAGTGAGATGAATCTCGATTAAAACAATGAATCTATGCCCACCACTAGTTATAACCAATAGTTTACAGAGATTAGAAAGAGAGGCAACCTGAACCTGATTTGGCGCTACCTGGACGGGGATGTCTGTGTCCACCAGGTCCTCCGTTTCCACCATGTGCTCCGTCTCCGGGGACGACGCCTCGGCAGGGATCACCACCACCGGGCTGATGTGCTCCGACAGGGCCGAAGCTCGCAGGAAGTTTGGAGGATTCTGACAGGAAGGAGGAAGCAAGGACAGGGATGACAGGGAGCCCTTTAAATGGCAACTGCGGCGGAATGTTCCACAGCCTAGTCCGACCACAGCAGAAGGTACTGGAGGACAGGTGAACAGTTTCTCAGCCTTGGATAGGGCCGCCACTTCATGAGCAGAGGGAGTTATTTCAGCTGACTGAGAGACTTTAGAAGACGTTGGAGGGAACAGACTGCGAGCGACTCACCTCAGGAAGCTGTGGGATCTGGATCAGACGCTTGAAGTATTGCAGGTTACTGGAGCGATAAAACAGACTCTTCAACCTGGCAAGGTGGAACACACACGTCTACATTATTATACCTGACTGTTATAGCCACAGGTATACGTGTGTGGGGGTTTATATTGTATATAATACATGTCGTGTATAATAAATTGTTGTGTTGTCTTCCCTTCTGTTTCTCCCCGCACACTCATTCATACATTCAGCTGTCCCGTCTGTGATTGGTTGGTCTAGCTCCTTCATCATCATTAACACAACTGCGCCTGACCGATGCCCATCGACATCGTCTCCTGTTCGTCAGCCGACTGTGTGTGTCAGCCATTCTGTGCCACTTAGTGTTTGCCATAGTTACAGTATATTTACAGTTTAGCTTTGCATTGTTTTGAATGTGTTTTGTGCTCAGACATGGTATGGTGGTTTCTGTTCACTGTTGGTTCTTTATGCTGGGGCAAGAAGCTGCTTCCACCCAACCCTATTTCCCTCCTGCATTCTTGGAGTACATGTCAGGCTCTACTCTCCCTCCCTAAACGGAGGCAGCCCCTCTTAAGGGGGGTTGGCCACTCAACAACACACTCCTCCCAATAACCCTGGGATCTCCCATGTCCACCAGAGACCCAAGTCTCACTTTTTAAACTGCTCCTGGAAGCGGTCTCTGTGGCCCTGGAGGGTGTCAGCTGGAAGGCCTGGGAGGAGGACAGAGAGAGACAAAGACAGAGAGATAGATAGATAGAGAGAGAGAGACACACACAGTCAGTAACCAACTGACCTGGAGGATTCTGAAGTGTATTGATTGCAGTTTGTATAACCTTTGAGTGTGTCTATTACAGTGTGTTTGTGTCTGTAGTTGTGTGGTGGCTATGTGTCTGCATGCTGTGTGACCAGCAGAGGGAGCCACTCACAGGAGTGCAGCTTGAAGAGCAGCTTGACCGTGTAGTCGTACAGGTGGCTGCTGTCCAGGATCACCTGGATGAGAGGAGCAAGCCGACACTGCCCTGCAGCCGTCACCGACACTGACCGAGACATGTCCAGAGAGCTGAATACTGGAAGAAACACACACACACACACCTGTCACAAAGAGGCTATCGCACTTGTGCCAAGTCATAACTGAGAGTAATTACAACAACAACCATTTTTCTATCGCATGACATCACTTTTCCATGCCCCCCTCCCCCTCATCCCCCCCCTGCCCCCCCCCAGGTCCCGGTGGTTTCCTGTGCAGCCTGTCCCAATCCCCAGCCCCAGCCCCCGCCCAGCAACAGTAACCAAGGCCCAGTCCTTGGGGCTCCATGACGGGAGTGTTTCCAGAGTGGCCTACCGTTCAGGAACAGGTTCAGCTCACACTCCAGGTAATCAAACATCTCCACCGTCAACTGGAAGCTGGAGGGAACCACACACATGCACACAGCCGGGGGGTGAACACCAACACACACAGGCTTGGGGAGAGATTCCCATTTAGAGACGAACTTCAGCGACAGGAACAATCTGAAACCGACGCCTTGTTTTCTCTATGTGTACCCTTGGTGGCAGAGCCCTGAACTCCGTGAGTACAGCGGTCCTGCGAGGAAGCCCCTGCTCAGAGGACAAAGACGCACTCACAAGTTGTTGACGTCGCTCTCTCCTGCCTCGTCGAGCTGTCGGTTGGACATCTGAAGGTTGCCAGGGAAACGGGGATTCTGGGGAGACAGGAGAAGATCAGATGAGTGCTGGGTGCTCAGTAGGTATCACTGCTCAGAGACAGGAGGAATGCACACACACACACTTCCCAGTCCATCTCAGTAAGCCCAGTAGTCTATAAAGCACACTTGAACGCAGGCTGTTAGTGTCCCAGCGTCCTGGGTCTACACTCGTGAGGACATGAAGAGATGGTGAGAGATGGAGGACACCGGACGACTCGACGGGCCAGCATACTCACTTTGATGTGGAACTCCATCTTGGTGATGAGCAGTTTAAGGTAGATACTGCACAGCTTTCCATATCCCTCACTCAGGTGACCCTGGGGGTCAGAGGGAAGAAGGGTGGAAGAGAGGAGGAGTGGGAGACAGGGTGAGGAGGAGATCTAGATCCGGTAGCTGGAGAATATACACTGACATTTAAGAAGATGCTCTTGGCGAGGTCAACACGTCTACACTTCTGCTTTCTCAGCTCTGTGAGTGAGTGATGTCACAACAGGAAGGGCAGAGCACGGAGTGAGACCTGATCTTGGAAGTACACTGTTAGTTGGTGGAATCGGAACAATTGAGAATCATTTTTTTTTCAGCACACTTTTATCAAAAGCATCATACAGTGCGGGGGGGGGGGGGGGGGGGATTTTGATCTGCGTGATCTGCAGTCAATTTGTGTCGAAACACACTCGTTTCCAGATAAGCTGTGACCTCGGTGGAAACACGGCTGGCCTAAAACCCCTCGGCTGATAAAGAGGTGACCCAGCCAATGCCATTGTCAGTCGTGATGTCACACAGCAGTGTTGAGTCTGGCAGGGCTCGGGGCCTGTGTCTGTGTCTGGACAGGAGGCTGGCGAGAAGACACCAAGCTGTGATGAGGCCTGCGGGCACGGCCGCAACAACTTATTGCTTACCCACATCCTGCTCATGTCGCTGAGGTCGGATTTGTTCCTCATGGAGTCCTTTATCACCTGCAAGGAAGGACAGACGGGGGAGACAGAGAAGAGAGAAAACGGTGAGGAGAATTAGAGGAGAGGAGAGAGAGGAGAAAGAGAGAATGGCAACCAAACCAACCGCGACCAAACAATGGCAGCTACAGCCAACTAAACACTCATGTTAGCATGCTCAATTTCAGCAGGAGACCTGCTTAGAGCTGCCTCTGGGGATAGATGTTGACAGAACAAATTTACTGAACACCGTAACCGCAACGTAACACTAGCTCGATGCTATCGGACCACCAGACTGGGGTCCAGCGAGTCTTGAGGTTCCCAGAGGCTCCCAGGTTCCCTGTTACCCAGACCTTGAGGTTCTGGGTAACACAGTACTTGGTTGGAGGGCTTTCTGGGTCCAATACTCACGTTGGGATGTCCGTCTCGCAGGAGCTTGTGGAAGACGTGGCAGAACTTCCAGCAGAGCACTGCGTTGCTGGACAGGGGCAGACGGTTGACTGCTGCCCAGAACGTATGGGCCCCCTTCTCATGGTGGGTCCCCAAGATACAGGGTGAGAGAGTCAGTCAAGGAAATAACAGACAGGAGACAGCCATGTCATAACGGCACACTGGAGAGCTTAGGATGTGTAGACATCAAATAATATTTATACGCACACACACACACAGACATAACTACAAAAGGATATTCCTGGCATGCTTCTCTTTGACGGCCACTTCCTGTATGTTGATTGCCTTGTTGATGCTCACAGCCTGTGGAGGAAACAGAACAGAACCTATTCAGAGCAGGGCTAATCCAGGACCAAAGATATTCCACTGAAATGACAACAGAGAGCCTTAAAAATGGACAGTAGTGCAGCCAGGATGTGCTGTGGGAGCTTCGGCAGCTTGTTGATATTCAGAGGCGCAGCCTCGTGAGGAGAGAGCCCAGAGAGGCTCCTTGTTTGGTTGTGTGAGGGGGTCACCCCAAAGATGCTGAGGCAGTCCCACAGAAGGGGGGGAGGGGGCTAGAGGGGTCCCTTGTTTGGTGGTGGTGGTGTGTGTGTGTGTCACCACAGATGGGCTAAGGCAGTCCAACAGACAGGAGCAGCAAAAAGGGCCTGCTTGTACACAGATACAGGACTCTCAGTAACTCTCAGATGTATAACATTTGGTCGTAGATTTTCATTAGCTATAGAACATGAACATGAAGTCCTCCTTCGATCACAAACCCGTTGATTTAAAGTCAGAGTCCGAGAAAAAATTCCAGCGTGAATATGCAAACCGTTCACTTTTTATCCATGTTGCTCAACCCCATATCCATCAAACACCATTCCTGGAATGCTTCTTTTTCTTTCTTTCGCCCCCTCCTTTCAAAACCAAGGTGGGCACGTGACGTGCCGTCTCGCACGTCCAGTGTGCTGAGGAGCAGTGATACAGAGCCTGAGGTGAACCACTGGGGTCAATAGGGGACAGGCTCACTTCATAATCTCACTTCCCCCAGATGTCCCAAGTCCTCCATGGGAGCTTGGGAAAGGAAGGGGACGAGCGAAAATCTCCTGCAGTAAGGGAGTACGCATACATAAGAGAACAACATGCTGAGCGTGGCATGAACAGGAATGTCCACTGCACTTGGCATACTTGAGAGGCCAAGACTGAAAACACGGAAGACATTCCAGGCAGTCCATATAGGCCTTCGGCCTTGGTTTTAGAGTTTTGTCTTTGACAGTCAACAGTGCAAGCCTTTTCGGGCCCTCCCTAATTTAAATAACATACCAACAGCTCAAGGTGACAAAGACAGGCATTGTATCGACAAGATCGATTTTCGTACTGCCTGTCTAATTAAGTCACAGCTGTGCCTTCTCAGACGAGAGGAGGCCGAGGGAGTTGGAATGTCATGCTGGCCTGTGGCCTCACAACACCAGCCCTGGTTCCAATTCAACTCCACCCATGAATCTGGGCTTGACTCGTAGTCCTGCTACTGAGGAGCCATTCGATCCTCCTCGTGTCGGCGAGCCAAGCGACGCGGGATTAACTATCCATGGGGATGGAGGCGCTGTCGCATCACGCAGCGTGTGTAGCGGCTGCTCGCAAACCTGCTACCATTCAGCCTTCTGACAGTGCTCGTGTGCGTACGCTCAAGCCATGACGAGCGCCAGAGAACGAGCGGCCATCTTTAGGTGTCTCTGTTCCCAGATGAGAGTCCCCAGCAGGACGAAGGTATGCAACCCCAGCCCAGGAAGTTGGCCAGCCACAACACCTGGTATTACATCCCAACGTTTCAGTCAAACACTGTCAAAATTGTTTCGTGAAGCAATCTGAACACCCTGGAACCATCGCAAGACCGAGCACCTTGAGCAAGCCGTTCCCACACAGGAACGACCCAATGGGTTCGCTGTGAGACTGTGCGGTGCGTACAGTGCGTGTGAATGAGGAAGCCAGCTGCCCAGGACTGCTGGCAAGGCTGCTGCTGCTGCTCACTGGAATCAGCGAGCCACTAGCTCCTCTCAGCATGGACCTATGACGAAGTGAAATGACGACCGCTTGAGCAAATCCAATTAGAGGTGAGTATGTGGTGAAGAGGGAAGAGGCTAGGAGGGAGAGTGGGCGGGAGAAGGATCCATCTTCTCCCAGCTGGCCTGCTCCAATCACATGTAACCGGCGTGAATCGGTGAAACTCACTCCTCAGGTATGTTACGGGCCACCCGCGTCAACGAAGAGCCAGCTTTTTGTTGGCGTGGTTGGTAGTGGTGGCACTTGGGGACTCAGAGGTGGCAGGTTCGACTCCTGGTGGGAGAGGACAGTGGCCCACATGCCTCTGAAGGAGCTTGCAAGACCACGTCTGTTACACACGCACGCTCGACAAAGTCATTCAGGGGAAGGGTTACAGTCTGCATTGATATGCTGCTCCTTGCTCTACCGTCTACCACAGGGCCGGCATGGCCAGCCACTTAAAGGGATACGGAGAATTTGTAATGATTAAGCAATATAATCATTGTTGAGTCATATTTCGTTGGCTAGGCCTGGTTTTTGGAAATGTTTCACACTAACATGTGACTAATGCTTCATTTCTTGAAATTCATACGCATGTTTTTTTCCTGTTACAATATAAATGAATCGTTTTCTCTCCAAATGGAGCCCAAGTTCCCAGGGGGTTAAGGCATAGCTCTCCTGACATGACGTTATGGTTGAGTCATTAGAGCAGAGATCAATGTCAGACACTGCTGATGATGTGGTCATAAGGAGTGCTTCAGATGACGGCCTGTTGAAATCACACAACATACACCTCCCTGTTCTCTCCTTGCCAAGTCTTTCACTTGATTCCACACATTTTCATTTCTCCAAAGATTTGTAAATTTGATTTCAGTTAAGCATCTTAATAACACATTTATGTCCGACGTGTAGCGTCTGCATGAGATCACACGCTGTGATTACCTCAGAATGTACAACAGCCTGACCAGTTGTGTCTGTGGTGCTGCCGTCCCACAAGGGGAGCCAGTCATGGTGAAGGTGCTGGGCTGGGCTGGGACTTGCCATCCTACATAGGAATGGGTAAACACGGAGGACGGCGGGAGGAATGGAAACAGGAAACACGCGTGGCTGGCTATGAATGTGCCTGCTATGTATACCAAGGTACTTTGGTGGTGGGTCACTTAGACATGACTGGGGGGGGGGGGGCACTCAGTCAGGCTTCCTGTCTTGGCATACCCCGTCCTGCCCATTTCCTGCCTGCTGAAATCTGCCCAGCTCCGCCCTTCTTCCCCCTCAGCTTTGTAACCAGGCAACTCTACCTCTCGGGCCCAGCTCCTGCTCTCTCATTCACATGAACCACTTCCTCCAGGTGCCCTCAGCGCTAAGCTGAAAAAACCTAGATCACCATCGAATTACAGGCTTACATATCACTTAGTACACCCCCTTGTTCTGCTCTTGTAAGGATACTTGTAATTTCTAAACTTACTTCCCACTTCCTCAAAAGCTCTCATACATCTGTGACCAAACAGCTAAAACACAACACACTCCTCCATACCAACTCTGCTATTATTACTCAAGAAACCACATCTCCAAGTCCAAAGTCTTCAAATGGAAACAGTTAGCCAGTCTGTTTCTTCAGGTTCAACATCACGCTTCTCTAAAGGTCGCCCTGCTAGAAAGGAGCCTCTGTGCTGCTTGGCTAAGGACTATTTTAGAAATGTACTCACATCTGACTTACACATCCGCTTTAATGGAACACTCACTCCACACCTCTAAAAGAGCCAGACGAGGAGACCGCAATCTTTTCATCCCGGTCCCTCTCCCTGAGCGAGACCTGAACTATCACAAACAGGCAACATCCAGACAACACTCAACTCCAACAGGGAAACAACTTCAAAGGAAGGGAGAAATAACCTGCACAATGCATTCAGGATGATGTACATTCTGGATGAAGGGAAACAGCTGCTTCGGGGAATGATGATGTCTTTGAAGAGTCCATTGTAATAAGCATCCAAACGCGGCTGGTCAAAGCCTGGAACCTCAGACCAGCAGTAGCCTTTGTTCATGTGGTTGGGCTGGAGGTCAGCAGGTGGTTGAAAAGACTCACTGACCATTGAGTGGGCTCTAGGGGACAGGCCAAAAGACTATGCTAATAAAACCTTAAGAGCCCATGGCCAGTTTACAAGCCATTGAACAGGATGGCTTTAAGTAGATTCCTGTTAGGGAAAGGCCTTCTAAAAACCCAATAAGCTTAATGTGACGAGCAGACCTTCCTGAAGAGCTGTTGTTGTCATAAAGAAGTCGTAAAAACACATCTGCCGCCTAGTCTCCTTATCATGTCCATCCACTGAACATAGGAATAAATAGGCATAATGCCTACTGTCGGGACAAGGAATAGCCTTCTCCTGTCTTGAAAACCTGCCATGTTATTTTAAAGTAGCCTATAATGCAAGAATGTTCATACTTTGGCTCTTATGACAAATTACCAAATCCGTGTGCCGGGCAGCACAATCAAATTGCTTTTTCACATCTCCGAAAGAGTTAAGTAGCCAGTAGACACCGTTTTGGGGCAGATGTTCGGCCCACCTGCTGCTCAATACTCAAACCGTGTCCACAGTGATGTTAGCCTGTTATACATTTACAATTACAAACCCTATGTAATACACAGTAAACAATGACGATACAATGCGTTAGCAATATTTTGAAATTCACTAACTGGGTAGAAAGCATTACTTTGCCGTAGGCTACTGCCGAAGCCCTTGGCCAACAACAAGATGATGGGCTGCTACACCAACTTACTTCAAAACGCAATAATTCATCCGTCTGACAGAACTAATATAAAAACAATATATAGCCCACATATTACTTAACCTACTGCAAACCTTACTTTGTAGTTACTTGAGTTAATGCTCACACTTCCCAATAACCATATGCTCGATAATTGGCACCAGATTGTGTAAAGGAAGAGACGTGGGCGCCGACGTAACCTAAGCTGTTGATTTAATCGTGTCTATCTTGTTAAATGTATTGTGATGATAACTAAAAAACATTTGTCAATAGCGTCTTTATTAGATAAATTACAGCCCTGGAAAAAATTCAAGAATTTGTACCCACATTCCTCCTACACCGATATGCATATTGTATAGCTGTTGCACTTTCCCAGTATGTTTGCTGCAAAGGACGTCTGAAAACCTACCATTTTACCGAGATCCATGGTTGTCCCCGGGAAATGTAGCGGGTTTGTATAAAACCAAAGCGACTCGGTCGCTGGTAACAAAAAAAACCTTCGTCAGAATGGCTATAACGGAAAGAAGGAATCGCTTTCAGTGGAGTGTTAAAATGGGCCGTTAGCTCAACATGTGTCCAGATTTGGTATCAAATCCTCGCCAATTCCTTTCGTGTTGGTTCTCGTATTAGGCTATCTACTGGTCCTACGTGCTCAGTTCGTGGGGTCTAGCTGTATCTGACTAGTGAGACGCGGAACCGAAATATATAGAAAAGATAGGCCACGCCAGGCTACTCCAAAAAGTCAAATGTTTTTCTTTTTTAGAGTCGCACATTGTATCCCTTTTCGTTTGCCTATATGTAGCCTGTTTCTTGACTGATGTGTGAAGCTGAAGCTTATTTAGTGCAAAACTGCGCGCTCTCAAGAGTCAGACAATGGCTGCGGAGGGGGAAGGCACAACCCCCGCCCAAACTTTACCTAAATTAGTAGGATATAGCCTACCTCTACAAGTAACATAACAAAACAAAACAGCCTGCACTCAGTAGAACACAAATACATAAGCAGAGCGTCCAACGTTCGTCGAACTGTGACAATCTGTCGTTTACGTGTTATTCAGTAGTTGGTTAAATTGCTGACCAAATGTAGGCTATATTTAGCCCATGTTTAGTGGTCCATCTTAAAATACAATTTATTGCTGATCGTGAGATGAAAACAAACTAAATATAGTATTTTGGTTATCAGATCTGAATGATAGGCTACACTTTAGTAGGCCAGCCTACAGAAACCTTACAAATAGGCCTACGCTATAGCCTACAAGCAACCCATCTTGCCTACCCATCTGTTTACCTAACATGTTGGTTAGTCAACTTAAGTAGCCTGTAGGCTACAGATGCTGGGAAGTGGCTTGCCTCATGTTGGCAAATTGTTGTCAATAGTGCCCCCATCTGGTTTTTCTCTGAGGCACAGCCGAAACCATAACCGACTTGAGATTGAAACGACAGACAGAAACACGACTCAATTTCTAAGCTGGACGCACATTGACACCTTTGGCACGTTTAGGCGCTAGACTAAGGTGCCTAGGTGTGGGGGGTTTGAGCTGTCAGGACCTGCCTGGTCGTCGGTCTACCAACGCTGGACCAGGTTGTCAACCAGAATCCAATCTCCATGACGGCCGACAGCGAGTTTCCCGGTCCCATCCAACGTCTATAAAGCCGAACAATGGATTTTGGTGTTTCAAAACCCATTGACACTGTATGACTATGTTTAGCTTGTGTTCTGCTCCTCTCTCTTACCAACCGCCTCTGGAGGAGAAGATCCCTCTCTGAATTGCTCCTCTCAAGGTTTCTTCAATTTTTTCTCCCGTTGGGAGTTTTGCCTTGTCTTTCTTGAGGGTTTAGGTTGGTTGAGGGGCAGTTCTATGGGCGTATGTGAAGCCCTCTGTGACATGCTTGCGTGTAAAAAGGGCTACACAAATACATTTGATTTGAGACTCCCACAGACATGTCATTTAATGCATTTTTCCTTCGAAATATCCAGTAGGCTTTTACACATTTGAAATATAAAAAATAGACAGATTATTTTACTCCAATTAATGTGTCGAGCAAAAATGAAACTGCATGCCTCTTATACATGGGCGGTTGTACACGGGGGCCTACAGGGGCCAGTGCCCCTGTAAAAATGTCCCTGCCCCCCCCCCCCCCCCCCCGTGGCCCCCCTGAGCTGCCCAAGCCTTACAGTGGGCCTTATGTGTAACTCGAGATATATAATTGGCCAGCTATGAGTTGGAAGCAGAGGGCTCACTGATTGTGAAATTGTCCTTCTAGCGTTTCTATAGTATGTATACATCATAAGCTGATGCATTTGAACTGAGGCACAGTAATCAATCAGTGACTTATTATCCTGCTGACATACTGGATGCTCAAAACAAACAATCTCTCTACAGACAATGCCAGCTCTTTTCACAGAGTCCTTCCACTTCCTGGTACTGCATGGGTCCACTAAACACGGCTCGATGGACTAGCAACATTTTCTCACACAGGCCTACATTATTCCTACTCAGTCTCTCTGCCCCACAGCCTCCATATAGGTGCTGATAGGCCCAGAACACATGTCTGAGAATCATTTCTAACTGCCCACACCCCCTCCCGCCCTCCCCTTGCTGGTCGGAGTACATGGCCTTGTACAATGATTAGTACCAAGCCATGCAAAACGAAACACAGACAGTGGACTTTACGCCATGTCCTCATAACTTTCAATTCAATCAAGCTAGTGATGACAGTTCAATATCCCTATCAGTAATTCTCTGGAGGTCATAAATCAGTCTGTAATTACAGAAGTTCTAAAATGTAAAATTTACTTTTGAACTCCAACCATACTCCAACAGTATGGTTTTTGTTATGGTTAAAATCCCATATCATTATGTCCTCATTGTTGCACGTTAGCTGAATGAGTTGCTACTCATGTACAGGACTAATCCATAGCCAATGTAGAGTCCACGGGCCAGTGCCTGCTCTTTCTGCTGCCTCACTGCTTTTATTGGCCATCCCATTTGCATGGCCTCACTGTGTGTGAGTGTGTGTGTCTCGTTCATTTGGCTATTCATCTTTTGTGGCTGTTATTTGGTGATGATAACCACAAAGTTTTATGTTACAGGACGGTATAAAGTGGATGAGGAAAACAGCAATGCACAGTTATGGAGTTGGACAGAGACAAACAGGGGGGGGGGGGGGGGGTAGAGATTAAGAGTGCTAGTTTGGGTCCACCCTGTTATGTACTGCTTGTGCCCGAGGGACACAGCCCATGCTCCTCCCCCAAATTCCACAGCTGCCAGGGCACTGCAGGACTAAAGGGGGCACAGGCTGGGGGGCAGCACCAATTACCACAGGACCAGAGACACACACCTTGCCTGCCTGCAACAGCATGGGAAGGAGGACTGGAGACTGGCAGATGGGCTCTCTGAGTTTAAATTTAAGGTCTTAATTATGCAAGACATGTGGCTGAGTTGTGGAGGCACTCCGTATCCCTTACATAAACACCCCACTATGGGACTTGCATCCTCGGACTGGGTGTAACTAAAGCTATGTTTTTATTGTTGTTTCCTTCCAGACACGCTGACATAGTTAAAGATATTCTGATTTCTGGCCATAAAAGTAGTCTTTAATTAATACGTTGCAATCACATAAAAATACAAGTCTCTTGAGAGCATGAAATCTAAGAGTATGTTATTAGTTTGTTTGGCATTCTTTGCCAAACAAATCTTTATACAAGTTAATTGATGTCAAGAGACATCAGACAAAACAAGCGCAACATAGTAAATAATAAAAATAAATCCTCTAAACTGTTGATCAAAGAGGGAATTACCAGACCATAAGATGTAACATGTAATTACACATAAACAGTGTGTTATCTTGTCCCAGGCATACTATTTTTATAACCCTGTGGACAAATAGGGCTTTGAACACACCCTTGTTATTTATGCAACTTTCTCAAATAGGAACTCTGGTACATACTAGTTCACATAAAAACCTTGTTCAGTCGACAGCCTTGTTCAATGAACATTCAGTGCTATCAATGCACATTTCTCTGTATTGTAAAATCTATAGACCAGATGTAGCTGCTAGTGGAGTGCTTATGCCTGAATAGAGGACCCAGGTAGAGGTCTATAAGCACACAGACAAGCTGGTAGTTTCTCTCAGAGGTGAAAGGCAGCAGATTTAGGCAGCTCAGGGCACAACAGATCAGATCAGATTAACTCCCCCTGATCCCTGTAAACCACACACTGGTTTCATTGATTTTTTTCACCATATAGCTCTGGGTCTCTGTTAAAGATCCAAATCAGACAAAAACCACAAACATGAAATCTGTTTTCAGTGATACTACTAAAATTATTATCATAAATTCACAAAGATCTTACACAAGAAGCTCATGATGTTAATGACTAGTGACCCAACACACCTTCCTGAAAGCAGGATCTCTGGAGACTGACTTAGTGAGCAGGCCTGACACACACACACACACACATACGACCCAGTGGAGGGGTCAGATGGTTGAGCGGTTAGGGAATTGGGCTATTAATCCAAAGGTTGCTGGTTCGATTCCTGGCCGTGCAATGACGTTGTGTCCTTGGGCAAGGCACTTCACCCTACTTGCCTCGGGGGAATGTCCCTGTACTTACTTTAAGTCGCTTTGGATAAGAGCGTCTGCTAAATGACTAAATGTAAATGGGTGCTCTGAACCTGGACAGCCAAACTTGTCCTGTACCATAAGTACACAGTGAGGGGTGAGCTTTGTCTTGCTGCATTTAGCAGCAAATGTAGACTTAAAAGGCAGGTTGTAACCGCTCTGCTGCACACCTTCCAGAAGGACAATCTAGCCAGGCTTGATTTATCTGACCTACTTTACTTATTTTCTGGTCTGGGCAGACAGGAACAGCCCACCAGACAGGAAGTAGGCCTATCAATGTGAGCAGTCTTCTCTTACAACTGCATGTCTCAAGTCATGTAGAGTATGACAACATCTAAGATTTGTGGAATCCTTTATTATTGTGCAAACGTGACAATATCAGGAAGCCTTTAAAAAGACCCAGCTTTCACGCACCCTGTATTCCAGTAGCACTTTCCCGAACCCATCACTAACCACTCAGGCCATTTGCTAACGTAACTCCCACTAGTATCTAAAAGCCTTTTACTGCAGGTCAATACATGACGGTACAAATGGATATTTCAGACACAGCGCATTTCGTCCTCTGAAACCTACAATTCTATCATCTGAATTATTTCTAAATACATAAATCAGCTCGCTTAACTGACCCACATTTCACCAGTTCTTTTGTTGCACAGATTTGTGTCTGACTAGGGTGGTTGAAAGGTTGGGCAGATGTCTGTTACTGTCAGTGGTCCAGCCTATATTTAATTGTGCAGCAAACGAATTAATAATATACAATTTGAAGCCTATCTGTTGATAGTTTGTCTTGTACGAGAACGATCGACATCGTGTTTCAAGAGTGCAAAGACATCACAAGGCCTACTTTATAATACACAATCGTAACACAACTAGCTCTAACTTCATGGTAGACTACACTTCAAACATGAATTCCATGCCAATGTCAGTGCCTACCTGGCTGCGCTCAAAGTTCTCCTTTTCAACTTCCAAACTGTTGGCAGCACCAGTGGTACGTCGGATCAAAGCTTTAGGAATTGCGTTCGGTACTTGCTGCATGGAGCTTTTCACACGATCCATTGTTGTCTATTTTGAATACCCACGATGACAAATGTATAGATGCAGATATGTTAAATTAAATGTTTGAAGTAGAACTAAAAACAGAGTAGCAGTAACCCATGCCGTCAACCAATTCAGCAGGTCATCTGGCCTGTCCACCGCCCCAGCGCGCGTCTGTCCGTAGGCTCCTATCATGTTTTTAAGCCCTGCTGTAGCCTACAATAGCGCTGCTGCATCGGCTGATCTTTAGAAGGCAAACATACACACTCTGGCGACTTACATCCTATCCCTATGCACTCTATATCAGTGTGCCTGCCAGGATACCAAAGTTTGACGCTAATGAACAAGGCTGATATTTGCCTAGAGACGCAGCAACTGTCAAAGACTCCTCCCATCATTGTCAACTGCTGGCTGTAATCCTGCATGTGCCCGCCCATTTCACCGTTATTTTGCATGTTTGTTTTGTCACTGTTGTAAATATTTTTGATAACATCACAGTCCATAAAATTACAAATGTTGTTTATTTTGCTTCTGTTCGGTCCACAAGACAAAACAAGGATTTGGAACTACACGTTTAGGCTACGCTTAGCCTAATAATATCCCTAATACAGTACCTAATATCAAAATCATAATTCAGAAGTCACGACTATCCCTCTAATCGTGATTCTACAGCATCCTTTGTTTTCTTCTCCTGTCTGGGCAGTAGTTCCTTTGCCGTGTAGCCTACTACCCTCTGCTGGTCAGTTGCCAAATATAGTCTACTGTATGTGGACTGGTGTTGTTTAGGCTTTCTTTGTGTTTGAAAGTACAACCTATGACTGCTTCAGTTACATGATCCGAACCATTTACAAATTCGAGCCCAAAGTAATCCCCCATGTAGAGCAGGAGGGTTACAATGATGTAGTCTTTTCATCAGCATGTAGGGCGGTCGCCTATATCGAGAGCCATTTTGACTAAATGACATGATGATGGAACACTGTCCAATGAGTTTGGAGTCATGTGGTTGGGTCAGAGCAGACCAGATATAGCTCTGCACTTCAGCCTTCATTCTGCAGCAGATTTCACTGATTACATCATGTATGGACACAAAGGAATGGGTTGCTCTGGCACTGCCTGGCAGACACAGTCACACAAGTACCACAAGGATTTTTTTTGCTCCACGCAAGAAAATGTTTGCCACATCTTTCATCTGGAGACAACTGTTTTAGGTATTGAGGGTTTCCTGCTAACTATTGACCATTACTGTTGTTGAGAATCACTATCATCCAGGTGGCTGATAATGCTATAGGTCTCTAAATATGGCAGTATGTTACACTTCTCCATCATCCTGAAGAGTTTTGCTTGGAGTCATTTGGATTGCTGAGCTCTAAATTAGTCTCCTTGTATGTTTCTAAATGGGCTTATGTGCCCCAATTGCTGTACTGTTATGTCTCTATCTTATTTGTTATTATTAATATTTATAATGCTTAACAAATAAAATAGCCTACTAATTGTTTTTGCCTACATATAGGGCCTACATGTTGGCCATGTATGCTCAGATGGGTGGATAAACACTTACCATGTTATGGTTTGCAATCTGTGCAAAACACAGTAATTTATGTTGTCAACTTTCTAATCATGTATAGAAGATGTACCAGTCATTGACCATGTTAATCACTGGGTCTGTAGATCAGCTCTCTATCAAACACTGGAGATGTTTTCTTGTTCCATTGCATTGGAGAAAAAATGGCTCTAGACTCCCTAATAATGTTGTTCGTGAACAATTAGTTCCTTTTGAACAAATCTTTATTTTGACTAGGGAATAGAGTAGTCTCAGAGAGTGATTTGTTCATTTTCTCTTGGCCGTCTGTGAGTCTGCTATCGGTGGTGAGCCGGTTGCACAAAACACCTTATATGAAGATTTTCAAGTCAGAGAGGAAGGTTTACTTCAAATAAGTTGCATAAAAAACCCTTAAGTCTTCTCTTTACGGTTTTCTTAAATGTTCACCTGAGTATTTAAGGTTTTCTTGAAAGGAATCTCTCAAAATTGTTGCACAAAATACCTTATTAACCAGAGTATTTACTTAAGAGGTACCTCTTATGGGCTGATGTTGATGTTCTCTGCTCCCTCAGTAATGTAAAAGACTCAACCCTGACCACCAGGCTTCTCCCAGGTCCACCCGGCCATGGAGACAGAGAGGTGAAACTAGACTGTGTACCTGGTCCAACCACAGGGAGGGATGTGTACCAGTCCAGCCTCAGGGAGGGATGTGTACCAGTCCAGCCTCAGGAGGACAGCTTTCCCCCCAAGGGTTTGGAGCCCCTCAAGGTTTCTTACATTTAGCAGACGATCTTATCCAGAGCGACTTACCGTAAGTACAGGGACATTCCCCTGAGGCAAGTAGGGTGAAGTGCCTTGCCCAAGGACACAACGTCATTCTGCATGACCAGGAATCGAACCAGCAACCTTCTAATTACTCGCCCAATTCCCTAACGGCACAGCCACCTGACTCGATTGAATTCTTCCTCCAAGGGAGTTTTTCCTTGCCACTGTCGCCCTACTCTGGGCTTGCCCTTGGGGGGTTGGTGTTACACAATAATGGTTTCAACCTCACCGGTCTCATGTGGTAGGAATTGCTTACTGTGTACAGGAGGTTGTAAGTGAGGTTTTGGGTTAGTAAATGTCAGAGTTGGATGAAAGCTGATTTGCGGGGATGATGGCTAGGCTCGATATTGAGGTGTAAGTAATCCGAAACTTCTTGTCAAATCCGAGCGATTCCTATGCAAATGTTCAAAGTTTCAAATAGACTGGCTGACCTACAGGTTATTTGTACATAATACTGTTAGTAATAGTGTTTACATCGCAATTCATGGAGAAAGCAAACACAAAAACACCATGTTTTTATTATACAGATGAATGTCAGTCAAATATCTGCTTAATACAGCATAAAACAGGTTGGCGCACACAGCAAAAATTGTTTTGTTATGAAGGCAGGACAATTATAAAACATACAGTCGAAGTTATTCCTTCATGTCTATAATATTAGAAAATATTTTACAGAAAAAGGCAAAAATGCTGGCTATATGCTGGCAATGGTTTCAATGTTAGTTCATAAATGTGAACCCTAATTGTTTCTGTCTGTGTATCAGTTCGACTGTATGTTATGGCTGACTCTGATGACAGTCAGTCATCTTACAGTCGAAACACTATTATCACAATAGATCGACATATCCTCTGGCATAGCATTCATGATCTCTTCAGGATCTGTAAAAAGGGCTTTCATGTTGCTTGGAGTGAGAAGGGCAAGTTTCTCCTTACTGTTCCCCCTCAGCTATAAAACAGATGAAAAATAAACGATGTTACAAAGATTCTAAAAGAGAGCGCGGGTGAGAAATATCTTACGCAAGGGTGTAAAGCCTCGCGAGATTGCAACGGAGGAGAAGCTTCAACGCTTCAAGTTTATGAGTTGCAGGCAACGAATTGTCTCCACAGAGAAATAAGTATCGTATTATGTCTGGGAGGTCAGGGCGCGCAGAAACTCGTAGTCGCGCTAAAGATGACATTAAAAAGGTTCTGGCAGCAATTGAAAAAGTGCGTAAATGGTAAGTAAATGATGTTTAACATACATATTTGCAAAGCCTCACTACAAATGTACTCGGAAAAAGTTCTGTAAGGATTAGCCAATAGAGAGCGCTGCTATTGGCAAGGAGGGACTAGCGGATTTGTTGCAGATGAGCTGTCAAAATGGCTACAACTATCACATGTCGAAACAATGTAACATGCAGTGTGATTATTAGTTGTAGTTGAAAACACACCTTAATTAAGATGTGATTAGAATGTATGTAACAATTGACAATTATTTTTGTGTTTGCTATCCCATAAAATGTTGTATGTATAAAGGTTTAGTTTAGGTTAGTTCAGGTTTTGCCATTTGTCCCAAGTAGGCTGCATGTACATTGGAATTATTTGCCACCTTTTGGCAATCCCTAGTAACTAACCAGTAATTGCTAACCTATATATGAGTTATTACTTTACAACAATAGTAGTTGGAATACCTTACCAATGATTGCATATTTGTAAGATTTGGACAGACTTTGCAATCTCTAACTGTTAGGGAGAAGAAGTGGGTCACAGTGGGAGACACCTCCCTGCGTATTTTCAAGTGGGTCCCTGTAACAGATACCAAACAGGTAATAACAATGTTGATAGTTCATTGAATTGTACTTACCCAGTACTTCCAAGTACTTGGACTTGGTCCAGTGATTTTACTGTTGTATTATCCCTTAGATTTACCGCAGCAAATCAACAGGTGGAGAGGTTCAAGGCCTGAAAGATGTTGTCTTAGAGAACACCAGCTCTGCCTTACTAGATTTTCAAGGTAAGACAGCCTGGTATCCCTTCCCCGGTCAGAATCATGTTGTCTGCAGAGCCATTTGAAAGCCAAAATAAACAAATCAACAGAAACCTCATGAGAAGTTGCTTTGCATTTTGCCACCTACATCAATACACTCAGTTCTGACTGCTCTGAAACTCTGGTCTGCATTTCAGATGAGAACAGCAACCAGAGCTTCATGTCTGATGTGTACCAGCCTAAAGTGGACGGCAGCAGCTCCTCTAGTTCACAACATGCCAGCGATGCAGTCAGTCCTGTTTCCCACACTTTCACCATCCGTTCAGAGGACCCTCAGCCTCCAATGCTGGGTCAGGAGAGAGTGGATGGTAGAATACAGCGCAGCAACACTGATTACTGTGAAGTCCTAGAACAACTATACGAATGACTGTATTTTGCAATCTGTTTGAAAGTGCTGAACTCTGTGTTCCTTGCTGTGTGCAGAGCCACTGCAGTCCCAACAGGAAGGTGCAGATGAGCCTCCCACATTGATCAAGGAGGATCTGCTCTTGCCCTGCAGTGTTCGAGTGAGGGCCCCAAGCACAGAGGTATGTTGTTTCTCATTTTACCACTGTAACTTGAGGTTTATTGCCAGATTTTCCTTGCTGTACAAATATCACACCATGTGTATTAAAGTGTAAAAATTCTACGTGCCATCATTGGCCAAATAAATACAACTATGAATGGCTAAAGTTTAAGAAAGCCCAACACTTTCTTAATGGATATAGGCCTAGGCCTACATTATTTAGGTTAAATAATTATTGTTTATGGTGTTTAAATCTTTAAAACTGGCAAAACAGTGAAAATGTATATTTTGTTGTTTGTTTCAGGAAGAAGTGGAAGGATCAGGAGGAGCCCCCCCATTGAAAAAGATTTGCAGAGAGCAAAATGCCATTCTCAGATAGCTTTTCTATGATTCACTAAGCAACTAGGTGAACATGCATGACTCCTCTACTCAACTCTTTTTTATTGCTGCTTTGAAAAGCACATTCTTATGAAAAATATTATGCATTTATAAACCATATAAACAGTTCAACAGAAAATAATCACACCCAAGTTCTATTTACCTTATTTATTTTTTAAATTGATATCCATTCCTTAAATTCCATAATACATTTTGCTTACATTGGCCATTGGTCACTTTTTAGTTCCATGATGTTCACTGTTTTGCATACTCCCTTGTTCATTGGCTTTGTGCATACATTTTGGTTGTTGGAGTCAGGCCATGAAAAATACAGAAAAGGTTCAAAACCTATATTGTCTCTACTTCCTTTGTGTGTTGTTTAATTTTTGCCCCACTCCGTATTTATCACAATAAAGGTTATTTTTTATATTGATTATTTACATTTTTGTGACATTATTGTGTTCATTGTCCGTTCTTGCAATTGATTTGAATGTTGGTCACTGTAAAACTTGACTAATCCAATGAATAGGCCTACGTTACAAAACATTTTTAACGTTTTTTTTTTCTTTCAAAGTCTGCTCCATTTTCAAAATGGTGCTCTTCACGACTAGCTTTCATTTGACGTGAACTAAAGATTGTACTACAATAACAAGAAACGTCCTGTAAATGTCAACAAACATGATTGATCTTGTAGAAAATATAACAGGTTTTCATCATGTCAAGTATTGATTTTGGCTGTCACCACATGACCTCTAACGTAACACGTTTGGGGCGTAGTTTTACAAGAAGGGCTGTACAAATATGGCAAATGACAGCCTGTAATAACCAATCCGTGATCGCTACTGTCGGAACTGTACTTGAGAAACCAATCGAAAAGGGTGATGGGAGGGATAAATCTTACCGACGCGGTTTGCTGCCGGGGAAACGGGAGTTTTGGGGTTGTGCGGGATTGTGCCGGCGGAGTAAGAGCTCCCGCCATTTCTCTCAGCCAGGAATTAACCTCTTGTGTGTTGCTGTGTACTTTTTACAACCGTGTACTTTACTTGTTGCATTCGTAACTTTGAACTGCAAGAATAGCGAAAGAGAAAATTCAGTCTGTTAAAAGAGGCCTAGCCAGTTAAGAAGACCGGGGAGTAGAGAACGCGCCAGACCCCCTGACGGGAGCCTGTGCTTTGCAGCGAGTTCGTGAATCCTGCGAGGCGCGCATCTCCATCCTTTTTTCGGACTAGCAGAAGTTTACTCCAGATAATCATAGTAGTGTAATTTTATCAGGCATCTTATTTTTTACGTGATGCACAAACATGGCATAACCAGCGGCGAACAGAACTTTGATGCGATGTAGCTGATAGCAAAGAGTGCTGTGTTATTGTTTTGCAGCGAGGAATTATCTGGCTAGCAAACTACTACCCTGCTAGCTAGCTAGTTTGATGCTACACGTTGTGCTCGCCGGTAACGTGGACAGTCCTCGGTGACATTTGTTGTGTACTTGGATACATGCTAAGGCTATATTATCTTATTTTGAGTAGTTCTGTGCTAGGAGACTTATTTCTAAAGTCGACATTACTGACGTTTTGGACTTACGATGGCACCGCTTTTGGGCCGGAAACCCTACCCGCTGGTTAAGCCGCTAGCCGAGCCGCCAGGCCCAGCGGAGGAGGTCTACATCATCGAACACACCAAGGAGGCCTTCAGGAACAAAGAGTATCCTTCTACATGATGTCAGACTCGAATCTATCCGCCACACGTTAGCCACTTAGCTAAGCTACCCATAGAAGCACGTCACTATGTATTCAGAACAATTATACCTAGTTTCATTGATGATATTCGGTGTTTGTCGTTTTTGTTTTGCGAGGTCTTTACATATTGTTTCTCTTCGTAACACACTCGCATTCATAGACACGGGTTTCCAGCCTCGCTAGCGTTAGCGAGGCAGTGTTTCGATTCGTTGACTTGTTATTCCTGCACGTAACGCTCGTCTTGTTCATTATGTCTATTAGCCCACTCGCTTTTATATGCATTACATTTGTTGTTGTTACCCCTGTCATAGGGGTTTGAATACTGTTCATTTGTATACAGTATTAGCTGACTGACATGTTTAAATATGCTGTCCGGTACCCAGTGTGTGTGTAAGTTAAGCTTTGAGTTGGAAGCATTGTCTTTTATCAAGGTTGTCCGATATAGGGATCTAAAGTGACATAACTACTAATTTAATTAGTGACAGCGAAGCTGCAAGGATGATGTTAACGTGGTAGCCATGGTTGTTCACATGCTACTTTTCAAAACTTTAGTTTAGTTTTAGTGTGCTTTTGTAAAGTGGCATTTGATTTCGGCCTGGTGATTATAGTTTATGTTGGACATAGGACCTTAACCACAGCTTGCCTTTTTAATTATTGAGATAAATTGCTACATGGTTCATTAATAATAAATAAGGGGCCTCTTGTGGCTGGCTGAGGAAATGACAGTGAACCTCGTTTTGACTCGATGTGAAGAGGTAAACTTTTTTTTCTTCCTGTAAGCAACTTAGTTGTTGGTTTCCTGATATAATGGCTCCAGAGAGTACGAAGCCAGGCTGCAAAGGTACAGCGAGCGCATCTGGACCTGCAAGAGCACTGGCAGCGCCCAGCTCACTCACAAAGAGGCCTGGGAGGAGGAGCAAGAAGTCACAGAACTGTAATTATACACTTCATGTCACCCAGTTTTTCAACCATTTACTCTAGATTCTGCTATAGAGCAGTTGCTTACATGATTTTAAAAGCACATGACTTCTGTTTGGACATGTACTTTTTAAATAGTTTGTGAATGTCTGGTAGTGACCACTTGAAACCACAAGAAAATGTGGGGAAATCTGCGTTTTATAGCACTTTGATAATGAATGACCTGATCAGTGCCAAGGTTATTTACATTTTGTGAGTAGAATACATTTCCCTTCTCTTGTTCCTGCCCTCAGGAGAGATCAAGTCTCTTAGAGACAGACATGGTGACTTGCACACTTACACATGATTGATTCAGTTTTCCTATGATATATAACAAAACTCAAACTCAGATCAAGAAAGAATCTACAAACGTTTCTTTCACCCTGTGAAGGTCATGTGATGTACAGCTCCGTTGTGATTGGACTTGTTCAGTGCCCCTCCTTCCATTCTATTTACAGTGTCTACGATTGAGTCATCATTGAATCTAGTGTGGAATGGACAGTGTTTCTCTTGCTACCAAAGGACTGGGCAGAATAATTTTGTGTACATGCCCACTTGGAGGATACAAAAGGTTTCATAACAGCTTGTCTGCTTTCTGTAGATTGGCCCCTGGCACTGTCAGAGCGTAGGATTCAGCTAGCTGAGAATGTTGCACACAACTATCGGAAGCAAATCCCAGCAGTGCTGCAGCCAGCCTGAGCAGCCAGGCTGAGCTCTTGCCCTCAAAGCAGGCAGGATCAGCCAACGTATTTAAAACGGTCTATTAATACTGTGGCGTATTCGGAGCGGGTGGTCTCCCCCTACTGGACATCCTGAACTTCACTGTCAAGATGTTATGAAATCCTTTTGTCACCCGCTGCATAACAGTGCTGTGTGGTGGAATGCAGGGATGTGGTCCTTGGTATTTCTGGGTCTTTTTACAGGAAGTTGCATCTCAAAGCCTATTTTTGGTAAACTGAATAATAAATTAACCCTAACCGTAACTCCAGAAATTCACATATATATAAAAAAGTGTGTAATAGTAATAATAATAATGGACCAATACATTATAAGAAGTTCAAAATGTGTGCAAATTCCTTTAAAAACATGCACCAATACAGGAAATCAGACGGGGCGAAGGCAGCACGGTATATCTATACCACGAGGGTTAAGTGATGCGTGTTTGTCCCTTGGTTGTGTATAGCCTCCAGGAGGAGTATCCCCTGTGGTTCGAGAGGCCTGTTCTGGAGATGGTCCACCACAACACTGTGTCTTTGGACAAGCTAGTGGACCAGGCCTGGGTGGAGATCCTCACCAAGTACGCTGTGGATGAAGAGTGTGACTTCCTGGTGAGTCATCCCTTAAATGGGACGTGGTGAGATTTAAGGTTGGGTTGGGCGGTATGACAAATACATTGGCAATCTTCGGTGGAATGAATTACGGTGGTGGGGATTTTTTTTTGTCAGTATTTTGCGGATTTAAAGTCCTTTGTTATGGTTAATTAAATGTACATTATTGTGTTCTTTTGCAAAATCATTTAAACTTTTACCTACAGTACATGGTCGCAGAGCTAATTCACTGTAGTTGGCAATCAAATGAACATCTAGTGTTTCAGAGGTAAAACACAGCACACATCTGTCTAGTCTGTGTCTTTTCTCTGTAATTCTGCATCAAGATTACAGGGATCTTTATGGATCACAGATCAACTACAGTCTCTTACACAACTACCCACAAATTGCCAAATACATCAGTAATCGCTGCAACATCGCGTGGACATCGGGGACAGTGCCTCTGGACTGGCAGACCGGGGTGGTGGTTCCCCTCTTTAAAAAGGGGGACCGGAGGGTGTGCTCCAACTTTAGGGGGATCACACTCCTCAGCCTCCCTGGGAAAGTCTATTCGGGGGTCCTGGAGAGGAGGGTCCGCCGGATTGTCGAACCTCGGATTCAGGAGGAGCAATGTGGTTTTCGTCCTGGCCGTGGAACAGTGGACCAGCTCTATACCCTCCGCGGAGTCCTGGAGGGTACATGGGAGTTCGCCCAACCAGTCTACACATGTTTTGTGGATTTGGAAAAGGCGTTCGACCGTGTCCCTCGGGGGCTCATGTGGGGGGTGCTCCGAGAGTACGGGGTACCGGATTCCCTGATCGGGGCTGTCTGGTCCCTGTACGACCGGTGCCAGAGTTTGGTCCGCATTGCCGGTAGTAAGTCGAACTTGTTTCCGGTGAGGGTTGGACTCCGCCAGGGCTGCCCTATGTCACCGATTCTGTTCATTACCTATATGGACAGGATTTCTAGGCGCAGCCAGGGTGTTGAGGGGGTCCGGTTTGGTGACCTCAAGATCGGGTCGCTGCTTTTTGCAGATGATGTGGTCCTGTTGGCTTCATCGGGCCGTGACCTTCAGCTCTCACTGGAGCGGTTCGCAACCGAATGTGAAGCGGCTGGGATGCGAATCAGCACCTCCAAATCTGAGGCCATGGTTATCGACCGGAAAAGGGTGGAGTGCCATCTCCGGGTCGGGGAGGAGATCCTGAACCAAGTGGAGGAGTTCAAGTATCTCGGGGTCTTGTTCACGAGTGAGGGAAGAATGGAGCGCGAGGTCGACAGGCGGATCGGTGCGGCGTCCGCAGTGATGCGGGCTCTGCATCGGTCCGTCGTGGTGAAGAAGGAGCTGAGTCGAAAGGCGAAGCTCTCTATTTACCAGTCGATCTACGTTCCTACCCTCACCTATGGTCACGAACTATGGGTAGTGACCGAAAGAACGAGATCGCGAATACAAGCGGCCGAAATGAGCTTTCTCCGCAGGGTGTCCGGGCTCTCCCTTAGAGATAGGGTGAGAAGCTCGGTCATCCGGGAGGGGCTCAGAGTAGAACCGCTGCTCCTCCGCGTCGAGAGGAGCCAGCTGAGGTGGCTCGGGCATCTGATTAGGATGCCTCCTGGACGCCTCCCTGGTGAGGTGTTCCGGGCACGTCCCACTGGGAAGAGGCCCCGGGGAAGACCCAGGACACGCTGGAGGGACTATGTCACTCGGCTGGCCTGGGAACGCCTCGGGGTCCCCCAGGAAGAGGTGGTGGAAGTGGCCGGGGAGAGGGAAGCCTGGGCCTCCCTGCTTAGGTCGTTGCCCCCGCGACCCGATCCCCGGACAAGCGGAAGATGACGAGACGAGACGAGACATCAGTAATCACTGTGAAGTTCACTGTGCAGTGAAGTTTCAAAAGTGGTTAAATGTATAGGGTAAGGTACCAAAACCCGGTGCCAATATGACACCAGTTCCTTAACGAACGGTATATCTTGAAGAGCAAATAACGGTTGATATCAAGGGTGGGGAGCTTTCATACTTACGCATTTTGCGAGACTGGACCATCTCATTTGATGTGAATAGCCCTGATACACTGCGACTGACTTGGATAAGACTGTCGGTAAGACTTTTGGTATGAAGAAAGTAATGCTCTATCAATTGTTTTTGCGTTCAGCTGGGGAAGGATAAAAGTCTGCGTGTGAAGATCGTAAAGATCCACCCTCTGGAGAACCCCGAGGGGGAGACAGCAGAGAAGAAGCTAGAGGGAGCCTGCGATTCTCCCTCCAGTGACAAAGAGAATGCTAGCCAGGAGAACCAGAAGAAGGAGCTGCTGCCCAGGGAGGAGGAGAGCAGCCGGAGAGAGAGTCTCAGTGAGTACCTGGCACAGGGGGCACGGCCATGACAAATCCGCAACGATATCTAACAAGGATGGAATTTTGAATCTGTACTGAAAACCCCCACTAAGTGACATCACATGAGGCCTTCTTTTTGAGGCAGAATGCATCGCATGGTTTCTCTGCTGGGATGAGTTGTGTTTGTAAAGTGTTTGTTGTTGCTAGGTGACCGGGCACGTAGATCTCCCAGGAAACTGCCCACCAGTGTAAAAGAGGAGAAAAAGAGATGGGTTATGCCCAAATTCCTTCCACACAAGTATGATGTAAAGCTCATAAACGAGGATAAGGTTTGTGTCTTTCCATTTTCACTTTGACAATGTTATTTACTTAGAGATTACCATCAGAGTGGGAGCATGATGATGTCAGTAGCTGTTTTCATATCTAAATGTGTCATCTGCTCCCAGGTCATCAGTGACGTTCCTGTGGACAGCCTCTTCCGGAGCGAACGTCCCCCTACCAAGGAGATCATGCGCTACTTCATCAGACACTATGCACTGAGGCTGGGGACAGGGGAGAGCGCCCCCTGGGTGGTGGAGGACGAACTGGTGAAGAAGTTCAATCTGCCCAGCAAATTCAGTGACTTCCTGCTGGATCCATACAAGGTGACTGTTCACCTTTAACCCCGAAAACCTTAAAGAACGTAGTAAAAATGTTGTTTTGTGAGAGATGCCATTAATTGTTTGTCTCTTTAGTTCTTGGCTGAAAATTCCACCATCAAACGCAAGAGTTTGACCTCACCCGAAGGAAAACCCAGCAAAAAACTCAAGACTTCAGAGTCCAGCGAAGATCAAAACGAAAAAAGCGAGAAGAAGAAAAAGAAGAAGGACTCTGTGAACATGCCGCTGAGCCCCACGCTCTGGGGCCACATGCAGGTCAGGCTCACTATGGGGGGGGGGGGGGTTGTTTGTTGTTGACTTTATAATCTGGAGATTAAATACAAGAGTAGCACTGCTGGATTAATGAATCCAATAATTGTAATGGTATGTTTTTTTGTTGTTGTGCTTTTTAAAATTGTTATTCTTATTTTTAAGAAAATGAATGGCTCCCCTCTGAAAGTCAAAAATGGAACTCCGAAGAAAGCAGAAGGTAAAGGATCTGCCACTCCAAAGTCAGGCAAGAAGCCCGGAAACAAGAAGAGCAGCAAGAGCGGGAGCAACCCCAAAACCGATAAAGGTGGATCCAAGAAACCCAAGATGAAGCAAATGACCCTGCTGGACTTGGCCAAGAACGCTCCTGCCGGCAGCCCCAAGAAAAGAGCCCGCAGCTCTGGACCTGGGACGCCCAAGCTGGGCAAGCCCCTGCCCCCCATGGCCCTGCACCTCCTGCGCTACTACAAGGAGAACAAGGGTAAAGAGGACAAGAAGAATGCCCTGTCCTCCCTCATCTCCAAGGCAGCCAAGGCCCTGTCTCCGGATGACCGCAACCGCCTCCCCGAGGAGCTGAAGGACCTGGTGCTGAAACGCTGGGAGCTGCTGGAGCAAAAGCGGCTCTGGGCCGCCATGAGCGAGGAGGAGAAGCAAGACGTGATGCGCAAGAAGCGCGAGGAGATCAAGGAGAAGCTGAGGGAGAAGGCCAGGGAGCGCCGCGAGAAGGAGATGCTGGTGCGCCGTGAGCAGCAGCGCCGCTACGAGGACCAAGAGATCAAGGGCAAGAGCCTGCCCACCTTCAAGCTGGTGGACATGCCAGAGGGTCTGCCCAATGCCTTGTTTGGAGACGTCGCAATGGTGGCCGACTTCCTCAACTGCTACGCGGGCCTGTTGATGCCAGACGACCAGTATCCTATCACGGCCGTGGCGCTGATGGAAGCCCTGGCTGGAGAGAAGGCAGGTTTCCATTACCTGAACCGGGTGCTGGTGGTGCTGCTCCAGACCCTGCTCCAGGACGAACTGGCCGAGGGCTACAGCGAGCTGGACATGGCCCTGTCGGAGATCCCCCTCACCATGCACTCTGTGTCTGAGCTGGTGCGCCTGTGCCTGCGGCCGTGCGACGCCCATGGCGAGCAGAGCGGCCAGGGTTCGGACGACTGGGCCCTGGGAGGCTTCGATGACGTCGTAACCAGCGAGTTCCTGGAGCGCTTGGAGACGGTGGAGGTGTTTGAGCTGACGCCGCAGGACAAGACCAGCCTGCTGGTGGCGCTGTGCCACCGCATCCTCATGACCTACTCCGTGGAGGACCACGTGGAAGCCATGCACCAGCGCTCGGCCGAGCTCTGGAAGGAGCGCCTCGCCTCGCTCAAGGAGGTGAACGACCGCAAGAGGGCAGAGAAACAGCGGCGCAAGGAGCAGATGGAGGTCAAGGGGGACGGGCCCACGGCCACGGCCAAGCCCGAGAAGAAGGAGGGGACTGTCAAGAAGGAGGGCAAGGTGGAGGTGAAGAAGGAGGGCAAGGCAGAGGTGAAGAAGGAGGGGAAGGCGGAGCCAGACCTGGATGACATGATCAGCTCGGTGAAGAGCAGGAGGCTGATGTCCATCCAGGCCAAAAAGGACAAGGAGGAGCAGGACAGGCAGAACAAGGGTGAGAAGCAGCGTTTGGTCACAACCACTCTCTCACAAACATGTTCACACACCAAGTGACATGTACTCAACAACCCTTTTCATTTTTAAGATGGTGGCTCACTACGGCAATCTGAAATGGGACAGTCCCTGATTGGCCCTGGCTGTCACATCATGATCAAATTGAGCAGGTCACTAATAGCACCCATGGTAGAGCCCAACCAATAAAGGATTTTTAAGGCCGATACCGATACAAATATTTTCTGATTGAAAAAATCAGATATTCAGATATTGGTCAATATACATATATAAATAGAAAATCCAGAACCGTGTAACAAAACATACCGATTTCCCTAACACTCTTCCCGACTCTGGCTGGATCAGCTGGTTGTAGGGTTTGTGGCGTTCTATGGGGGGGCGGGGGGGGGGTGGGTTGCTAGTTTGTAACCCATAGTATAGTTGAAATATTTCTGATACACAAAGTAATGTCCCATAATAACTACGTTTCTGGTCCACAGCTGAATTGGAACAAAATGAAAAGTTTTAAGGTGAAGATATGGGGGTGTGGTGGGGGTAGGGATTGTGAGGTATGGTATACCTGGCGTTCGTGCCAGGGTGGGCTGTCAGGCAGGCCCCTCCCCCGTATCATTCTCATTGGCTCCTGGTCTGTTCTTCCCTGTGGGTAGAGCGCATGGAGAAGGAGGCAGAGGAGGAGCGCGTCCGCAAGCAGAAGGTCTCCGCCGAGAGGGCCTTCCAGGACGGCATCCTCAAGGCTAAGCTGGTCTTCAGGAGAATCCCCCTGGGAACTGACCGCAACCACAACAGGTCATAACATAGGACATCACCACATCAATGCTGCTGTTTTTTCCCCCCATGCGTGAACAGGGATTCTCCAGGCAGTTTGTGTAAATGCAAAGTGTGTGTGTGTGTGTGTTCAGGTACTGGCTGTTCTCAGACGTGGTGCCTGGCCTGTACATTGAGAAGGGCTGGGTGCATGAGAGCATCACCTACAGCTACACCCCCCCTGCTGAAGAGACCAGCGGCGAGGAGGAGGAGGAGGAGGAGGAAGAGGGTGAGTGTAGGGCTGCACGATTAATTGAATTTTAATCACGATCTCGTCTTCCCACGATCAAATTCACATGATCGAGCGATATTTAAAATGCGTCATTCCGCTAATAGAACGCTCCGTATCAAACTAATTTTTGGCAAAACCAATATAGCGCTCCGTAAACTAATAGGTGCGTTCAACATCGGCTGCGGCTGCATGAAACGACCAGCGAGAGCTGCCGCTTGGCAGTCGGGCAGGAGTTATAAATGGCTCTGTAAAGTCAGAAAATTTGACATTTTATGTATTGGGCTGTGATAAACTTTTTCTCCGATCTGCAGGCTGCTGCCGGCTGCGGCGCTGCATGGAGTTGAATACACCTAATGTCTGATCACGAGATGTTCCCTGCACCACGCAGCTTAGTTTCTAGATGTAGACGGTTACAGAGGACAGAGACCCCGTCCACACTAATACATATGTCTGCGTTTGCGCTTCCTGTCCACACTAATACATATGTCTGCGTTTGCGCTTCCTGTCCACACTAATACGGCGTATTCGGACACTGAAAACAGCTTTTTGAATACGCTCCCTTAGCCGGACACATTTGAAAATGCCGGGTTTGCGCAGTAGGAGTCAGATGGCTGTGCGGTGAGTGAGTCGGGCTAGTAATTAGAAGGTTGCCGGATCAACTCCCCGCCGTGCCAAATGACGTTGTGTCCTTGGGCAAGGCACTTCACCCTACTTGCCTCGGGGGGAATGTCCCTGTACTTACTGTCACTCTGGATAAGAGCGTCTGCTAAATGACTAAGTGTAGTAGTGTGGACGGGGTCCACGGAGCTTTTCAGATACGATGACGTTCAGTTGCCATGGCATTGGGGGTAGCTTTCGCTCTATAGCTATAATGTCAAGATGAACATGGAAGGTGAAAGAAATTTGCTGCTCCATCTCTATAATTTATTTACCAGTTTATTTAGTGTACTTCAGGTACAAGTATTATCACTTATAGATACACGTTACTCCTACGCAGAAGGTGAGCGTTGTCCTCGGCGTGCCTGAACGATAGGGGGACAAGGCAGAGAAGACGGTTTAAACCAAACAGAGCGGTGATTCTGGGTGAGACCTGGCTGAACAGCTAGCTGGTGGGACCATTTTAAAACGCCAAATTGTATTGCCAGAGGAGTACGTAAACAGAGCACCGTGGAGGGAGGGAGGGGTAGTGGCGTAACCATGACAACACGTACCCGTGTTAGTGTGGACGGCAAACATTTGGAAAACGCTAGTGTGGATGGAGATCGTTTTCAATTTGAATACGCCTATTTGTATTTACTTGTATGTAGAAATTCCACAACAGATAGCAGTCGGTCACAAGGCTACTATCTGAACAAAGAAAACCACAAAACCTACCTGTGACCTGCCTTTGCTCATCCCTCAAGCCAGAAAGTGTTGACAGGCTACTGTTTCTTTCCAAAAACGTGTAAACTAGTTCTCATTTGGTTACATTCTGTTATGTAATATTTGTTTTTTATTGATTGTATATTTTGAGTTTTATTCACATCCATTCTGCAGGTGCAATGCATTGTGACAATAACATTTGATTAGGTTAAAATCAACAATTAATTGTGATCTCAATCACAATTATTTTGATCAATATGATCATTTTGGCCATAATCGTGCAGCCCTAGGTGAGTGTCACATGCTACAACCGTCTGTCATCGTGCTGTTGTCCTCAATGTAACGTTCAGCACTGTGGGTAACGCCTGCCCCTTCGTTCCAGCAGGTGGCGACAAGGAGGAGGAAGAGGAGGAGGAGGAGGAAGAGGAGGAAGACAGCATCGATGGTGCTGAGGCGGCCCAGTCTGGAGCGCTGGCTGACGTCTGCAGAGAGACCACGGTCCCCAAACAGGGACAGAACCTCTGGTAGGAGCCACCGGCCCCAGGACATCTACCAGTGTGTCTGCACCCCTACAGCAGATCTGGATTAGCAGCCATGTTTAGTCCATGTTCTCGTTTAAACCTGCACCCTCCCCTCCTCTCCCCCGCCTGTGTTGTGGCAGGTTTGTGTGCGACACGCCTACGGAACTAGAGGAGCTGGTGGAGAACCTCCATCCTCAGGGAGTCCGAGAGAGTGAGCTGAAGAGTAAGCTGCAACTTAGGTGAGAAGATTGGATGCTCGCTTATATACTCACTGACTGACACTCACCCACCAACACACACACTCACACACTCACTCCCTCCAACTGTATCCTATTTGTCTTGCAGGTACCAGGATGTCCTCCACTCAATCTACCTGACCCGCAAGAACCGGATAGGCCTCCGGAGCTGTGACGGCCACCAGGAGCTCCTCAAGTACCTCCGCAGTGACATCATGGAGGTGGCCTCGCGTCTGCACAAGGGGGGCCTGGGCTACCTGGAGGACAACACTCTCTTCGAAAACAAGGTCCCTTACACTCCCCGCTCATGGTAGAAACGGATGCAGTCTATGGGCTGGGATAGCGTTGTTTTGACCTTTTTTGTGTGTTCCTGTTGTACTTCCTGTACTGTGATCCCTCTGACCAGGGTGTTATTGTGTCCCGTCCTCAGTTGCGGGACATGGAGAAGCTGAAGGAGTTTGGAGAGTGCATCATCACCGTCCAAGACTGCGTGATCAAGAAGTTCCTCCAGGGCTTCATGGCTCCCAAGCAGAAGAAGAGGCGGAAGCAGGCTGGCGGGGAGGAGAGCAGCAAGGCCGAGGAGGTGGACGAAGACAAGAAGCTGGCGGAGGAGGCCAGGGTGAGCCACGCTTCCTCCTGTCCTCCTGTCGGTCCCCACTGGCGACGGCCTCTGTAACCGGTCTGCCCACCTCTCCCTCTCCCTTCCTGCAGGTGGCGACAGCGGTGGAGAAATGGAAGACGGCCATCCGCGAGGCCCAGACCTTCTCCCGCATGCATGTGCTTCTGGGCATGCTGGACTCGTGCATCAAGTGGGACATGTCGGCGGAGAACGCTCGGTGCAAGGTGTGCAGGAAGAAAGGTGGGTGTCCCGACGTCACGCTGCAGTCTGACGCTCTGCATGGCCACAGGAAGAGCTGAGCGCCTTGCCTAATCCTAGAGGGTTCTGTTTCCTGTGAACCAACACCGGTTCCTCTTTCCATGAAAACAATTCTCAACCATGTCATTCCACAAGTGGCCAGTAGATGGTAGCAGAGCTCTGTATATCTGAGCACCAGTATGGAAACTTGGTACAGTTCATTTGGTAAACCACTCATTTATAGTGCTATGTACAGTTGGAAGTTTGATGCCTGACTCTCTGATTGGTCCCTTCGTTAGAGGATGACAAGCTGATCCTGTGTGACGAGTGTAACAAGGCCTTCCACCTGTACTGCCTGCGTCCTGTGCTGTACCGGATCCCTGCTGGGGAGTGGCTGTGCCCTGCCTGCCAGCCCACGGTGGCACGCCGCTACTCCCGCGCCAGGTACCCTCATCACCCCCACCCCACCCCGCAAGCCTCACCACAGCACAGTCACCTGACACCCCCCCCCCCCCCCCCCCCCCCAGCACGGTCACCTGACCCCCCCAGCACGGTCTCCACAGTCACCTTACCCTAACACAGTCACCTGTCTCCCCAGCACAGTCACCACACTCAACTCACCCCAGCACAGTCACCTCCCCTTACCGCACCCCAAAATACCTTACCTCTCCCCACACGAATACATCTGACATTACCTCGCCACACCTCCGCCCACCCTACTTCAAAATGTGGTGGTGTGTGGCATGGTAAAGGCTGAGCTCATCTCCTACCGTTCCCTGTGTTACAGAAACTACAATGAGGATACGGAGGAAGAGGAGGACAGGGAGTCTGAGGAGGAGTCGGAGGAAGAGGAGGACGATGAAGAGGAGGACAACGATTACAAAGCCATGGGGCACAGCTGTGAGTGGAGCCTTCCTCAGAACCAACCCCTTCTGCGACGGGAGGGGGGGGGTCCTCACTGCTTCAGCCCTGTGTAGTGTGAGGAAAGGGCTTTGGGCTGTTTCAACAGCCGGGACAATGGGACTAGCCGGAGAGGGATGGGAATGACTGGAATGCTGGAGCCACTCTGGCCCCTATTCTCCTCCTGACCATTGTCCCAGGGTGCTTGTCCGAGTCGTGCCAGGCAGCCCTCTTGATGTGTGGGGCTTGTCCCCCTGGCTAGACTGAGCTGATGTGGCAGGCTGATCCTCTGAGTTGAGCCCTGCACGGTAGCTGAACACACAGACCACAGTGGGCCTGTGGGTGGAGCCCTGCACGGTAGCTGAACACACAGACCACAGTGGGCCTGTGAGTTGAGCCCTGCACGGTAGCTGAACACACAGACCACAGTGGGCCTGTGAGTTGAGCCCTGCACGGTAGCTGAACACACAGACCACAGTGGGCCTGTGAGTTGAGCCCTGCACGGTAGCTGAACACACAGACCACAGTGGGCCTGTGAGTTGAGCCCTGCACGGTAGCTGAACACACAGACCACAGTGGGCCTGTGAGTTGAGCCCTGCACGGTAGCTGAACACACAGACCACAGTGGGCCTGTGAGTTGAGCCCTGCACGGTAGCTGAACACACAGACCACAGTGGGCCTGTGAGTTGAGCCCTGCACGGTAGCTGAACACACAGACCACAGTGGGCCTGTGAGTTGAGCCCTGCACGGTAGCCGAACACACAGACCACAGTGGGCCTGTGAGTTGAGCCCTGCACGGTAGCCGAACACACAGACTACAGTGGGCCTGTGAGTTGAGCCCTGCACGGTAGCCGAACACACAGACCACAGTGGGCCTGTGAGTTGAGCCCTGCACGGTAGCTGAACACACAGACCACAGTGGGCCTGTGAGTTGAGCCCTGCACGGTAGCCGAACACACAGACCACAGTGGGCCTGTGAGTTGAGCCCTGCACGGTAGCTGAACACACAGACCACAGTGGGCCTGTGAGTTGAGCCCTGCACGGTAGCCGAACACACAGACCACAGTGGGCCTGTGGGTTGAGCCCTGCACGGTAGCTGAACACACAGACTACAGTGGGCCTGTGAGTTGAGCCCTGCACGGTAGCTGAACACACAGACCACAGTGGGCCTGTGGGTGGAGGCCTGTGGAGCTTACGAGTGTCTCATCCACTCAGCAGGAGATTCTGCTCATTTAACACCACCCCAGCAAAAACAATCTGGATGGTTTTGACTGAAGAACCGTTTAAAGATGATAAATTAGCAATGGTTGACAACATTTCCTCTCTGGTTTTGGCGTTGTCATAAATGTTTTTCATCAAGTAAAATTGATCTGTAACTAGTGCATTTCCCCCCCCCCCCCTCCTCCCCCCACACAGTAAGACCACGGAAGAAGAACAAAAAACAGCTGTCGTCGCGCTCCAAAGGGTCCAGTAAGCTTAAGTCCAAGAAACACTCTCCCCCTAGTGGTCGGGGCAGCAAACAGCGGGCCCGGCCCAGCAGCCCTGCGGACATAGATGAGCTGGTGAGGACCAACATACACAAACTCACTCTGAGGAAACAACAGCGTCTTTGTCTTTAGTTAACTTGTGACCGTGTGATTAATGGGATAGGGTGTTTCAGTTGTTTTATATTATATATTCATTATTTGACTTGTCATTGTTCTTTATTGAGCTTGGAGTGACAGCGGCAGCAGTTGGAGTAAAAGGTGTGTTTCTGCAGGTACGACAGAGCACCAGGACAGGAGTGAGCCGGCAGGTTCTGGAACTGGAGCGCTGTGAGGAGATCCTCCAGAAAATGATCAAGTTCCGCTACAGCTGGCCCTTCAGGTGAGAGCGCAGGCTTGAGACCCCCGTCACCTGTTCCCTTTTTAACCATGTCCGAGAAGACTGCGTGCAGCGACACACATCTTAATGTCTGACACGTTGCTGCCCTGCAGAGAGCCTGTGTCCACTGACGAGGCGGAGGACTACCTGGACATCATCACCAGCCCCATGGACTTCCACACCATGCTGGCCAAGTTCTCCAAGGGCCAGTACCGCCATGCGCAGGACTTCCTGGAGGACATCAAGCTGGTGTTCTCCAATGCCGAGGAGTACAACCAGGCCGGCAGCTCGGTGCTCTCCTGCATGACCAAGACGGAGCAGGCCTTCAGCGAGCTGCTGCACAAGCTGCTGCCCGGCCTCAGCTACCTGCGCCGGCGCCAGCGCAAACGCCTCAGTCGCACCCCGGCCCACTCAGAGGACCGCAGCGAGGAGGAGGATGAGGAGGAGGAGGAGGAAGAGGAGGAGGACGAGCCGAAGGGGAGGAAAAGGCAGAACGGCAAGGTGGGCCGGCCCAGGAGAGTGGTGGTGGAGCAGGCGAGGAAAACCAAGCGTGGCAGACGACAGGAGGAGGAAAGCGAGAGCGAAGGGCATGCTGGGGTGAGGAGGAAGACCAAGCGTGGCAGACGACAGGAGGAGGAGGAGGAGGAGGAGGAGAGCGAGAGCGAAGGGCACGCTGGCGTGATTCGGAAGAGCAAGCGGGCGGCTGTAAGCACCAGCAGGAGAAACTACCAGGAGCAGGAGAGTGACAGCGAGCGTGACAGGAGAACTGGCCGGCGGGGGGGCCAGGGGGGCGGTGGGGCTGGCAGCAGTGACGAGGACAGGCCCAGCCAGCGACATTCCAAGAGGAGGAAACGCTCCTCGTGAAGTCCAGAGGGCTTCAGCGGCTCTTGAATTCTTCTGGCCCTTCTAAAAGGACCCACTCCCACAGAAATGGGACTCAGCTCTCAGATGGAGTTTTCCTTTTTTCTTTTTTGGTGTTCAGATTTATGTTCATATTTTGAAATTGATAGAAAACTGATTTATATTTGTAACGCAATTTAATATTGGTGATTTTTTTCAACCGGGAAAACAACAAATTGACATATGATGTTGAGGGTTTGTGACACCCCTTTAAGAGTCTTTCATTTGACTTGATCCCCATTCCTGCCTTCTCTTGCCCTGGTAATCCTCCCAAGAACAGCAGAATCTGCCTCCAAGAAGCAGGATGGACACTTGGGCCATGGGGAAGGGGCTTCATGTGTGTTGCCCACATGATCCTAAGACGCTGACCATCTCATGTTTCTTAAGATATGTCACCCACTTGTGCTAAGCAATCCCCACTGGTATAGATTGATTACTTTTTAACACATTCAGTTCAGTTCCTCCTTTTTCTGTGCAGAGTCCTGCCCAGGTGTCAGGCATGTGATTTGCAGGACTGGTCATGGTCCCCAGGTTACCACAGTCGTAAAATGTTGTGACCTCTCACCTCTCCCAATCCTCCAGGCTAAGGTGAGGCCCCTTCCTCCTCCACAGACCTGTCGACTCCAGAGACAGTGTCGGGGCCAGGTCACTGCTGGTATACAGTGTATTTGTATGCTAAAAGCGCTAATCTGCCTGGGAACATATATAGACAAATGCATTCACATATGAAAACATTAGTTTGTTTATTCCCCCACCCACCCACTTACATTCTGCTAAATATAATTGGAAAGAATTATATGAAATACCTCCTAGACGCATCTCATAGTCCAGTCAGGCTCCAGAAGTTTATCATTTTGTATCCTATGGCCACCAGGTGGTGCTGTTAAGTTGCACAGAGGACTGTGCTGCTTTAACATGCTGAGCGATCAATCCCACACTGTCAGTGTGGTGCAGGCTGGTTGGAGAGTGTTAAACACCTCCCTCCTGCTGCATGAGGTCTGCCTCCATCCCCATCCTGGACACATGACACCTTCAGTAGGGTGGTGTGATACTGGCAGGTCATGACATACACAGCTCCTGGTTTTCACATTGTAACGTTGCACTCTTATATGCAGTGTTCCAACAAGTATTAGCATCATCCCATTGCTCTATTAGGATCATTTGGCCAGTTGTATAAATGCTTTTATCTGTCTTTGTTGGTTTTGTTTCTGTTTTAAATCATTCTTGTGTAATGATTGGGGAATCATTACTGACTGTTATATCACCTTGACAAATCCTATTTTGATCCGACTGATCTGTTAATCCAATCTACAACATGCAAAAGTGACTGCCCTCTCGACAGTTCCTGACTGTAAATGCTTTCTTTATTTCTGCAGGAACAACCAAGTCTTTTACACTTAACTGTTTATATTTATAGTCTGAGCTGGAGTTGGAATTGGGCAGAGTTTGGGCCTCCTGTGTAAAGAACTTCCAATAAAGATTATGAACACGAAGCGTAGCTCTTTCGTGTTTGTACTTGTAGTTTCCCCAGTCATCACTGCCAATCGCCAACTGGCCACAGGGTGCAGGTTACCACGAGAAAGGAGGCTGATGTGTTTTCTTTACTTTTTAATAAAACTTGATTGTCCTGTTCTCTAGAGTGGACTCGTATTTTGTTCAAGTATCAAGGAGTGCCGACACAATGTTGACGGGAAGGTTAAGCACCTAATGCAGAAGGTGGACAGAGCTTCTTAATCCTACTGGTCATGTCCTACTGTGGTTTAATGCACTTGTACACTGCAGGGTTAGTTGGCCTACAGTAGGAAAATGTGACAGGGTAGGATAAATGGGCAGAACATGGGCTGAGGGGAGAGAGCCTGGCAGCGGATGTGTAGGAGAGGTGTGTTGGCTTCAGCCATCCAGCCTGTCATTCTCTTTAATTATGCTCTGGTGTTTGTGTTGGACATCTCGGGTGGCTCCAGGTAATGACTTCTCCTCACTGAAGGGAAGACGGGCTAGACTTTCCAACAGCAGACTGGAGGTGTTCTACATTGAGGGGGGGAGGCATGTGGTGCAGAGCAGAAGGCATGCAGGACGAGAGGAAAGGGTAGGATCAGACCTAGGCACTTTCTACTCTAGAAACGACACAGGCCTCAATCCTTGCGGGGTGACATTGTATTTGCTTCTTGATATGTCTTCATTCCCTACATCCTCATTCCCATGGCTGTGTTCACTAACCTGGATGAGCAGCACCATGTTGTGGTTTTAGTTTGGGTGCCGTCATGACAGACGCTCAAACAAGCCAGGGATGAGACCACCATTCGATAAGCAAACCATTGCCACGCGCAGACTAGCCTTTGAACCAGAGCAGACTGCCAGTGGGTAAGCTGCGCATGCCGGACAGAGTTCATACACATGGACCAGGCTTGGCCTCCTAGCAAATATTGACACACAACTGGGTTCCAATGCATTGCTCACTGCAGAGAACATTTGGCAGGGGCAACGTGTGTCAAAGTCTTTTGCCAACTGGTTTGATTGTGGAAGAGGATTTGGATTTTGGCAACAACATTTTTGTAATAATCAGTCATTTACATGCACATCTCTACCTTTGCCATGACCAGAGTGCAGGGGAGTAGGATGAGCACAAGAGAACCAGAGACAGACAGCAGAAGGACAGTGTCTTCCAAACATGAACAAACCTGAAAGTGACCTGGAAATGAGTGACAGAGCCGTCTGATACGACCTCGGCAGCGACGTGCCCTAAATTTCTCCCTCCGTCTGAATGCGTGCAAAGATGATTATTAATGCATTATTCACACTGCCACCCCACTCATCTCTCTACCCCACCCCTCTCTATCTCTCTACAGAAGTGTGTTTGCTCCCTTTGATCATAAACCAAAGTAGAAGGGAGAAAAAAACGGAATGCAGAAATAGAGAGAGTTCTGAGGCTTGGTTTTCTCTAGAGGGAGCACGGAGTTCATTCCTCGGGGAGCCAGCTCCTTTCTAGAACACAGAAATCCAGCCTCGACTCCAGACTCCAAACCCTCCAGCAACGACACATCCCTCATGTAAGCACTTCTGAACCAGACGCTCAGAGCCCAAGTCACACACGGCCTGCTTGGTGTTTAAGAAGCAGAGGTTTCTCACCTGAGAGGTAAATGCAAGGATGCTCCTCTCTCTGCCCTGGTCGAACAGGATCTGCATCAATAGACTGGATTTTATAGTGAACGAGTTGCAAGTGAGTTGATAAATGAGAAAGACCACATCCAGGAGACAACAGTTAATAAAGCACCCAGGAACCAGTTCAAAACAAAGAAAATCCAGAATTCTATCAATGATAACCCAAAGGCTATCATTCCATATCCTCGTCATGACAACTTCACCTCAATCTGATAGTCTTGTGGTATCAGGTTGTGTATTTGAGTGCAGAGGCAGGGAAGGGTCAGGGTGTCAGGAATAAATACATTAAACTGTGTAATGGTGCAGGACTCCAGGACTCGACCCTCCTACACAGTAGAACCAACACATTGGTGATTCATTAAAGGCAGAAAAAACGTGGTTGCAGCTGTTGTGTCCTGCAGGAGGGCAGATTCCAGTTACAGAAAGTCTTTTTTTTTTGGTTTGAGTTTGGATAACAGAGCCCCCTGAAGTGTTTGTGTGTGTAAATGAGTGTCTGTGTGTGTGAGAGAAAAACAGGAAGCAGTACAGTACACAATGTTTGTGTCGTAGAAAAGCCTATGCGAGAGTTTTTGCTTGTTTGAGTGCAAGGGAGCATTTGGGAAGGTGCACAGTATGTGTGTGTGTGTGTGTGTGTGTGTGTGTGCGTGTGTGTGTGTGAGTGCAACTGTTTTAATGGGAAGCAGTCGCAAGACTGTTGATGGCTCCATAAAGGACCCTTTGAATGGCTGTTTCTGGTAAATGCATAACAGATGTAGAGGAAAGAATCTGGTCTCAGGTTGAGTGGTCCTCCCCAGCCAGGCGACAGGAGCCAGGCCGAGGAGGCCGACAGCGGGCAGCCGGGCCAGGCAGGACACACACCAGGGCGTCTGTTCTGGAGGACGAGGCTCAGGCTGGGAGCCACCTCTCCTGGCTCTGACGCCAGCCGGGCCAGGGGGAGAGACTGGCGCCTCACGGCTAATTACCGTCCTCTCACACTGGCGGACCAGCCAGGTAACACATGATACCTGCTCCTCGAGTCGAACCTTCCACAATGAGAGAGCCATCAGAGACAGATGAGGTCACCTGTACCACTCGGTCATTGTCACGGCTCATTTCAATACCATACCTGACTACCAACAAACACAGCCTTTCTCTCTACAGCTGAATCGGCGAACTTAATGTACGTGTACAATTAAGGCTTCTGATGCCATCTGTCCAGATCTCAAATTGTTCTGTGAACCTTCACCAAGAGGAGAGGCTGCCGTTTTAGGAACAAAGGGAAATCCTGTCAGCAGACATGTAACAAACAGCAAAAACTCATCTGGACAGAAATCCTCTCCTCACAGTTATTTCTGTGAAAGAGAAGGGAGGATGACAGGCCCGTCTGGTTTAATTATACACGATATTAAGAAGCTTTGCTGTGAGCCATCCTTCCATCCTTCTCCCCCTCCGTCGGTGTGTGGGGGCAGCGGGCACTCATCTGCGACCCAGGGTGTTCCGTCTGACTGCAAACCAAAACAAACAACGAAAAGAGAACATTTCACACTATCAGCAGTCCTCTGTTACACCCTCTCCTCCACCCCCCTCTGCCTCCCTTTGTGTCCCTATCTTGCCCTTCCCTCCTCCCAGACAGGGCTCAGGCCGGCCCCCGGGGGCCCCGGTGCACCACCCTCTCGGGGCATCACTTTCACTTTTAATTAAAACTTCACACCCAAAATAAATGTGGCCATGGATTACATCCCTTTGGCCGGCTGCAGAGAAAGAGAAGCCGGCTGGCCAGATGTTCGCCTCGGCGAGGATAAATATCCAAGTGGCAGCTCTCTCTGTAAGGGAATCCGCTCTCTGTGTCATTTGTCGGATTAGCGAGGGTAAGGCAAACACGGAGATCGTGTTGCGTTTGTTTCCCGCTCTCTGGCTGCTCTGCATAAACACCCTGCGCCTGGCCTCCCTCCAGGCTGCCCTCACCATTGTACTTTGTTTTAGTAGCCGTGCCTCAGAGTTCTGTTTGGTGTGTGACACCGTGTGAGTGTTTGATTATGTAGTGGCTGACACCAGTCCCCAGGAGAACCAGTCCCCTTGGTGGAGATCTATGATTCAGGTTGGATATCGAAGAAAACGTTGGTGGGGATCTCAGGGGATCTCACTGGAAGCTTTGTGGTCCTCTCTGGACAGTAGTCTGAGGTGTCTGTAGTGGTTCAGTCCACAAACACACAAACGCACAGCGTTGTGCTGCAAGAGTTTGTCTGACCTTTGAATAGTCCCTCAACAGACACCTTCGCCCAGCAGTGCACCCTTCAAACAAGGCCTGTGCCTTTAAACAAGCACAGATGGAGACCTAAGATGTTTTGTGGCTCTAACAACACTGCAGGTGACTCCTGCTTCACTGGCTGAGGTGACATTCAGGTTTAAACTTCCACAGTCACTCATCTGTGGCAGTAGTGTGGTGCTGGCTCCATGGGGTGTCGGGCAAATCATTTCTCATGGCAAATTATATCAGAACTGTATCTCAGACTGTCTTCCAAACCAAAGTCAGTTCAGTTCCACATGCAACCCAGCATGAGATGGTTTACACACCACAATAGGAGCTGTGTCCATCTTGAACAGGAGCATAAATAAATCTGTCATGCAACACTTTTCTTTTTCAGTTTTTGCAGATTGAGCCCTTTATTTGTGGTGCACAAAAGGTCTAGTGTGTGTCTGTGGGCCAGATGGTTCCTCTTACGGCTGGACGGTGTAATGCGCGCTGCAGTGATCAGGCTGTGTCAACACCCCTGGCCGGAAAACTGCTTAATTGATGATAGGAAATTTTAAAACAAATTTATTTGAACTGCCGAGAACTGTCTCATTGAATTCTCTGTTCTATTTTGCTCACAAAACGGAAAGAATGTGCAGTGGACAGAATAGCAACGCAGGGAACACAATATAACAGGCCTACATGTTCATATGTATAGGAAGGTAAACTATAGGTACTTTAATAAAAACAAAGTAGTTCCACAAGACTGAAAGTACGTGGCCTTGAAAAGGGACATCCTTTCTGTCTGATGTATAACTGGTATAACATCATAAGGCAGGGGGATCAACAAAAAGGTGAACTCAGCTTTAACCAAGTCACTGTTAATTTGATTCTGAGATTCTAGCACCAAGCACCAAGGAAAAGAGAGTGATTCTTTCTTGTAAATGCATGAAATGATAAATAGATCAATACTTTTTAAACAAACTCCCAGCTGGTTTGGTTCAGGAAGGTTAACCTAAACCCAATAGTAAACTCACACAAGAACAGTATGGACATGTGATATATTTGATTAGATTCAAACCCATACTGGTGTCCTTCCTGTCCCTACTCCAATTCCTCCTCTCCACTTGGGGGGCTCCTTCATTAGGCCGGCCCTTTATGGGGGTGGGGGTGGGCCGTCACTCTCATCACACCCCTATCAGCTGCCTCACAATGGGTGGGGGAATACAATGGACCTGAGAGCCCTCAGGTCTGGTGATCGCAGTCCATCCTGTGTGAGTGCTAGAGCTTGGTGGGGTGAGGGGACATCTAAACACGAAGAACCCACTCCACCCTCTCAGTCGGCGCTCAATTTTTTGCCCACATACTCATCTCCTCACTTCAATTCATGTTCAAGCAGTGGTCCATGGCGGTAAAATGTGTTAGAAGGCACTAGAAGGGATTCCAGTTGCTTCAATGCCAATAAGAAGAAACCTTTGTTGATCACAATCATTCGTGGCACACACACACACGCGTGCAGGGAACGGCAGACCACACACACGCCAGAGCTTCCGCCGGTGAAATTTGGCTCTGTAACCCATCCTGCTATCCTTCCTCCTGGGGCAGCCAGGGGCGAACCTGAGTGCTCACCCATGTCATGGCCAGGAGAGCAATCTGATGTTTTTATACTGGAGTTCACTGCAGAAGAAACCCATGTGAGAGCTGGGAGACCTTTTAAACTCCACACAGAAAGGCCTGGAATCTCACCTGTGCACTAACAGGCACCAAGCAGCCCCAAGCAGGAATCGAACCCGGGACCTTCTTTCTCCAAGAAGCAGTGCAAGGTAGTGCAGTCCCGACAGGGAGCTGTAAGCCTACCAGCAGAACCACAGCAGCCCCCATCCTCCTCCTGCCAACGCCTCACCTGGTTAGGAGCCACAACATTAGGGGAAACAGAGATCTGATGAGTCATTTCCTTTCCTAGGAAAAGCGCCATGGTGGTTGCAAGGTGGTGTTTGGAAGACCTAGAAAGAGGAGCAAATCGCAGACACACAGAGAAGAGGCAAAGAGGGGAGGGGGTGTTTAATATCCTGCAACCCCCACCACCCCTCACACTCCTCTGACCTCAAACATAGTTTTGGGGGTCTTTGTTGATGTTTTTGTCTACTATGGTTCCTGCTCCTTTTGTAGTTGTCCCCTCCCTACTTTCTCTGGGGAGGGAGTCTTTAGTACAAGAGATTAGAGCAGATGCTGCCTAGCAACTGAATAAAAATGGAAGCCACAAAAGGGGTGCTCTCACTCACTGAAACGGCTGACCTACATAATCCCGTGCCTCTGATCGTGCAACGCAACAACGCCATGAAAGGGCTCGAGTATTATCGACCCTCTCCCAAATCCTTGTCCTTGCCGACCCTGACTCAAAGGGAAATGTCCTTTGGTGAAGAGCACCAACAAGTGACTTTTAAATCTGGTCCCCATCTGCATTAGAGAGGAAGACAACAAACACAAACGCAATCCGGCAGATCCCCATGAAGAAGAGTGGCAGGGACGATAGGCAACGATCACAGCAATGCTGTAGCGTCAGAGGGAGAAAAGCAAAACTTTCCTCTGCGCTGTGATCCATCCATCCACAGGCTTGGAGAGAGGGATGAAAGGGAGAGAAGTAGAAGGGGGGAGAAGGGATGAGAGGGGGTTTCACCTCTGTAATCAAAGTATCTGGGGCAAACAGGCTGAGGAAACATCTCAAAGCTCCATGCATTTCAAACTATCTGCAACAATGAACTTCTCTATAGCTCTTATTCGTTCCACTTCTTATCTAAACTGGTCCTGCTTGGAATGACATCATTTCTGATGTTTGGATCTCAGTATTCAAGAGCTTTATAAGGATGTTCTCATGCTTGAGTCCTCAACTAAGATGTTGAATGAGTCTAAAAATAAATATTTGACAAATATTTGAACAGCTTTGACAAATCTTAGACATTGGAGAGGTTTTGTTTACAATTAATTCTGAAAATCTTATGACAATTTTATAATAGGGTTCATTTTCAGACATTCTTTCATAGTTGTCTGCACATTAGAAGTTTGGCTTGGATGGTCTTGAACTTGTAAGTCAACATGTAGATGTTTATGCTTTGCACAAGTAAATGAGTATGTGTGTACTCTTTTTAAATGTGTGGATGTGTATACATGTGTGAGTAATATAAATGTCTCAGAGTGTGTGTGTGTGTGTGTGTGTGTGTTTGTGTGCTCGGAGAGTAGGTAGGGCCTGGCAGACCAGTGGGAGGCCAGCAGTGAAGGGCCGAGCTGTGTGAACTCTTCCGCTCTTAGACTGGAGCATTTTCATGGAAATCATCTCTTTGGGGCCGGCAGGTTTTCAATGCACTAATTTACACATCAAAACAGCCCAGGAAAGGGATAGTGCTGGGGGTGGGGTGGAGGGAGAGCTGGGTAATGAAGGATGCTTTCTTTTCTATTTTCCCTGAGGGGGCTGGCAAGGCTTAGGGTCAGGAGGGAGGGGCTTCAGGAGTGTAATGATGGCCTTTAATCAAACACATGACCAGACTGAGGGTTTCCATTCACACCACTGGTACACCACAGAGAGAGGGCCAGACACACACAGCCTCTCAGTGGGTAACAAACCCACCGGTAATGAATAAAACATATTCTTCCTGACAACATAGTTAAAGAAACGCATACTGCATAAAGACAAAGCCATACAATTCAGTCTGCAACACCAATGAATTGTAACAGTCTCAGAATAAGTACATTTTATGCTCCAGAGGTACTTTTAACCAAAACAGAGGAAAAACTATGTATGTTCAGTATCAGATATCTGCAGATAGAAAGGCTCAGCCAGGGGTTCCCAGCCTAACCAACCCCCTCAATCTAGCAGCCCAACATAGTATGAAAATGGTGTGGGGTGCAGTTTATAAGACTTGGTGCTATTGGTTGGTGCAGGCTTCAAGGACTGGTTTTATTGATTGACGTGGAGGGGAACCAATCAAGTATGTATGGAGGGCAGGTGCTCATGTGGCGTCTGTATCCTGCCACCAATCTGAGGCCAAATGTCACACTATACAAACAAACCTTGTGATTGGTTCTTGGAATCAGGAATTACACAACAGTGTGTTGAATGTACTGAAAACAGATCAAACGAAACGATACAAAAATCACCCTCATTTACCTACGTGTCTAGGTATGATGTCTCTGACAGATCCCTGTCGTTCTAACCACTCATGTTGTTTTTTCCTTCTCCACTTGTCACCAGGCCATGAACACCACCATGTCTTCAACACTGTTGCAGCTATTTTTCCTATCTGTACAAGCTACCACAAGTGGGACATGCTGTCAGTCATTGTGAGCCTTCGGCCTTGTTGAGTCACAACATCCCCGGAGTTTCAACTACAGAGGAAGCACCTTGTTAACAGACAGCAAACTGTGTCTGTGCTCCACACTTCACTTGGCAGCGTCCAGCTCCAAGCGATAATGTTTAAAACGATGCAAGGTTGAAGTCTTTACATCATTCCATAACGTCATTCCACATATGTTGCTGGAGTTAGCACAATTACAGACATAATAAACCATTTCTGTCTCTCTCACATTCCACACTCTTTGGTAGACCCAGTAATCTACCTGTACAGGAAAATACATTGGTACGTTTGGGGCTGACGCGGAGAATTTAAGTTGTTGTTTAATTCATTTAAATAAAAATCTTGTAAAGAGAAAAAAAAGAAAGTATTTAGATATCAAAGTTATTCTATCCTACATATGCCCAATAAAGACAAACCTAAAATTAGAACTGTAATCCAGTAGCAGACAGTGAGTTGCTGGGCTGAAGCTGAGATCCTCCACAAATTGGTCCAAGATCAAAGTGCAGAGTATTTGCATGGGGATCAAACAGTAGGGAAAGCGAGAGGCCACAATACTGAGTCTGCGAGGATTAAAAAACGCATTAATTAAATATCTTCTTCTGTGCACAGCTTCCATGTTTAAGAGATGATGGCACGTAACAGCTCTTACCATGGTTTGTCACTCTATTCATTGAATATTCTCTTTGAGGATTATTGCAAAGCATGCCTCCAGGTAACCACAAGTGCACTGGAACAGGAAACATCCATGTCCATGTTCAATTTGCCTTAACACTCACACATTTAGAAAAAAGCAAAACCATATTTTAAAGCATTTTGTTCAACAACTTTGATAACAGGCACTTACTTTTCCTAGATCCTTTGTTTTCAGGCTTTAGTGGATGCATGTCTACTCAGATCAAACTGTTAAAGTCCCAAAGCAAACTTAAGTTAAATATATATTTATATACATTAAATAGAACATTTAAACTTGTGTAGGGGCTTCCCTGTGGCTGGTTCAACAGATACATGTGTCCATGCAAAGTCTTGTACCTTTTTGCAATAGTTCATTGCAATTATTACGAAGTTCACATTTGAAGGAACTGTCAACCGAGAACAATACTGAACAATTCCCCTTGAATCGAATACTGATTTAAGATGCTCCCTCAGCGGCCTGTGATGTGTCCCTTTAGCAAGGTGGAGCATTGACTGACAGCTCAATAACACCCATCCTTTCATCAAGTCAGTTTAGCAGCTGCACACTCCCCCACGAGCACCCCTCCCCGAGCCGTGCGGCGAGTCTCACACGTGTGTGGGGCTGTCCGAGTAAGGGTCCGCCTTGGCCATGTGGAGGACCACAGCAGGGGCTTTGTAGTAACAGTGGGTGCTGCTGCAGCTCACACTGCTGCACGGCTTCCTGTTAGTCCTGTCTGCCAGCTTCCTGCTGCACAGGCCCTGCCAGGTCTGCAGGGTCTTGGAGCTCCACACCCACACCACGCTGGTGATGCCCACCACCAGGGACATGAAGATCTTCAGCATGAACACGGCCACGGTGGGCACAGACTCCTCCAGGGAGCAGTCCTCGTTCTTGCGGCCGGGGAAGGACAAACACTTACCCTCGAGGCCCCGGAACTTCCAGTAGTCCATGTTGAGCCCCTCGTAGAAGTAGCAGATGATGACGCAGGTGGCGGGGACGGTGTAGAGGATGGAGTAGATGCCGATCTTCACCATGAGCTTCTCCAGCTTCTCCGTGTTGGTGCCCTCCGTCTTCATCACCCTGCGGATGTGGAAGAGGGCCACGAAGCCGGTGAGGATGAAGGAGGTGCCGATGACCAGGTAGCAGGACAGAGGGACCAGGACGAAGCCAGTGAGCGCGCCCAGGTCCATGCTGCCCACGTAGCACAGCCCCGTCAGCTCGTCGCCCGCCACCTTCCTCATGGTGAGGATGACGATGGTCTTCAGCGCGGGGATGCCCCAGGCCGCCATGTGGAAGTAGTTGCTGTGGGCCTCGATGGCCTCGTGGCCCCACTTCTTCCCGGCCGCCAGGAACCAGGTGAGGGTGAGGACCACCCACCAGATGGACGAGGCCATGCCGAAGTAGTAGAGGATGAGGAAGACGATGGTGCAGCCGGTGGACTCCAGGCCCTCCTGGATGATGTACAGCTCGCCGTTCTCCCGGTCGCAGGCGATGTTCTCCGCGCCGGCCACGGAGCGGATGACGAAAGCCACCGAGTAGACGTTGTAGCACATGGAGAGGAAGATGATGGGCCTCTCGGGGTACTGGAAGCGGTGGGGGTCCAGGAGGAAGGTGAGGACGGTGAAAGCGGTGGAGACGAAGCACAGGGTGGACCAGAACGTCATCCAGATGAAGGCAAAGTCCTTGTCTCCTCTGGACCAGAACACGTCCACGGCCGAGGAGCAGCGCGGGGCGCAGGACTGGCTCTTCTCCACGTACTGGAACTTCTCCGGGTTCTGACAGGACCCCAGGCCGCCCGTGGATCGCCCGTTTCCGCCCGGCTGTCTGGGGCGAGGGGCCACCGGAAGCATGCCCTCTCCTTTCTTCGTCTCCATTTTAGTGTCATTCTCGGGCGCCTCCATGCACAGAGCATTGGGGTCGTTCCTCGTGGGGAGTTTGGAACAGTCCAGGGAGTCTGGCCAGGGGTAGTTAAACTTCTCCATGATGGGGGAGCACTTCTGTCTGGCCTGTTCACACATGGGTCTGCAGGCAGGGATGGAGGTAGACACCTTGTCAGTGCACATGGGGGCGTAGAGGGAGCAGAGGAAGAAGCGGAGGTGCACATCGCACCCATACTCCACGAGCGGGGCAAACTCATTCAGTTTGATTTCAGCCTCCTTTTGGTTATCATGGTCCATAAAATTGGGCATTCGTGTCAAGTTGTAGCCAATGCCTTGGCACATGGGAATGACGATGGGTTCACATTTTGCTGGTCTGCCGCGTTCCAGCTCATAGGCTCCAATATCCATGCTGGATGCAGTGATTGCCAGTTGGCACCACAGAAAAATAACTATCTTCAACGAAGAGCCATCCATACTCATGTTCTCTCAAATATTTTGTAGAAGTGAAAAAAAAAAAAGTTTTGTGATAGAATCAAAAAAATTAAGGCTGGTGACCAACACGCTACTTGGACATCACACTTCACACATTTCTTGGTCCGTGGCGCATCCAAAAGCATTCAGGACGAGAACTTTGCGAGGTGCCGAACATCAACAAAAACAGATACCTTTGGTCCCACAAGTATTTGCTGTGAAAATTCATTGAACTAGTTGAGAGGAAAATTATAGGCGTTATCGAACTTTTTGCTTACGGAAAAATATTAGTGGAATTCAAATATATATTGCAGGCGAATAGACGTAGTCGGTGTTTTGCCTTCACTTCTGCGGGTACCATCTCCATCCAATGCTTGTAAATGTGGGTCTGAAATTTCTCTTCCCTTCTCAGTGGCTGCATCGCAAGGGGAGGCACTTCGTGACGCGCTAACGTTGACTCGCTCCTCCCACCTCTTACTGGCGATTTTTTTTTTATATGCCTAATTTACTCCTTACCTATGTCTCTCTTCATAGGCAGCACACTTCACACAACCTATGATGTCAGCCCAAATCTGGATCAACTCAACTTGCTTGGATTAAATGGCACATTATGCTTTCTTTCTGACACTCTGAAGTAAAAATAGTCTTAAATCAATAAGCCATGAGTGTGCTTTATCAGATTTGGCATTTGGTAAAAGAACCTTTTAACATACACTCCAAACTCCACAAAAGCCACATAGCCAGAGAAGGTAAGCTTTCCAGACACTAAGATGTTATTCTATGTCATGACATCCAGCTCCAGATTAACAAACTACAGTATAATACAGGTCAGTATTGCTATCACATTACCTTTTAGTTAATGCACTCAGATACTGTCATTTTGGTCCCCAGAGGTCACATTTGAAAGCCACATGGCAACATCAGAGAGCATAACGTCATGGCTGTGTTCTGGAGGCTAGGAGGCCAAAGGTACCTGCTGAAAAGAAAACGACCCAAGAAGAGAGTGGATACCCAGCGCTCCAGGAGTGCTCTTGGATGGATATATATGGATGGTCACTCTGTCGGATTTGTTTTTTCATGTGGCTGCAGGAGGACAGGAGACAGTTGTACACACACATACGTCCGAACAAACACACAGGCACTATTCCAACAAGACTGATATGATAATCCTCTGCCTGGTCTTTGTAATAAATACACGCCAACTGCCCCCCCCCCTCCACCCCCCATCTTTTATTTCATCCAGCGTGTGGGCCTTGTAATTATTAATCCTTACTTATTGGTTATCATATATCAGACACACAGCTATAAACTCCACAGAGGAAAACAATGGTGGAGCTTGCCACAGCTCAGCGTGACACGACTCTCTCAGAGAAGCAGGCTGTCTGAGGTTATTATGGCTGTAACAAGACACACCTCTCACTTCAGCAGTACATCTGGACCGGCAGACTGCTTTTGACAGGGAGCACAATGGCATATTGTTTGAGCCTGGATCATGCAATTACTTCTTTGTTGACGCTGTAATGCCTCTGCCCTGATGCCCTCAATTTACTCACGGTGTAAGGGGACAATTTGTCGTCCCGTTTGAGTGAAAGTTGGGTCGAGTTACGTGGATTTATGATGGTGTTATTGTCACACAGGACTGTGATATCCAAATCAGGACTCTTTGAACTATTTGGCAAGCCGTGCTTTCTTCAAAAAACACGTTTTGTTGAGTTAAGATGGGCTACTTTATTGTAATGTACTATTTCACTGTATGTCTGTACTCTGGTTTATTAGAACAAATGGGACGGATTCAAATTCTTTTATCATTAGGAACCCATCTGTACACTCCATCTGCTCACAATGTGGAGAGATAATGTCCTTCACAGCCTCAGTGGCAGGTAGACAAAATGAGCAAATGACTGAATGTCCCTAACGCACCCCTTCCCCCCTCCCCCCACCCCCCCACCCCCCACCCCCCACCCCCCACCACCCCCTCCCCATCCGAAGTGAAGTGGAAGTGATCCACAGGGACGGCAGAAGGCACAGCCTCCAAATCCAGCTCTTCTGCAAGACAGGGGACCGGAGCAGCAGTGACCAGCTTTTCACAACTGTGAGCAGAATGGCAGGTCAGACTATACAGTCCACAGTATGAAACTGTGAAAGACATCTGAAGGGACTGGATGCCACCAGGACTTCTAATTCACAACCGTGGACTTTCTGGACCATGTCCAAAATCACAGGAACTGTATGTGTGAGTGTACGTATGTGTGTGGGTGTGTGCCGGGGAGAGAGAGAGACTGTGTCAGTGACAGAGTACGGAAGGAACTGATGCTGAACAGCTCAGTTTGCTGAGTTAACCTTCTGCCCCTGGGTTCTGAAAGCTGCACTTTCTGGGCACACAGGCTTCTATTTTCCTCTGGCCTTACAAAGCAATGCACTGAAAAGCAATCCAGCTGTGTGGTCAATGGTCCCAGAAGTAGATGGGGAGGGATGTTTAGAGGGACTGAGGAGGTCACAAGGAGAGAAAAGGAGAGAAAAGGAGGATTTGGAAGAGAGTATCGATAACTCTTCCAGGGTTCGGGTTCGGGGAGTGGGTGCATACAAATCATTTACGATGTTTATTATGACCGTAAATTATTCACATCTCTGTTGAGGAGTGACGACAAATAATGCCAGCTAACTAAGGCTGTGTAACTGAAGAGCATTTCTTATTCAGCTTTTCCAGAATTTAGGTTCTCGGTAGGCGTCCTGCTGGAATGCTTCAGAGCCGGATCATAGCAGAGGGACAGGGAAGGTCTTCCATAAGGCTAAAGGTTAAACCTTGGATAGACAAGTTCCATATCTACCTCTCTAAAATGTACAAAAACTCACATTGTTGGCATGTCATTGCTCCTCGCAAAATCATTCTACTAAACTACTAAACTCAAATTACGTTCAAGTACTTTCTTTACATCCCTCTGTTTTGGAAATCAAACCCAGAGAAAGAGAGAGAGAGAGAGAGAGAGAGAGAGAGAGAGAGACATCAAGAATATACTACTTGGAATGACTAAGTTAGGTCTCAGTTTTTTCCAGTCCCATCCATCCAGTCCTTTCAGACATGCCTGCTCCATCACACTATCTCTCTGGTCAGTAAATAACCCTCATGTCAAGGTTGTGAATAGCAGACCAATAAGCTCAATTAACACCCAAATACTCTGAATCCGTGCCCTTCTGCCAGCCGTCAGCACCTCCGGAGACAGCCCTCTCAGATCTCCCCACATGAGAGAGCACCGCCAGTCCCTCCCTCCCTCCCTCCCTCCCTCCCTCCCTCCCTCCCTCCCTCCCTCCCTCCCTCCCTCCCTCCCTCCCTCCCTCCCTCCCTCCCTCCCTCCCTCCCTCCCTCCCTCCCTCCCTCCCTCCCTCCCTCCCTCCCTCCCTCCCGCCACCCCCACCTTCCCAAACACACCCACCCACCCATCAACCCACACAAACACCCCGGCACCCCCCCCCCCCCACCCCCACACACACACACACAGATTGCTTATTTATTCCTCGTAATTGTGCAGCGTTGGAACAGCAATGCCTTCCGCCTACTCTACTACGTGTGGATCCTGTTCTCTCACTGTCACTGTCACAATGTGCCCGGCTGATCAGATAGCTCCAGTGGAGGACGAGCAGCAGGAACAGCAGCTATCTTTGTCAACCTCCCCCAGACCTCCTCCCCTGGCCGCCCAGGATTACCAGCTGGTTAGAAGGGCCAAACAAGTCCTATTAATAACCTGTAGATGTCCACTCTTCTCAGGCACAGGTCCACTGGAGGGTGTGTGTGTGTGAGAGAGTGAATGGAGAGGTGTGTGTTGCCCTGATGTATTTATGCAACATTTGTATGTGAGCTGCAAGTTCCATTTATGTGGACATTCCGACATATCTAGCTACTATTTTTCATGTGTCATGCATCAAAACATTCAAGTCATAATGAAATGCATGAGACACCAGCATGGCCTGGCTGAAGGTCACCAAACTGAACATCTTTCATGATGTGAGCACCAGCCTTTTTGCAATGCGTACACTTTCACTTTTAATCAGAAGGTTGTAGGTTCGATTCCTGGCCGTGCCAAATGCCGTTGTGTCCTTGGGCAAGGCACTTCACCTTACTTGCCTCGGGGAAAATGTCCCTGTACTTACTGTAAGTCGCTCTGGATAAGAGCGTCTGCTGAATGACAAAATGTAATGTAAAATGTACTTTCAGAGTTCTTCTCTCTCCCTTGCTTCGATCAACAGTGAGTCTGCCACACTGCTCCGAGTCCAGAGGTACCAAGCCTGAAGCAGGTCTCACACAAGCCAGCCAATAGGATTCTTCTACACGGCTAAACGAAACAGACTCCCTGGCTGTGTGTCCTCTTTGCTGCAAGCTCCAGCGTGAGGCAGAACCAGCCAGCTACCCTGCCCAGACCTCTCCGCTCAAGGGCTCCGGTCGGGGGCAGATTTATTTGGAGGTCCTATACCAGGGTATCCTTTATTTATTATTCCAAGTGAACAAGCTGGCCTTCATGCTGTAGGTAATTCATCGTGGGTCTCATTTCGGAATAAGAAGGCTGGAATGAGAGAGAGGAGAAAGAAGGTCAATGTGGTTGGAAGCCTCCAAACCTCAGGCCTCCCTCAGCGCAATACATGGTGCCTGGCCAGAGGGTCATGAGGGGACGCATTCATTCCTGTCTCTGCTTCAGCGGGGGTTAAACACACAAATCCATCCGAGCAGCTATTAAAGAAAAGTGTGGCCCTTACACATTGTTCCCCTTTCAATCATTGGTAGGCTGCGGTGAAGGAACATTCTTATTTGTTTCTTTTAAGGTGGTTATCGCTGTCTATGAGATTGTGCCAGGTTGTAAGACATAATTCAATGTAGGCCGCATTAGTGGACTAGACCTCAAATATTATAAGTTACTCAAATGCAGGCACTGTTCTGGTCCTGGCCCTGGAAAAAGATGGAGGATGACGTTGTAAGCCAACAGTTCAACTGAGAACTCTGGTTCTGGATGTAAAACGTCTGGTCCTGCAGAGAAGATTACCTGTTGTGGGACCTGTAGTGTATGGCCCGTAGTGGAACTTGTAGTTTAGGATATGTCAGTGATTCCAGAATAATTTACAACAACAGCAGTACTGTACAGTCCTAGATTTTGGTGTGTTGTCTCTAGGCCTCGTTTGGATTTGAAATAAAATACCATTCATGTGTGATTGTACTGTAAGACACTGATCATCAGACTCTCTCTCTCTCACACTCACACACACAGACACACACACACACACACACACACACACACACACACACACAGACAGACACACAGACACAGAGACACACAATAAACCCAATCATTGACATGCACACCTTGTGTGTGAGGGGAAAAAAGACCACAAGCCCTTTGCCCAGAGAGCTCTATATTAAAAGTCGGTCTGTTTTCCTTAAGTTGAGAAAATGAAAAAAAGCCCACGTTCCTAAATTGCTATCATTCAAAGGACTTCTTTCTCTACCACTCCCCCCTCCTCCCCCTCTCCTGCCCTCCCCTTCCTCCTCCTTCCACAGGCAGCAGTGGGGGCCCTCTTGTTCCTGGTGCTGGCGCTGTTGTATAAACACAAAACCTCCCTCGTATAAAGGCTCAATTCTTCTCTGTCATGTTTAAAAATGGACACAAAGGGAAACTTGTATGATAATTTTTGGCATATGCTGGTGGGTGCAAAGAGAAACAGTGTCGGGCCTTGTTCTTGTACTTGTGTCAGATTTCAGAGACATTTATGTTTTATTCAAGACCAGGCATTTTACCATCTGATAGAGTCTGAGTGGCAGTTTGTGTTTGAGCGTGCCTGAAAACAGCAGGTTTAGCCAACCTGCAGCACCTTGGAGTCACATTCTGACCTGTGTCTGGAGGGAAAGCAGTATAGAGCAGACCAGTGTTTGGGTGGCATTTGGAAACCTTTGAGCAATCAGTAATGAAAAATGAATAGAGCCCCTCTTCATGGATGTTGTCAAGTACGATTTCCAGTTTATTGGAACGATGCTACAGAGGATGTATAAATGTATACATAAATACAAACATACCTACCCTGAAAAGCTCACCTCATCATGGAGATGGAACTATGCTAGAGCCAGCACACATGCCCAGGTCTGTGTGATCACTGACTGATATCCTCTGGGTCCCCTCAGTGCTGCAAGGCCAGGATGAGCCCAGGCCTGCAGCTTGATCTGGGGTTCAGTGTTGTCTGTGAGCTCCATGGTTGGGGAATGTAGCCATGGGAGAGATCTGGTTTTTATAGGTCGAGGCATACGCAGATTTAATAGGGACTTGCAGGGCTGTGTTGGGAATGACCCAGGAGGTGGGTCAGCAGGGGTCTGGATGGACAAGAAGGCTAAATGTCGTGCTAACTTGCTCATTTAAGTACAAATGTACATAGAAGAGAGGGGCCCATGAACCAGAAATACTGTGCTTGAGAATGTAGGTATACTGAATTTTGCAAGCACCCCAATAAGCATACAAAAGAGTTTCGCTACTCCTGATAAAAAAGATGTGAGAGCGTGAGTGGTGTTTAAGTAAACGTTTAAAGAAAAGGATAACAGGAAAATTCTTTCTGGCGGAACAACAGCTGTTGATGAATCACAAGTCCTGTTAAAGATTTACATTTAGTCATTTAGCAGACATTCATATCCAGAGCGACTTACGTTAAGTACAGGGACATTCCCCCAGAGGCAAGTAGGGTGAAGTGCCTTGCCAAAGGACACAACGTCAATTCGCACTGCCGGGAATTGAACCGGCAACCATCTGATTAAAAGCCTATTTCCCTAACCACTCAGCCATCTGACGCCCTATCACTTAAACACTGAATATTAAATTACTGAAGAATGAACTCCAACATGTTCCTGGATATTCGGTAGTAGAAGTTAAACCTTCATATGCCTGTGATTGGCAGCATGCTTCAAGATTAATAAGCAGTGGAGGTGTGAACCTTGAAGTACATGTTCAGTAACAGGCAACAGATACATGGTAGTTCCCCTGAGAAAAGGATTATGAGGTTTTGACATTAGCCCCAAAACGTCATCCATATACCTCACCCTTTTGGGAAACCAGCACACCTACACTTGTGTGTCTTCTGATCTCCTTCATATAATTGATGGAAGCTTAAATCTGCATTCGTTAGAATGTTTCATGTCCACACAAACATGGAGCTAAAACCCTTCTGTTTACAGTAATGCCCCCATTGAGAGCTGATGATGACATTTACAGACCAGGCCACCACACAGACACCGCAAAACACTGACAGTGCCTTCATTAAGGAATGGATGTTTTCCTTTCACTGGAACTTTGGCTGTAGGCTACTGTTGATGCACTTGACCCTATTGCCAGTTAGCATACACAAAACAGCCTCTTGAGCTTATGGAAGACTTAACAGCCCACCATCCCTGGAGAGAGAAGAGAAACAGCATGAAACTCAAATGGAGTTGTTACTCTGCGGCATGTTTCCGAACATAGATCCATCATGAGAAACAAGGAACCAGGAGTGTTTTCATGCTATGAGTCTGCAGTGATGCTTTACTTAGAAATCCCTGACTTGTTCAATCTGGTTGTAATTATGTGGCCTCACACAGAACAGGACTTTTCGTTTTGTGTGTTAGTGCCTGTGTGTGTGTGTGTGTGTGTGTGTGTGCACGTGTGTTTGTGTGCATGTGTATGTGTGTATGTGTGCATGGTGTGTTTGAAGGTTGGAGCGAGGAGGGGGTAAAGTGTGTCCCTTACCCTCATCAAGCCCTCATCCTCCTCTTTCATCCCACACCTCCGTATGGGGAGGAGGATGAGGGGAGAGTACCCCTATGACACGCTGAACCACAGAGGAAACGGATATCTGAGATAACAAGGTGTTCACTCTGCTTTTCCAGTGGCCTTTAAAGCCCCGGTCACAACATCCTGGGCAACACAGAGGACAAGAGATGACAGCCTGGATAGAGAGTGTGAGAGCAACCCTGAAGGAGAATTTGAGATGACAAAGTCATAGGGTAGGAAATGACAAATCCTTCCTTGAATTACCGCTTTGTTTGGTTCTGGTCGGACTGTCAGAAAAAAAACATTTCCTGTCTAAGAGACGGCATGTCTTGACCAGGTTACAATCATATAGCTATCGTGTTTATTCTGTTTCGCGTTCTGAGTACATGACCAGATGCATACCCAATAGAGAAGTTATGTTGTTTACACGTCTTGCTGTGCTAGGTACTAATGAGTCAGGACTCAGCCTGTCAACAGTACAGACCAACATATTACTGGATGGACTCTAGTCTGGTGAGTGATAAAGAGTGAAATAAAGAGCAGAGTAGCACTTTGTTGATCTCTGGGGAGAAATTGACCTGCTACTGTAGCAGAAGTAATCGTAACATACTAAATGTATAAAACAGTGAAGACAAATATACACACAGCCTATACAGTAATATTTATTAGCATGTCTACTAGGTGCAAATGCCTAAAGGGTACAAAACAGAATCAGGTATGTTGTGGTATGAACTGTTTAGTCTGGGCACCATTCTGGCTTCCAGCCTGTCCAGCTTCCTGCCAAATGTATGGAAGAGTCTGATAGTGGTTGATAAGAAAGACCTCCCAAACGTTCAGTTAAGCACTGTGATACTGTCTGATCAGTCTGTCACTGAAAGTGCTTTTCTACAAGACCAGGGAGTGATGTGGAGAGGGACACACTGACACACATAACTAGGAATCCCTTTAGCGTCTTTATCTGATTCCAGCAGAGGTGAGTCACTGCTCCTGGGGCTCTCTGCTCAGATGGGAGGTCCAGTTAGGCCGGGTGATTTACCACACCTGTCTCACCCATTTCCTCTGCCGTGAGACACCTCCACCCACAGCCAGAACGAGCCCAGCCAATCAAAGGGCTGCATGGAGCGCGCCACGCTGGTGCTTGTGGTTTGGAAGGGGGAAGGAATCCAGGTTTTAACGACGCTCCGCTTGTCTGGAAGACGTGAGCGATGGCTCCAGAGGGGGACTGAACCTGTCACGGTGCATCGGCAGGCCTGTAAAACACGGCCACGGCCCTCATGGCTCACAGAGGTGACGGTTGTGCGCTCACAGAGATGGTCGACAGAGCTCACATGAGGAGAGAGCTGCTGCTGCCTCGGAGGGGCCTGGTCACCAGGTTACCAGGGGGAGGGGCCTGGTCACCAGGTTACCAGGGGGAGGGGCCTGGTCACCAGGGGGAGGGGCCTGGTCACCAGGGATGCCTGCTTGGAGGCTTCTCCGCCCAACGCGAAGCTCAAAGACGTGTCAACGCTGACGCCCAAACCTGGTGTGACTTTGGTGACTTGTCTGATTAATCCCAGATCCGGAGACTAGAGGATCGGAAGACTGGAGTGGACGGCCAACCTATCAACATCTGTAACATGCTAAATCAAAGACTGCGTACGCCTTTTCATTCATCGCTGACACTAAGGTCATGGGACAGGCTCTCCATTGATAACACCTCACTCAACGCATGAAAACCTCCAATGTACTCGAACACCTCCAGTGTACACGTATCTCCAGAATAGCCTTGTTTGTTTACCCAAGTGAGACATAGTTCTGCAAACTCTCTGAAAACCAAACAGATACAAGTGATGAAACAGTTTGACCTTACAATCTTACCGTACAATTCTAACTATGAAGTGAATGGAGTTTGCCTGACCTAACTGCCTTTCTGTCAGGCACTTGTGCAACCCCATCACGGAGTGTATTTATACAGGATTACCAAGATGATCTGTGATAGTGCTCAACTGTACGGCACATTCCCACAAGGACATTAGAAGAGGACAGACAGAATGGGAGAGAGAGACAAAGAAAAAGAGAGAAAGGGAGAGCGAGAGGGAGAAATAGAGAAAGCCGAGAGAAACAGTGCAAGAGCAAGACGGCAAAAGACCTGGAGTGAAAGAAGGGAACAAGCAGCATATTGTCGGGGGTGCTAATCATCTCTCCCCAGACTGCCAGAGACAACAGGTGAGAGCTGTGTGCCTGCCTGCCTGCCTGCCTGCCTGCCTGCCTGCCTGCCTGCCTGCCTGCCCACTCCACATCTCTCAGACTGGGCCTGGGGGCGAGAGGGCCACATGGTGGGGTTCTGCCAATGACAACCCAAACAGTAAGTGAGAACAGAGTGCCGGGCCATCAAAGGCCTGACTGGACCACAGTATGTGTGTGTGTGTTCATGTGTGTGTTCATGTATGTGTGTTCATGTATGTGTCTCTTTTGAGAGCTCAGCCAGTCGTGAGTTCCTTTTGGAAAAGAGATGTCATGGAAAAGTGCACACTGTGAAGTAATGTTCTCCAGTACGAGGAGAAGCAAATATGCATGCATGGACACTGGCTGCCAACAGGCCAAAGCCAATGACATGTGGGGGCATTCTATCAATGTTTTTCATGCACGTGTGTGAGTGTGTGTGCCAGTGTTACTGACACAAGGCCCATTTTATGATTCCATAGTAACCCTGGAGTTGAAAATGTCATCCAACAAAGCTATTAATACAACAGATAGAGTTACTGGGAGTTCCACATGTGAGACTGTATGCTGCCATCCAGAGAATTCTCAACAGGCCCATGGGGACAGGGACCGGACCAGTAACTTGAGCTTGTCTGGATCCTAAATATCAAGAGACGTTCTGTTTCAAGAAAGTGGGAGCCCAAAGTACTGATCCATTCCAAATTGTCTGTCAAAACAAGACTGAGTGACTCTAAGGGCACTGGAAGCACTGGTTGCAGTCTGGTCTGTATTTCCAGATATAAGGGGAATTTGTTTTATATCTCAATAAGGATTCTGAGCTCCCTAATTCAATTTCAGTTCATTTCCTGTAGTGTCTGGGAATTGAATGAAACTGACACCTGCGTTTCCACAATGTCTGTGGAAATTACAGGTAGACACCCAAATACAGTATTCCCCCCCACCCCCACACACACACAGACACACAAACATACTCACATACCGATTAACTTGGTCAAGATTGCCCGATGGGCCAACAGCAACAAATAATGCAGGAAGTACCACATCATTGAATTAAATTGGATACCTTCTTGGAGGCCTATAGTATTTTGTTACTCTCATTTCTCTCTGTTCTGGTTACGTGAGAGAGACACATGAGGAATCTTGCCTGTTTTCTAGCTGCTCTCCCTTTCCCTGTGACGTGCATTCACACCCACCCATGCTAAAGAAAGTGCCATGCAAGTGGAGGCAGCATGTTGTAGGCTAAGTACATTAGCACATGCACCATTATTTCTCAATGCACAGGAAAAGCTGGTGTGCGTCGTAAACTGCTTCCCCCGTAATACAGTGTCCATGTCGTCATATCCCCCCCCCCCACCACCACCACCTCTTTTGATGTGCTGCTCCTCCACCAGGCTCCACTCTGAGACTCAGACACGGAACACACCACCGCAGACTCAAGTTCCTGGAGCTGCAGACTCAGGTTTCAGGACGTTTGATGAGCTCCAAGCTGTTTCCTAGGGATTTGTCTTGAGTGGGAAGTCTTCATGGGAAGTGACAGGTGAGGATCCAGCCTGCCGGGCGAGGGGCGAGGGGCGAGGGGCGAGGAGGAGCCAGGGCTTTCTCTCAGGCCTCAGTCTCTGGGAGAGGTCTGGCTCCATGAAGACGGCACAGTGGGCCTCACGGGGGAAGCATGTCAAACACACACTGTGTTTCTGTTGGACTGCACAGAGGAGGAACTGACTTAGTTGTGGAAATGTCAGGAATTCAAGCAATGGAGCTCAGAAATTGAATGTACCCCCCCCCACCCTCCCCCTCCCCTCTCAAAAAAAAACCCAGAAACTTCCTTTGTGGCTAAATAAACTGATGGAGTGTGAGACACACTGGCAGGATTGACTGTCCTCCTCTGCTTCCTCTCCTCTCTCTGGGTGTCTGCTGTCAGACAGTTTCTCACCTATTCTAAACACCCGGCCTAACAGGGTGGTATGGTCTTGCCACACACATACACACACGCACATAGAAGCATTCAGGCACATGGATGCACACACACACACACACATACACACATGCTTTTCCCTAAAGAGTGAGAAGAGGTTGGCATCCCTTGTGTGATTCCGTCCTGAAATTGCCAGGACAGAGTGGAGAAGGACAGAGCCTTTTGAACTTGATCCAGCAGCATGCAACAAACACCCTGGCCAGCTTTGATCTCTCATACCTAACCTTCATCTGGGGCAGTAAGATTATTTGTGCGTTTGTGATTGTGTGTTTAAGTGTTTGAGTGTGTGTGTGTGTGTGTGTGTGTTTATGTAACCCATGTGAGCCCATGAGGACAGGGTGTGCAGGAATGCGTTGGAGGGCCAATGTGGTTGAGTGACTTCTGAAGCTACAGGACTCATCCTTGGTAGCCACTTGCAAGCAGCTGCTGGGAACATGCTCCAGAAGACCTTTTGCTGGGTCTGTGTTGTCGTCAAGTTGTTTCCAGATGACTCCCTTGTCTACCATTACATGTGATGATGGTCAGATTGCATCTTGTATTTCCATCTGACCAGCCTCTAATCTTCCGACAGACACATGTGGAAGGAAGGACTTCTCAGTCCTGTTGAGTCGTCCCTCTCAGGAACCTGCGCTGGACAGGTTTCTGTTTCTTATTAGTAAAAATGTCTGAAGCTGCCTGATGGGGAAAGACAGATACTGGGACAGGCTGAGAATCAATGAATGAATAACATTTATTGGAACTGAACATAACTCAAGGTGGTAAAATGTCAGGAAGTAAGATGCAAAATAATGTGCTGCATGAATAGTTAACTGTAATCAAGATTCTGACTTGTATCGACAGATCAGTATTATGAAAATCTAAGCTGAATAAATGGTTTCTTCCTTATAATGACGCCGCAAAACACAATGCAATTTTTACCTTTACAAATGTTTTTAACTAAATCAAAATGTGAAAACATGGGAGTCTTCATAAAATGACAGATGATGATGTATCATTGGAAGAAACTAATAAACTGTATAAGGCATTCTCAATTTTTATCCAGATTCAAGTCAACTTGGATTTCTCCTTTGTACAATATTCACATGCAATGTATAAAGACATTAATTATGAAAGCAACAGTGGAAAGCAAATACAAGATTCATATTTATAGCAGAACAAGCATAGAAAACAACAGGCATGTAAAATCACATTAGAAGTTATATCTCACTTTGAAATGTCAATTTAGTGTTACTCAACAGAGTTCCAACATTTTATCAAATGACATAATTTCACAATTATATCATAATCAATTAATTAAATATAGTCTGGTTTCAATTAAATATAGTTTAGTGAGTCTATCCATTCAGATGAAAAATGTACTTCCTATCATATGTAAACACGTACACATTGGCTTGCAAGAAACAGCAATAAATGTCATGTACATGAGATTAATGAGATCCATTTTTATCATACATTTGGAACAAGCAACATAAGAGACAGTTACATAATATTTAATGCATTTTAATCCATGCTTGCACTTCAGTCAATGAAATGACTGAGGTGCAGCATATTTAAGACATTACATATTTAAGACATGAACATTATGAGATCCATACTTACAGAGAACCGTCGGGCTCTATTTTAGGATTTCATTGTGTTCAGAGTGGTTTGGGGCCAAAAACACATGGGTCATAGAATAACTGCTAGTGTCAATGTTGGAATCTCACCTGGGATGTGTTAGTATGTTATCCACACCAACACATACATCAGATCCTTCCAAACATTTAATGTAATTCCAGACAACTCGATGGATAGTGTGGGACCATCCACTTCTACTAGCTTGAGGATCTGTAGCACCACCATGTGGTCGTAAGCTGCTAGTTCAGCAGCCGACAGCAAAGCCCTCCTGCGAATCTTGTCCTAGTGCCTTCATACATGAACGAACAGGCACATCTTGATCCTCAAAACATCAATAAAGTGCAGTTGTGATTAATATTTAGCAATCTTATTGTTAAATATTGATCCTATTGCGCCCCATCTCTTTTATTTTGCACTAACTTGTATAGATTGGCTTTTACAAAAGTGTGCACGATTTGGATTTCTTCCCATCGGCATTGTCAAATTCAGCTGATGACTCCTTCCTGTTTGGGTCATTCAGTTCATCAAACAGTTTGCTGTCCAGCATCTCCTGTTGCCAGGGAATAGACACAGCCCCTGTGCTGAACTCTCTGAAGAATTTCTCATCTTTGGCTTCAAACTCAATGCCCTTGACTTGGGAGAAGTCCCTGATGGTTGTGCTGTCCTTGGCGTAGACCACGTTGGGCTTGGGCACCCAAGGAGGGTTGATCAGTCCTGCTTCCAGGCGGGGGAAGTTGATGGACTTGAAGAACTCGTGCTTCCGTGGGTCGTCACCTCTGAATGACAAGGAAACACACTGTGTATAAGTCCATGTCGTTGTTGCAGAAATATATTCAGACTGGGTATGACAAAGGACGATGAGTTACACTATTGATATTGGTAGAACTATTTGGGAAGTACAAACACAGCCTGTGACTTTGTATGCGGCCCACATGAAGAGAATGGAGGTGAAAATAACTCCTCTTCTCCTCATAGTTTGTTTGTCTTCCCTCAGGGAAAGAGAAGAGAAGAATACCAAGAGACTCAAAATATGTGTATTAGAACTCACACTCAAATAATTCAGGCAGGTGGCTTGCAGAAGCGATGAATATGAATGTTTTTGAGATGCAATAATTACATTGCATCATTTCAATCTCATCATTGAAATGTACATTTCCAGTTGTAACATGCATTCTATTCCACTGTATTCTGTTTAATTGACAAAAAATCGGATACAATAACTGTCTGAAACTGGGTCTCACCTGCACCCAAGTCGCTCTTCAACTTTTTTCTTGAGGAAGAGATCAATGATGTTTTTGGTTGGAGGGTCAAAGTGTTTGTGGTTGTACTTGCACTGGTCCTCCAGAGTGCGGCGAGTCACCTCCTCCATTTGCACCTTCTCCTTGTAGTCCTTGAAGGGCAGACGGGCAGCCACCATCTCATAGATACTGCAGCCCAGCGCCCACCAGTCCACAGAGGTGCGGTAGGACTCCTGCTTTAGAATCTCTGGAGCCATATAGCCACTGGTGCCAGCCTACAGAGAGAGAGAGAGAGAGAGAGAGAGAGAGAGAGAGAGAGAGAGAGAGAGAGAGAGAGAGAGAGAGACAGACAGACAGACAGACAGACAGACAGACAGACAGACAGACAGACAGACAGACAGACAGACAGACAGAGAGAGAGAGAGAGAGACAGACAGAGAGAGAGAGAGAGACAGAGAGAGAGAGAGAGACAGAGAGAGAGAGAGAGAGAGAGAGAGAGAGAGAGAGAGAGAGAGAGAGAGAGAGAGAGACAGAGAGAGAGAGAGGGAGAGAGAGAGAGACGAGATGGCAACTTCTGAACGCTACTAGGTTTCTATTCCTTGTCAGCCAGTGAGGACATGACCTTATGAAGGTAGAGGTTATGCCCCCCATGGCTGGAGCACTCTCCCTTGAGTAAAGGCCTACTGTGACTCAGCTCCCTTCAGCAGACAGATCCCAGATGCAGCTGAGTAATGCTACGATTAGCAAGATGAAGCTAACTCAATCCAGGTCCAATCCCTTACCTGACAATGCAGCAATTAATGAGATTAATTGGGGTCTAAAGTTTTACTTTACTTGATGTTGAGTCTTAGTGGAACAGACATCTCATCTTGATAAATGCAAGTTCTTTGAAAGGAGGTAAACTTCCTCCAGAATGCAATTATACTGCAAAAGTACCAACCAAGATGTTCTACTTTCACACATTGTTCATGGCACATGATTTAATTTTGGTGCACAGTGAATGCCAGTCATGACCCTGGTGGTCACAGTCCCATGTCGGGATACCACCAAGCCCCAACAGGGTCTTACCTTCTGGCAGATGGTCTTCTTTCCAGGCAGCTCTACAGCCAGACCCAGGTCAGACAGACGACACTGTCCAAAGCTGTCCAGAAGCACATTCTCTGGCTTCATGTCTCTGTACACTATGTGCATGGCATGCAGGTGCATGATGCCCATGGTAATCTGAGCCGTGTAGTAGATGACGCGCTCCATCTGGATGCCCTTCTCACCCATGTTGTAGATGTGGTACTTGAGGTCTCCTCCAGTCATCAGATTCATGACCAAGCACAGGTGAGTGTCTGTCTCATAAGCGTAGGCCAAGTTGACGATGAACAAGCTGTTGACCTTCTCCAGGATCTGCTTCTCCAGCAGGGCCATGCCTTGTCCGTTCTTCTTTTTCAAGCGCTTCTTGTCCAGCTTCTTGCAGGCGTACATCTGGCCTGTGTTTTTAACCTGGACTGCACACACCTGGATGGAACAGAGGGAGGGCGAACCAATGCATAGCACATAATGGTCAGCCCACATCATGGTTTTGATAAATGTATGGTGTTAATTGGAGTATGGTTTTACAAAAGTCTCTAAGGAGATATATATGTTTACCGGAAGCTTCAATAAAATAATGTTTTCGCTAATTGCTAAAATCATGCTAATTGTTATTATTTACCTGTGTTATTAACAAAGTGGAATTAAAAGGAAACCAGCCTTTTAATACTATCTAGTAAACAAATGTACTTTATAACTGATTAGGATTATTATTTGGGGACTTACCTCGCCAAAGCCTCCCTTCCCTAGGGTCCTGAACTCATAGAAATACCTTTCTGTGATTTTTTGTTTTTCATACTCCTTCCATTGTAAGAACTTTTCAAAAAAGGGACTGGTCTGGTACTCTGTAAAGGGCTTTGCCTTCAGGAACTCCCGTGTGGCATCTCTCACCTTATCCACCATGACTTCCTCAAAGTCCTTGTCTGAAACAGCCTTACACCTCTCGGCCACATCCCTGGTCAGATAGGAAAGGAAGCTTTTGGAGTCAGCCTTACAGAACTTGTTGATGATGTTCTGACGGTTCTTGTCTTTGGCTCCCCCCACTGCCAGTTCCCAGTCCTGAAGCTCATCCAGAAACTCTGCTGCTGCCACATACTCGGGCTTGGAGGCCAGGAGAAACTGACGGAAGAATGTCTTACCCAATGGTTGTTTCTCACAGAGCGACTCAAAGTCCTTCTCTATTGACTTGCGGATGGAACTGCTCTGCTCTAGCTTGGGCAGTGACAGGCTGCGCCTTCTCTTTTTCATCTCCTTGTCATCTCCTTCCTGGGCCTTCAGGTAGGCTGTGTTGGCCACCAGGTTGTCCAGCCCCCCCATGTCGCACATGCTGGCAGTGTGGTATATGGGCTATTCCCTGCACAGTGTGACCAAGTATGCTGCCTGTGTCCACTTCTCTACAGTCCCAGGAGAGACTGAAACAGCTTACACTTGCTCCTCCGCAGAAGACACTCCACCACTCACTTAATAGCATGTAGAATTAAAAAGAAAAACTCACAAGGGATTTTCTCTTAGGTAAGTGTATCTGTGTGCTTATTCATGGACACTGCTCACGGAAAGGAACTTACTTGGACTCTGACTTAAGAAGCTTTGGGCCATCTATATTTAGGATGACGCCATGTGTCAGTGTAGGTGGACACAGTGAGGTTAGCAGGTAACCAGCACCAGTGCCATTAAAGGGAACAAAAGACTGCAAGTAACAACATTGAGGTTGAGGGGGATCAATCAACAAATGAAATATAAAGTTTTCTTTGATGTGCTTGAACGAATTTGTCTTTCTCCAGGATTATTTATTAATTAAATGATAAATTAATAAAATGTCCCTAATTTAAGCAGCCACATTTTCATATTGTTTCCTACAAATGCTTGTGATAATAATAATGCACCTTAAAGCAAACCATTCTTAAGTTGCTAACCATTGTTCTTGCCAATCTCACAAGTTAAGATGCTGCAATCAATCTAATACACAGTAATCTCTGGTTCATGAACAGTCCAGTATGTGTGTCAAGTCCTAGCCAGGAGACTAAACATGGATTATCTTTGCTGTGGTGAGCAGACAGATTGTGGGGAATGGGCATTCTAGCATGCATCTGTGCTAAGAGCAAACGTTGCGCTCGGTAGCTTACTCATCATCACCATGGCTGTTTATAGTGTGTGTATGTTCTGTATACGGTTTGCATGGTGACACTCAAGTCAGTGTCACTGTGCAAATGTCAAAAGAACAAATGTCATTAGAGCTCTGGGTCAAACCAGAACCAGTAGTAAATCATAGGTAGGTATCACGCTTAGCTTTTTAACACTTAATAAGTGAACGAAACAGACCCAACTAAACACAAATCAAGGTCAACTAATCAAGTTTACTCCCTTCTCCATAGGGCCGCCAGCCTGCACGATGCAGCCATTACAACTCATCTGGAAAGCAGCTGCCGCCTTCTCTGCTGAGGTTGCTTCACCGGCTGACGCACCCCTTCAGGACATCCTTAGGCCCTACTCTCACATCCTTAGGTCCTACTCTCACATCCTTAGGCCCTACTCTCACATCCTTAGGCCCTACTCTCACATCCTTAGGTCCTACTCTCACATCCTTAGGCCCTACTCTCACATCCTTAGGCCCTACTCTCACATCCTTAGGCCCTACTCTCACATCCTTAGGCCCTACTCTCACATCCTTAGGCCCTACTCTCACATCCTTAGGCCCTACTCTCACATCCTTAGGCCCTACTCTCACATCCTTAGGCCCTACTCTCACATCCTTAGGTCCTACTCTCACATCCTTAGGCCCTACTCTCACATCCTTATGCCCTACTCCCTCACCCTGTGCTGCTTCTCCATCCTCCCTAGTGGTGGGATGAACCGCCTGCTCACCATGGCACCTTTCCGTCACACCCCCACCTTCTGGTGAGGTCTGAAGACACACACACTCAACATGGGAACTGGACTTAGCTCTCGATATAAAGGCACCTTACTCAGTACTTATCTTTACTTTTAATATCAGTGGAATGGACCTTTTTGTTTTGTATGTATTTGCAACGTTCTTGTCTGTGAATGTCTCTGGGTGATTATACAGTATTTAGATGCATGGTCTTGTAAAATAGATCATTACTTGGCAATAACCACTAAAATACAGTTAGACAGAAATATAGTTACTATACAAACTATTTGTATGTCGTTTTTGGATAAAAGCACCTTAACTTTTAACATTTGTAAAGCTAAGCTCTCCAATTCAGGCTTTACTTTACGAACTGAACCCATTATAATTTTTCTTTCACAAATGTGAGGAACCCAGGGTAGCAAACAAGGGAACTTAGGGTGACCAGATCCAGAAGCTCTTGTAAAGGCTGTCTAAATAATACTAAATTCCTTAAACACTTAATTTGATTACACATTTTTATTTACAATACACAAAAAACAATGACAACACAAAATCTATCTAGCTAACCCAGGAAAAGACATACTGCTGCCATCCCCCACAGACCTGTTTTCTTTCCCAGTTCAAAATCCCACAATTTTGGAGGGCATTGTAGATTTGACCAGATTATAAACCATCACACTTGAATGTGGTACAGGAAGCTGAACATCAGTGTAGTCCACCTTGTCCTCAGACAGACAGCAAGTAGAACATTTAGGATTTGTTCATTTGCCAATTCTCTGTACAACCCAGTCCTGTTGGCACAGTGGGCAGCGATTGTTCTGTTTCACCCACAGTGACATGCAGCAATTGTGAAAAGAGTGGTTGCACTCTCCCCAAACCACTGTAATGACAAACAGACAAAGAAACAATGAGAATTACACCTTGCAAAAATATTCAACCGTAAATTAAATTAAAGTACATCTCATCTTCACCGTTCACTTTTCTGACAGTAACTGTCAGTGACGAAGTAAGTAGGCTAGCTGATTCAGTTATACCTAGCGTACACGTAAAAATGTGATATTTACAGAAATCGAATTCACATGAAGAAAGAAGCTTACCAACACAGTCCTCTTGTTTGTTTTCAGCTTGACACCGCAGGCACGCATCTGTGGGTAAAGGAAAATGTCAGTGTGTTTGTGGTAGACATTGGATGGGTTGAGGACAAGTCGCTAATCTCTACATAGTACAGTACTACTAGAGCTATACTTTGGAACTACAACTACTTGGCAGACACTGAATGTAATACCAACTAGCTAGAAGAGATGCTAGTGAATTAACTAACCTTGCAACAGCACGTTAGCTACGACACTGAAATGTAGAGTCATTATGTGGGAATAAAGCTAGACAAGCTAGCACTTGCTATCTAAAACGTCAGTCACAGTGATTGAGCCATGCTATGTAACCCCAAGCTTAAAACGGAGGCGCGTCAGCCGCTAGCGTAGCGCTAGAGCTAGCTAGTCTAGACACTAGCTAGTAGTACTACTAGTCGAACTTACCCATTACTTGGACTCTGCAGATGGCACATGTATCGCATTCAACATCCCAGCTCCACATTGCTACAGCATTCCATTTCTTCAGAGAAAACATCTTGTCGCCACCCGATTTCGACACGGTTGAAGTGTTGTGAGAGTGGACTAAACCCGACTCGTCACCCTCATCCATCTCTGCAATGAAAACACGAATCAAAATGGACGAGCTAGCATGATGCTAACGTTTAATACTACTGATTAGCCACAGGGGGCGCCCATTTCGTTAATCTTGCTACAATGTTTCATCAAATCAAAAATCGTCATAGCAGTGCCGTTTGGTGGCGCTGGAGTTCAACAATTGTGGGGGTGGCAGGGATTTTAATGGACTTCACAACAATTCTTGGATTGTAGGCCTATTGTCAAGTAAAACAGCACTCTGACGTTTCTAAATTGAGTCCATGACTTTGCATACATTTTCAATATGTAAAGCGCCAGCTACTTAAGCCTGGAGCTCAAACAAGCCTCAGCTAGGCCCGGGTAGGGATGATACTCAGCAATGAAAGTGCATGGGTAGCTTTCAACCATGATCCGTTAATCGCAGTAGTGCCCTTTTTTGATTTCTAGCCCACTAGGCTACTTCTCATTGACAAGCAGTAACATGAGCATGAGCAATACGTTCTTTTTAACAGCACTGAAAGCACGTCATTCTAAATCAGGCTATGTCGAATCATTTAATCTCAGTGAGTGATGAACAAATGAAGAGGCAGCGTGAACGCCCTACAGCAGCTGTTCAAATACGTGTTAAATCTATACCTCTTTTAAAACTGAATGAAAAAATAATAAACGTGGTAGGTCTAACCTAAATCACAAAGAAGTACCTCACACCAACAGTAGATTCATGTTTAGGGCTGGGGTGGAGTGATTAAACCCCCCTGCCCGTCTCCTGTTTGGGAGTCTTCAAAGAGGCTCAGGCAGTGATCATCTGTGCAGGAGCAACGGATGATCCCGCTGTTTCCCGGAGATGTACAGGGAACAGGATGCTGAGGCTATCTGATTCAGAAAAATGTTTTTTTCAGGCCTTGGCAAACATTTCCTATGTAGCTTTCACACTCAATTTACAGACAAACCTGTTCCCATGCTGATGTGCATAAGTGTTACTTATGTCCAGGGACATGAAAAGATCTCTGAGTCCAGGGACATGAAAGATCTCTGAGTCCAGAGACATGAAAGAGCCAAGGTCTCTGCCTTGCCCAGAGAGGAAGCATCCCATCTCTCCCACCTCTCGCTAACTCCCCTCTCTCACTAAACATCTGTCTCTCATCTATTCTTCCTTCACTGTAGGATGCTCCAGATCTGCGGCCGTGCCTAGCAGAGATAGCTGAGGTGGAGGTCAGAGAGATGGCCCAATAGTTCCAATGGATTGTAAGGTCACTGTGGTGAAGACATGGAAGTCATAACATCAATGAGAAAGCTTAATTTAAAAGTGAACCAGTATTCCCAGACATGGTATCTGTGTCACGTTAAAAGTAAATCAAGTCAGGGTTTGTGACATAATAAGGACTGTAAAATTGATGTTGTTCCTGTTTCATACTGTGTGTTAAGGATAGCATTATGTGTGTGTGTGTGTTTATATACTTAATAAGCACATTAGCCCTCTTAAGAGCTATGGGTTTAAACAAATGTTTAAAGAAGTCTCATGCAGAGAAGTTCCAGTCATATTACAAAAACATTGTCTATACTTCTTTCTTTACTAGCACACATGCACAAATAACTGAGTCGTGGCTTTAATCTATGACTAAGTTGACCAGAATGCACTGCTACGGGCTCTTGAGAAACTCTTCAGGACACATAATGTAACATAACAAATCTGACTACAAAGAATGTGAATATGATCTGGGTCCCCAGGGACCGCCATTACTGTGAAAGCATCTGTTTTCAGGATTTCTTAGGAAAGAGTCTATGCTGTCTATTTTATGTGTAGCTTTTGCTTGTATAGCTTTTGAGGAAACGGGTCTCCATCTTCAGCTGCACACAGAGAGCAGATACAAACTTAAAGTTACCAAACACATCCCAGACCACACACATACACACAGACACGCAGACACACAAACACGCAAACACTTGTATGGTTAGTTCTCTCCAATTTATGGTGTACAGTATATTTATGATGTCTCTGAGAGTAGGATACTAAATTCAGAGAAAGGAGGGACTGGAATTTGCTATTTGACTTTTGCACATGTGGTTTACTGACCACCAGAAAAAAGAATGTCACAAAGCTGTTTGAAATGATGATATACAAGAACAAATAACATATCAAGATACCTTTTATTTAACATAGAGAATCATGACGTTTTATTATGCTGCAATCTATCACTATCACCAGATAGATACAAACCTTTTATCTTTCAGTGTATCTAATTTCATTGCTTATCATCCTGGACTCTTACAATGTGGTGAGTAAATCACGGCTCGCAGTTTCAGCAAAGAAAAATAGGACTTTGGCACTCTTCTCAAGTGTCCCAAATGTCGGACCAATATGATTTGCACCTCCACTGAACTGAAAGAAGGGGTGATGTTTTTGACAGGAGGGGCCTAACTTATAAAACCAGACATATATCTTCTACAGTAGTAGCATAGGTATAATAGCACAATCTTATGAATGCAACAAAAGTAACACGTCAAAAGTCACAAAATCCTTAATCAGCTGATCCTTTAGAGGACAAATAGAAAGGTGTTGTGACACACACCATTAATGCCCACAAATAACCACAAAACACTAATTTACACCTAGTAATTTGCCAAGAAAGCACAATTGACCAGCCTACCTAATGTTGTGCAAGGCACTCTGAACACCCACATATAGCCTACGCCCTACGGAGAGTATTCTGACCCCTTCTTGTGTGCCATTGGCATTTTAAAATAGATGCAAAATGTTTCCATCAATGTGCATACCCCCACACCAATTATTGAAAACATGTTTAATTTTTGTTGATGGTGTATTATACATTGAACTTCCTATTTACATATCAAATGAATGTATATAAACTGTATGCAAATATAAGTAATTGATATATTATATACTGTAAATGTATATCCTTTGCTACTCAAAACTGAGCTTCTTTACAATGTAAATATGCTGCTAAATATGTGTCAAATATTGCACATATAAATGATGCATACTTATAGACTGTTCCACAATATACTTATATATGAAGCACTTAATGAGTTGCATTGTCTATTGCACAGTACTTAACAGTAAGAGGAACACTGTCATGTAACGTGTAACCCAGATATCTGTGAAGAAAACTTGCTCCAGAGTGCATATAACCTCAGATTGAGGTTTCACATTTCACAAATACACAGCTCAAACAACATTGGAGTGATTTCGGCACAAGTCTTGGAATGTCCTTGTGGCTCAGCCAGTCTGAACTTGAATCTCATATAAAACTTGCATCAAGTTGAATATGACAGTTAATTGACATTTCCCAATCTGACATAATTTGAGGATCTGTGAAAAAGAATGGGAAAAACTGTCCAATTGTAGGTGGAAGGCTGCAAAGTAGCCTGCTGAACAAATATTATTTCTATTTTTTGTTTAGAATGCATTTATGTATAAATGTGTACACTTTTCTGGGGAAAATTAAGTTCACAAAAATAGATCACGTATTAATTGAATTATTTAGTGTGTCAGAGAGATGTCAAAACATTAAAAAGGTTATTGCATGTATCAATAATTTGGTGCTAGCTTGGGGTGTTTATGTTAAACATTGAAAAGTTACTGTGGTTTTTAAGATTAAACATAATTTGGATGAGATGTTTGATGTTTTTCAATGTCAACCGTTGAAAAGGTGACAAAATAAACAAATGTTCCTGATTATAATGGATCTTTTGTCTCCATCCCATCTCGATCATCCACTGTTTGGGTTTCTGAAGGTCAAATGAATGTATTTTAAACATGAATCGAATTTAACCGACTTTAACCTGCCTGGTTAAAAAGCATCAAAGGTTTCTGTAAACATATTTTTTAAACTCTATAGTGAAAGTGTTCATCAGCACAAATACTGCCCTTCTGCCAAGTCAGAAAGACAGAAACAGGCAGAGATCCTAGTAAGATCCTGCTAGAAAACAGATTTTTTATTTGACTGCATTTAACCCTGGCTTGTAAAAACTGCTGATGCATTGTGTTTTATGAAATGTGCAATGAAATGGCTCCCTATGACTCATAATAAAGGAAATATTTGAAATAATTATATTAGACATCTTAGAAATTTTGCATTAAAGTTATTATTTCACTAACTCAAAAAATACAACTTTCCAGAGATTTTAACTTTGTAACTTTTTCAAGGTTGTGAATACTAATGTATGACATTCAGACATAGTTCTAAAACATAGGAGGGTTTATCTGTGTTTGTGACTCGCATGGACCCAGCCTACCTAAGAGAACTCCACTGGTGGTCTTCTGCAAATAGCAGTGATCTACAGCAGGACAAAAAGGCTGCCCTACCGGTTCTTGGCCCATCCATCCTGGTCCCCCCTCGCTAATCACTCTGCAACCACTTTTCTAGTTTATCAGGATTTATAGGTCTACAATACAGAATAATACATTTGCTTTCACAAACCACAGAATACAGCCATAGAGAACCAATGGCTGGATCTGTCTGTCTATCCTTAGAATCCCCTGCGTCTTAAATGATTGCATAGCACTGTATAAATACTGCCAAAGATAGAAATAGACATTTCATAAGCCAAGCTGTTTCTTTTACAGTGAGAAAGTATGATCTAGTTTGACAGATGTTATATTTTTCTTAATTTAATGCAATGTGTAAGTGTATGAGGCCAAGAACTCCATGTGTTGTTGTTTACAGTACATACAGACTCAGGATCATGTAGAGCTGTTTTCTTGTGTCTGAAGGGATATATTGTTTCATTGGGATGCTCCAGGCAAAGGTTTGAAGAGTTTGGCAGTGGGATCTATCTGATTGTTTTTGGCTCTTGAGACCTCATTAGCTGCACTTATATGGTCTGAATGCCTAAATCAAAATACATATATGGAATAACTTGGGTACTCTCCGGAGTGTGTGCTGTTTAAGGGAGTGTGTTGTCTGGACCACCGCTTCAACCATGGCTCTGGGCTCTAGAGGTAAAAACGTTCTTTCACTTCTACTTTAATTTGTCCCTAATACAAAACTGCATCAATTAAAAACTGTCATCACAGCCATCTGAAAAGGGAACAAACCAAACTGACAGGCTTCAGCTATCAACACTGACACAATGATATATGTCAGAATGAAACACATTTGTTTGGAATAGGCTACAATTTCATATTAATGTGGTGTCTTTTACATACTGATCCTGACTGCCACTAAAAAGCAAAAAAAAAGGGAGTGTATGTCTTAGACTCAGATAAAAACTAGGATCATGTTCTTGGAGCAAACGTATCATGCAACTTGACAGCTAAACAACTTAAAGGGACACGCCTGCCTCCTGTGAAGATTGCAGCCAATCGCACAAAACACTACATAAGATTCTCAACGGGCGCTAACCTGTTGAATTATTGCCTCTAAACGACAGAGGAGTTGAGATAATCCGTGGTGTTTGCGATTGACTGGATTAATTTGAATTGAAGAGAACATGAAAACTAAGATCATTGCAGACGTTACGGACTGGGACAAAACCGCTTCCATGCGCATTCAAAAAGGTAGTTTTAACTGATGGGGTGATGACATCACTATTTTTTTTTGTTTAGGCTAACTGTAAAGTAGGCTACATCTTTTTTGTGTTGTTTGATCATAATGCTTGAAAACTATTTTAATACAATGTCATCAACCAAAACAGTTTGATGTATGTCCATTACACCGAACGGCAAACTCTTTATGTTAGAAACTAAAATATTGGAGAATTTTGATCTTTTAATGAATTTGGTTGACAAGTAACAAGATTTTCTCGCGGTTGGATGACAATTAGCAGCATTATACTCTATGACTACGATTATTAAATAAAATAAAAATCGTAGTTTGGTCTTGCTTCAACCTTAATTTTATTCATTAATAATTAGGTCATACAATAAGTATAATAAGCTGTATGCACTAGTGCAATAGTGTCTGTGTCTTTGGAATGACAGAGACGATGATGAGGAGAAGAAGATGTCTCTTGCTGGTACTGGGCATGCTCTGTCTCTCTCTCCTCCTGGTTGTCCTCGGGATCTACACAACCACACGCACAGAAAGTTTGAGCATCATCGGTTACTCCTCCGGAGTCATTGTGAGTGTCTGCATCTTCACAATTAAGTTGTCTAGGTGCCTGTAAACAGCCAGGACTGTATTATATACGGACCATGAAAGAAACAGCAAGATGGAAACTTTAACTCCACTTTGAATTTCACTTTCTTGTAAAATAATAAATAAATGTGATGTGGTTAGCCTCAAAGTACGTTACAGTGTTGTGCTGATCTTGTTTAAGATGTTTTGGGGGGTTTGGCAGGTGACGAAAATGAAAGCATTTTATGACAGTTATTAAAATTGTAATTTACAATTTTAAAGGTTTACTATAGAATGGGCCAGAAATTGTGTTTGTGAAAGTTTTGTGGTTATCATGTTCTGAGACTGTATGCTGTTTTATGCAGTTGGCTTTTGGATCCTTCTTGGGTGTTCTTGGACTCTGTCTTGAGGAAAACCGCAAGCAGCTGGTATATTCTCCTTTTTTGTGTCTCATTCCTTACCTCCTAATTTCCCCTCCTCTCCCAGCTCTCTCTCTCTCTCTCTCTCTCTCTCTCTCTCTCTCTCTCTCTCTCTCTCTCTCTCTCTCTCTCTCTCTCTCTCTCTCTCTCTCTCTCTCTCTCTCTCTCTCTCTCTCTCTCTCTCTCTCTCTCTCTCTCTCTCTCTCTCTCTCTCTCTCTCTCTCTCTCTCTCTCTCTCTCTCTCTCTCTCTCTCTCTCTCTCTCTCTCTCTCTCTCTCTCTCTCTCTCTCTCTCTCTCTCTCTCTCTCTCTCTCTCTCTGATGCCACCTGCTCATTATTTCACACTTTGTTTTGCATGGTCTGGAAACCCTCTATCAGAAACATGTTTGTCTCTCTTGCAGATTGTGGCAGCCATTGTTTTTCTCAGCCTTGGGGTCATGACCTCTTTCTTCTGCTTGGTGGTGGATGGTGTCTTCATTGTCTTCAACATGGTGAGTTGGCAGAGGCATGGTGCCCTTTTCGCAAAAAAAGTAATTTAATCATTTAGTATTCCAGGTATTCCTCAATTAACTTGTTTTTAGTCATCACATAATATAATAATTTCATATTTTCTTTCTTACTTTTTAAATAAAAAGAATTGTTGTATCACTATCCCTATAATGCACAACTCATGTATATGAGTTCCACATTCATTTACATGACATTTCATGTATGGCGTCTTTGCCATATCTTTTAAAATCAATTTATTTCGTAATTTAATATTCCAAGTATTCATTAAGTATCTTGTTTTTGATTGCCACAAATACTTATTTTTGTTTTCCTTTTCCTACTTTATAAACAACCATTGTTTTTGTGTTACTACCCTCAGTTTACAGACATGGGTAAAAAATGTATTCCTATTGAGTTTGATAGGAATTTTGGATATTTACTTATTTTAGCAATTTGGAACATATTTACTTTGGATAACCATTCACATGCCACACATTTCACAACTCAACATGACTGCTTTTAGGCTGGGAGATGTTCATCAGTGACAACATCATTGAGGAGGTTCTGAAATGCAACAACTTAGCCCTTTCATACATGAATTATGACAACCTTAGTTTGGATTTTTTCCCCATGCGTTTTTAGTCCTCTTCAGGCATACAAAAATGAAGTTGAACATTAGTTATTTTATACACACATTTTTATACACAATAGTTTTTGTCCACTCAGGTGGACAGCATGCGTTTGGGTTGTAAAGAAATAAGAAACAATAGAAGAAGAAAGAAGAAATATGGATTAACCAAACCAATGAGAAAAATCATATATTATGCTGTTAAAACTACTGTGTCAAGTATTTTACCATCTTTCTCAATGAAATCTGAAGAATCCTCTGCCTCCTCAGCCTCTTCCCTCTCCCTTTTTACTGACACTGTTTTCTCCTCCCTTCCAACCTTATTCGACTCACTCCTTTCTCTTCTCTCCCACCCTTATTTTAGGATTCTCATATATTTTAAGTGGTTCTCAACCCTAGTCCTTAGGGACATCCCTGCCCAACACACCTGATTCAAATGAATGGTCGTTATCAGGCTTCTGCTGAGCTAGATAACAACTCAATCATTTGAATCAGGTGTGGGAAACATCTAAAACAGGGGTCTCCAAACCCTGCTCCTGGGGAGCTACCTGCCTGTAGTTTTTAGCTCCAGCAATCTAGCACACCTAATAATTAGCTGGTTGATCAGGTAACTAGTGTAGAATAAAGTCAAATGAGTGTTGTTGGAGCAAAAACCAACAGGCAGGTAAAAAAAACATAAATTAAATTATAACAGCTCAAAATGTTGCAGATTAAGTGTTTTCAAGATCAAAGTTGCGGTACTAGAATACATTGTGGTTACCTTAAAGCCAGTGACACATGATGACAAGAAACACATCTCATAGCACCATTAGGGTATGTGTATGACTTTCTTAGCTAATTGCAGAAGACGGTTCATTCCCAGTAACTTTGTCACCAGAGAAGAGCATACGTGCCCAACAAGTCTGTAAAATGTGGATTTAAAATATGCTGAATGTGCGATGTGAGGGTCCCCTAAGTGGTAGACTGAGTGTTCTACCCTTCCAATGTCCCTCTGAGTGAGAAGCTTCTTGAGAAGAACCTGAACATTGTGAGGACTCTTTGCCAGAACAAGCCGAACATACAAGTCACAAAGGCATCCAAATCAAGTTCCGAATATTTCCATGGTCATGTTGCCATTCAATTTGGATTCAATGGCAACATGACTATGGTGAGCCTGCTGAAGAAGGGAAAATCAGTTGTCCTCCTGATGCATGATGACAAAGCAGTGGATGACAACAATGTTGGGATTCAGTACTGTAACATAAGAAAAGCAGGATCAGATAGTTCACACTTACTCATGTAAGTGGAGAACACAGAGGTGTCTGGCACAATGTGCTGGATGTTGTGACCCTCAATCCTACACTAACTTCTTCACCAACACCCTGATTACCTGGGTGGTGTGACCAAGCGACAGTTCATCAAGGAGCTAGGCAAGGAGCTTGTCATGCCACATAAGAGGCGCATGAAGGCCAAATCACTGCTCCAAAAGTATATTACAGAGGTGATGGAAAGGGTAAAAATAAAATGCAACTACCACAGAGCCACAAGAGGAGCTCTTATCATCAAACTTTATGAAGCTGAGAATATCCTCAAATCTCTTTAGCCCCATTGTGGCTTTATACATTGGATTTTGCAATTAGATCAAAAAACGCTCCCGTAAGGCCACATCTAGGCTCTTGTCCTCCCCTGCAAGGTGGGTCAAACAGATAGTCCATGAATTCCTTTTTGTCGATGCTTCTTTACTCTTTCCCTTTTGCTGCTGCAGCTCTTCATCTCTAAGTTGTTGCATTTCAGAACCTCCTCAATGATGTTGTCACTGATAAACATCTCCCAAGCAAAGCAGCCGTGTTGAGTTCTGAAATGTGTGGCATGTGAATAGTTATTCACAGTAAATATGTTCCAAATTGCAAATATCAAAGGTTTTTATCAATTTCCATAGTGAATATATATGGGTAATTTTTGACCCATGTCTGTAAACTGGATGTAGTAACACAAAAATATTTTTTATTCAGAAAGTAAGAAAGACACAAATTCAAATTATGATTTGAGATATTCAAAAACAATATACTTAATGAATAATTGTAATTTTTAATAGTGAAATGAATTGATTAAAAAATATACTGTAAATAAACACTCAGCCATACATGTGTAGGGGGTTAAATATTGTCCAAACAAGCAAAGCTAATTCCCTTAGGAAGATGGGAAACTGTACAGTGTATTAACATGAACCAAATAATGCCAATACAAATATAATTATGGTTATTTGACTCTATGGGTTAAATCAGAGCAAGAATGGTCAAAGTAAGGTTACAATTAGAGGCATTCAATAACATTGTAAATCAATTACAAGGCAAACATGTTACAAAATGAAAGTTAATTCTTACCTACGCTACCATGATTATTGTAAACCAGAGATAGAAAGCCACAGGTGAGCAAGGAGAATGAGTACAAGGACAAGCCAGAGCTGAGGAGACGGTCTCAGGAGATCAAGAATCCACAGAACAATCGCTTTGCAATTCCTTAAATACACAAGAACAACCAATCACACCAAATCAATGGGGTGTTAGAGCCTTCAAGTTGAGAGTCCGTCCAGAAACTCCAGACTTTAGCATATGAGAGGTGGGGGCAGGATGACCCAACCTTACACATGAAATGTTATAGGAAATAAATGCGGGTCATTTTTGATCCATGCTGTGCATTAGAAGGTGTAAGCATAGGTTGTCTATCAAAGGGTTAAGAAAAGCATACATAGCTTGCTTGTTTGTTGTTTTTTTTACAATGCAATTAAAACACCAGTGTGTTTTACATCATGGCTACAATTGGAGCCTTGTCTGGAATTAAAAGCGTTATGAGAGAGTTTAACCCTTGTGCTGCTTTCTGGTCACATGACCCAAAGATTCCTAACGAACCATTGTTGTGTTTACCCAATTTTACCCAATACAAAAACAAATACAAACAATTTTATTTTAACCTTCGCAATGTGGGGGGTCTGAGACAGCCCAACGGTTAAAAGAAAATGCTTCACTTTGTTTTTTTATGCAGTAAAGTTGTCGCAATACAACGGTGGGTCACAATGACTGATGGGTCAGAAGACCCAAAGATAACACAAGGTTTAATATTTGTCATCAACTTCATTGTTGATGCAGATCATATATCTGTTACTGAAGAACTGGATCTGAAATGTGCAAGAGATAAGTTGGTATATGTTGAACTGTTTGGCTATATTTGATTTTGTCTTATGCTTTAGCTCACAGGAACAACATGCCTGCAGCTCGCAACGTCTAATACCAAAGGCATTTTTATAAGCAGCTGTAGAATCAGACTCCATGTATTCTGTTGTCAAATTAACATCATCATTATGTTTTACTGGAACGACCTTTGCCAAAATGAAAACAAATCTGTCTGTCCCCCCCCAGGATGTGCGCCCCCTGAAGGCTGGGAGATGTCAATTCTACACCAGCGGAAGCAGCTACATCTATGAAAACTATTACGCTGCTGTACGTACAGATGTAAAGGTCATCATTTAAACTTAGAATGAAGAGCCACTTATGTATGGATGTCATGGGTCAATAGTTTCAAGTAAGTCAGATGTCTGAGCGGTGAGGGAATCAGGCTAGTAATCTGAAGGTTGCCAGTTAGATTCCCGGCCGTGCCAAACGACGTTGTGTCCTTGGGCCACTTCACCCATACTTGCCTCAGGGGAATGTCCCTGTACTTACTGTAAGTCGCTCTTGATAAGAGCGTCTGCTAAATGACTAAATGTAAATGTAATGTAAGACTAAATGGTGCCTGAAGTTTACGCTGAGTAACTGTGACTGGCTTCTTTCCGTGGCAGGTGCCCTGCCGTGGTCTAGTAGAGTCCTGTACCATGAATGTACGCAGCGGGACCTGCTACTGCTGTGACCTCTACGACTGTGCCAAGTGAGCTTGAGCCCTCAACTCTCTCTTTTTGTGACTCCTCATTGGTTATTGTATATCAAGATAGACGCACAAGCATTCACCTGTGTTTGCATTCTGTCATCCTGTTCTACAGTGGAGGATACATGAACAACTACTATGAGTTTGTGGGTGTCCAGAGCTGCCAGGATGTGATGTCATTGTACTTGATGATCTGGCTCATGACCAGCCTTAACCTAGTGGCCTTCTTCACGGGCATCCTCACCACCGCTGTGCTGGGCAGCGTTAAGGACCTGGTGAGACAAATACATACGCACGTGCACACACACAGACACACATGTACACACCCAGAGCCAGAGCCTCACTTTGCATTCGTTCTGTTCCGTAGATTCACATATCTGCCTTCTTCTCGGAAGGTCTGTACAATTGCAGACTAAGCAGTTAGGTCAGTGTGCAGAAAAGCTATAACATAAAATGTAGAGAATTTGTAGATGTAAATGTTTCTAGCAGCTTTTCCCAAGACATGTGTTCTCAAGATGTAGCTGTGTGGTGCTCTGAATCTAGGTAACTAACGCATCGGAATTTCACGTCCATGTTTTATTGCTATCAAGTATTTTATACAAAGGGAAGCCTTCTTTCACATCCAAATGTGAAATACCACAGTAAGGAATAGCTTTCATCACATGTCTAATGTCTGAGCAGAAACAAGTTAACGAACTCAGATTGCATTATAGTCCCTGCAGGGTGGGGGAAGGGGGATATTTATGGGACACAGCATGGAGTCCCGTAAAAAAAGCATGAGTGATAGTTTCCCAGAATAACCCTCTTTCCATTCCTACTCTCACTCACACCCACGTGCACACACCACAATTTTCTTTTGTTTTACTCATCTCAAGGGGACTTCTGGTCCCCACAAGAACAGCTAAACAAGTCCACACACACACACACACACACACACGGTCAGTGGGGCTGGTGTAACCTGATCTAGGTATTGGGGTGTGTGTGTCTGCAATATAGAAGCACTTCCCCTCCCAGTTGTCCTCGGAAGGGGGAGATGTGTCCTGTCCTACAGCCCCCCTGCTGACAGAGTCCAACACACATGCTGGGAACCAGGTCAGTCACGCACACCTGAACCCCACTGTGAAAGAACACCGTCTTATGCCCGCTCATCCTAATCTCCCTAAATCCAAACCTCCTGTTCCCACCCTCATCCAAAGAAATGTACCAACCAGTTGTGGAGGGTAGAGGACCCTGTACATTTACATTAATCATTTAGCAGACGCTCTTATCCAGAGCGACTTACAGTAACAGTCCCTGTGAGGCAAGTAGGGTGAAGTGCCTTGCCCAAGGACACAACGTCATGTGGCACAGCCGGGAATCGAACTGGCGACCTTCTGATTACTAGCCCGACTCCCTCACCGTTCAGCCACCTGACTCTGTAGACATGAGAAGCTATCCTGACCCTCTCTGGCTGTGCTGTGTCTTTACACCCTGTCCTGATGTTCCCTGCTCTGGCAGGGAGCGCTGCCCATTGAGATTCCATCTCCCTCCTGACTCGTTTATTTATTTGCTAAACACCCAGTTGTTGTTAGTGTTGGAACTGACAACACTTACCGACCCAGTACCAAGGAAAACAAACACATTAGCGGTGCAGCACGATAAAAATGCAATAAATCATCATCATCATTTCCATGTAAAACAGAAAATATGGTCCATCTCATGTTTGCCCTCCAAGATCAACATTCTACAGTAGTTAATGTTGTGATGTTGTGTACTTACGTTGTAGAAGTAATCTGTAGAAGTGCGAGATGTGGATTTGATGTCTGTGTCCTCAAGAAGCCAGACTTCTCTCTCTTGGTAGACCCTCATTTAAGAGCAGCCACAACAACCAAAATCTCCAGTGGTTCTACTGCTAGCAGAACAGGAAGTATATCCTGAAAAACCAACCACCCATATTGGGAGTGTATTGACATGGGTGTTTGTTTTACTGCTCCTATCTAATGGGGTGATCTAAGCATTTGAGGGTGTCTGGTCTATTTCACTGCACTGTGTGTGAGAGAAAACTGAATGACTACAATCCTCCTCCTGACTGATCTTTTCTTTCCTCCTGTTCCATCAGAGACAGTCCCCGTATTTCTCACCAGGCATTGTCTCCGGCAGCCAGACTGACTCACTAGAGACCTCCGCTCCAGATCCTAACCCCCCTCCTTTTGCACCCCTCTATAACCTTCTGCCCTTCAAGTCCCAAGGATTCTCCGTCTGATGTCCACTGCTGGTCACCACTACCCACCTCCACCGGACATATCACTTGCAGTATCATCATCCCACCACATCACCACCCCGACAATCATCACACTGATACATAACCACTTCCACTCATCGCAACCCCAAAATACCCCCATCACCCATCACATGACACATCACTATCTAACACATCACAACAAGATGCATCACCATCTAACACATCACAACTTGATACATCTCTATCTAACACATCACAACAAGATGCATCACCATCTAACACATCACAACTTGATACATCACTATCTAACACATCACAACTAGATACATCACCATCTAACACATCACAACTAGATACATCACCATCTAACACATCACAACTAGATACATCACCATCTAACACATCACCACACCAACATCATCCTCGTCAGCCAACAAATCTGTATAATATTTGTTTCTAGGAACAGTAAACACGACAAACATGATGTGACAGACCATGTGAAGAGAAGCATTCGCAACACAAGGAGACTAATCTATGGAAGAATGTACTGCACTCAATTGTAATGTATCCCAATAATCAGTAACCCTTAATTCGAGGAAAATGTGACATTTGTTAGATATGGTGTCAAATGTACATGAAATGTAAATATCTCATTTAGATTGAGTTGTCTATCATGTTTTGAATGCATAACACAACCGTTAAGACTCACTAAGACAACAACTGTTAAAACTCATAAAAACCTTTGTGAAATGTATACTGTAGGTTTACATATACAATATATACCTTGTATACTACATTGTGACTATAGGGTTGCATAATAAAAACTTAGGTACTGTTTGATCCAACCTTTCTTCTTCTTTCCCATTTTTAGCAGTGGTCTTTATGGCAACAGTATCTAGATCTACCAAATGTGGGTCAGTGATTTTGTTAAGCAAACTTTGTCCTCGCTCTCTCTGAACCTTCTAGATTTGAGAGAAGGACACTGAGGCGAAAAAGAGCTCTGGTCAGACAGGACATGGTTTATAAAACCAAAAATTGTTTGGTGGACTCTGTTTTCCCTCTGTAAATGTGGTTTGCAACGGTAGTGTTTGTGTTCCATCATGAACCCAACGATACTCCGAGACAGGAATGTGGACAGACGCACAGTCTGGAGTTTGGATGCTGTGTGACTATAAACCCAATGTCATCAAATGACCTATATCAAATCCAATTTGCTTACAAATGTAGACAACAACAATTAGTAACAGAAGTTGTGTTCTTTTTTGGCCACTACACTCCCAGGGGTCACACATGACAAGTAAAATAAAAGTAAAGTCTAGTTTATGCAATTGTGAAAGTTTAAACTGAGGGAATGAAGGGCTTTGTCTATGGGAGTTTCAATATTCCTATATGTTTAATGTAGGCACCTCCTTGCCAAAGTAAATTCCTTGTTTGTGCAAACACTCATGGCGAATAAAATCCCTTCTGATTCTGATGATATGTATGTTTACTTGCTATTCTCTCATTACAACAGGGATTTGTGGCTCTAAACCATTCTGTCTTGCATTTGTTGAAACAATACATTGCAATTCTATGTTGAAACCACTCACTGTGGAATGGTTCTAGAACTTATAAGTGTAAGAAAACTAAGTTAATGTTGGCAAAGGTACACAACAGCATATTTTCATAACCCACATAGGTCAACAGGCATCTCAATCCTGATCTAGCAGCCTGTGGAAGACGGGGGCGGAGCATTTACATGACATATCTACAGCTCTTGCTATTTGCATTTATATTGAATCTTTATCTGTAATATAAAGGATAAGACATCCTGTGGTGTGTGTGTATAAGTACTAAATATGGGGAAGAGGTGCTTCACTGCAAGAAGGTCCAGAGTTTGCACAGTTTGGTGTTCTGGCTGGACCATCTCCCAGGCCATTCTGTGTGGAGTTAACATGCTCTACACATGCTCTCATGGATTTCTTCTGTAAAGAACCCCAAATGAAAATGTTCTAAAACATGTAGAACAGATCGTTCTCTTACCCATGTCCTTTGGAGCACTTGGACTTGTGCCGCAGTTGCCTGGCTGATCATTGCTACTGGCTGGCCTTGGAGGAATTACAAGCCGAAGGGAGAAAAGCAGAAGGAATGTTATAAGTGGGAACTCAAGGACGTGTTTGTTGGTGTTGCCTCCCTGCAGGCGTTTGCATGTCATCACATGATCATTTAGGGTTTCTTCTTTCTTCATCTTCTTCTTTTGTTGCGTAGTTTCCTGTACCTTGTCTCTCCTCACCTCGGTAGATGCTTTTTCTAGGAGGCCAGTTCAAAAATCTCAATGGCTTCGTAGGGCAGGAAGATTGATATGAGGCTTGTGAGAGTAACAGCCATAAATCTAATTTGTGAAAAGAACGTGTTTGGTTTACTCTATTTACCGGGATGTGCTTTTTGGAATTTCTTCTATTCATTTTTATACATTGATATATGTATGTGCTCCGAAACTGGCACTGGGTTACTACGCCAACCACTCAGGCTCTGACAAAGGATCACACCATTCCTTTTAATAAGGGTGACACCAACAGCACCACATACCTTTTATTTTCAATAAAGGTTTTACAGAAACATTTGTCCAATGTTTACCTTGTCTATGACACAACTGTTATCACTGTAATAGTGCAATTGTGTCTTTCGTTCAGAAAGAGATTTCTCTAATTCCTCTAACCATAATAGATAAAAAAAAAAAAGAAAAACAAGGCAGACATTGTTGCTTTTGTAGACCTAATTACAATATATCATATTGTACTACATAACCTTGTCTATGTCAGGCTCAACTCCAACCTGGAAGCACCCATAGAAACAGGACACGCTCACTACCCCCCAAGCCCCCCTCAAACACACACACACACACACACACATCCTTCTGCCCAGTTAACTGTCTGGTTAGGGGGAGAGACTCAGCTGTCTAGGATCAGGTCTCTTAAGGACATTCCCAGGGGTGTCAAACGCATTTTCACCAAGGGCCACATCAGCATCATGGTTGCCCTCAAAGGGCCAGTTGTAACTACGATGTAACTATGTTTTGTGATATTCGGCAGCCATTGCAGTCCGCCTTTAAATTCTTGGACAATCTGCTGTTTTTCTTGGAAGCTAAATTTGGCATATGTATCCACGTGTTTGGTGTCCAAATGCAGACGGAGATTATATTCTTTAACGACTGACATCGCCTCATAACACAAAATAAATACCGTTTTTTATCCTTGAAGCACAAACATAACTTTACACAAACTACCATCTTTCTTGAAACTGCCTTCCATCCAGGGCCGGATGCAGCCTTTTGACTGGGGGTGCAGTGAACATTTCTGGGGCGTGTCATAATTACGGAGAGTATTATTATTTTCAAATTGATAACATTTTTGAGACTCGTGTTAATCTAACACAACCAAACCTGAGACGTATTCTGGGTTTGATATGATGCTAGATAGCGACTTTCAAAGTCAAAATGTTTTGGCCTTCAATTGAGCGCAAAATAGCTTTTTGAAAGATGTACTTATCATTTATGGCTCCAAATTGTCGACATGGAAGCAAACATGCATCTAGATTTGCTGAGTACTCTAACCAAGTTCGACAGCGACACCAACTTGGGTTGAATGCCCGAGGACCTTGGCTGAAAATCTGCATGGGGTAGGCCTACGTTTGCAGAACCGGCTGCATTGGAGTGCTGTCATTCAAATCATGCTCGCCTTCACCCACAGTTAAACTTGGAACTTTGCTGCTGTTTCCGACTTCTGCCTGAAGTCTCCCTGCATTCTCATATAGACACAGCACCCTTGCTTCACACGGATACAGACAACTTTGGCACGACTGAAATTGTAATTTATTAAAGGCATCTTCCCAGCACAGCTGTTTCGAGTGTTTAGCAGAAACAACAATGGAATAAAGATGGGATGTTGTGAAGGTTGTGAACTACAAGATGATTTGAAAACCAAAACTATTGCTGATAGCTCTTGTGTGAGTTTCATGTGTAGTATGAACACACTCCAGCTGTCAAGCAGACCACAAATCCTCCACAAGCAAACCTGCAGTCCAGTCAAGTCCAATATTCCACTGGCCTTCCTTTAAGTTGGAAGTTTGAAGCATAACTTGTGGTTTGAGGTGCTGTATCCGGTCCATACATTCTCTCCAGAACTGATTGCCAAAAGGATGTCATGATGAGCCAGATCTGAATAGTGAAATCAGTGTAATTCTCAAATGTTGTCTAAACCTACCATTTTCCACTTTGAAGTGTTGAAAGTCATCAAAAAACATCCTTCTGCACTTGCGGTTGATTTATAGTAATAATGTGTGACATAGCTGTCAGATGTTGATCCATCATTACTGTAGGTTTAAGGAGAATAGATCAGTCTAGCTAGCAGATGGATTGGAGCTGTGAGGACTCTGGGTCGTTATCCAGCTCTGCGGACGCCTGTTAACGACCATTCAATTGAATCAGGTGTGTTGGAGCAGGGAAACCTCTAAAACATGCAGGAAAGGGGGTCCCAAGGACCAGGGTTGGGAACCACTGCCTTAACTAACAATATTGTAGTTACCTAGGAAGTTCTATGTAGGTACGCATCATGTGGGCTCAGCAGTAATTGAAACTTGTTATGGGGGTCTTGCCAGCGGTAAGTGGATCACTGATCTTGTTTTGGCAACACAATCCTCCATACATCAAAGTATCACAACAACAAAAAACATTGGCAAAGGTTTTATTGTAAATTATTTTCAATGGACAAATAAAAAACCCTGAAATCTTGAGAAAATATTTATAAAACATTTAAATAACAGAGGAAAACAAATCCATGTCCTACAGTCCTGATATAGACACAAGAACATAATGGTGCATTCATCATGTGGTGGTATCTTGTCATGTACATATAACCAAAGACCGTTTTTAAATCATCCAATTCACACCAGATTGTATGCAAAATGTTGATATCATTTCAGCATCTTCTATTCAAAAAAGCCATTTTGTGGATTTGTCATCTTACAAGGATAGTCCAGTTCCTTGTAGCCAGTACCGTAAATGTACCTTCCTTAATGCCAAGTCAGGCATGAGAATTAAGTACAGATGTACATACAGTTGGGAGATCCTAACTCATTGGGTGACTAAGGCTGGGGCATGTCTGGTTGTCTGCTGGTGCAATGATAACATTCCCAACAGGGAGAGGATGTGGGCTGGAGAAAATGTTTCCCTTGTCACGATCAAAAAGGTATGACTGTTAGAAATCAAAACGAAAAGACCATGACATCTTAACCTTCATTAAACATGCAACAGGTAACACCACCATGACAAGAACAGGGAGGTTGTGAGTCTTGGACTAGGACGTGCACAGGGAGCACAGTGGAACAGAGCTTGGGGGGTTGCTTTGAGCAGGTTCATCTCAGTAACACCGCAAAATCCACAAACTCTCCTGTTCTCTCTCATCTGAGACAGATAACTAGCCAGCTTCCTAGTACCACTGAAGAAAAACATTGAGACATTAAATAAACAGTTATGAAAGATCAAGGTCAGATCACAGTGTTTGAAAAATAGACATAGAAAGCACACGTAAAAAAAAAAAACATTCTGTTAAATATATGGGACATGCATGTTAGAAATATGATGGACCAAAGACAAGATTTCTGACAGCAAATATTCCCAAAAGAAAAAATATGCAACGCTAATAACTCTGTTCTGACGGCAACATATCTCAACCAAAGTTCAAGTTGGTAGGTATTTGTTCTACATATTGACTTTCAAACTGGTAGACTGAGACAAATGATTGACAACAAACAATTGTGCAGGCCTGATCCTCCTAAAACACAAACCAATGCATGATTGAATTAAAGTCTTTGATTATAGATTGTCAAATCACAAATTCTGGAACTTTCTGTCAACTGGGAGGTTCTCCTGTAACCAGGGGTTGGGCTCAGCGAGGAAAGGTCTTCTCAAGACAGATTTCAATGCGTGCTCGGTTGGGATCATCTTCAAATGGACAACGTGTCAACGGACGTTGATTTGTGCCGATTGTGACAACAATATGCCACAACAGGATTTCAAATAGAAAGGAGGTGAACTATGATACCACAATATCATACTACCAGTCATTCACTTGACTAATGTTATGACCATAACATCATTCGATCCTCTACTTTTTCAGAAAATATTAGAGGTTACATGATCAAATTGTCTGTCATAAAAAAGAGAAAATATAGGTTACCAAAATGTACACATGAACTAAATATATATTTCTTTCCATTTTAAAACATCTGTATTCCAAATACAATAATACCCTTTTCAAGTCAACCCTGCGAAATAGTCTTTGGCTTCAGAAAAATAGTCATAAGAAAGGTTATCGTACAAGAATGAGATAAAAACGTACACAAGATCATTTAACTGATCGATATGGGGTTCTCTGATACCACGTATCTAAATTATTACATCTGGATTATTCCAAATATTTAAAGTGCTTCAGCATTGTTCCCTTACTTTAGGGTGTTTAAGAGATTAGTAGCCACAACTGTTGGAAAAAAAATAAAAAAATAAGGCAGATTGGTTTTATCCACTTGACTTGTACTCTGAAATCCATATTTGTTCAAAGCACAAAAGAGCTGAAAAACAGGAGGAGCAGAGGGAGCTCGGGAACATTCCCTTTACATAAAAAAAGATGACAAACTATACCTGCTGTTGGCCCAAAACTGGGCACAGAACCAAACTAAGGACTGTGAGGGACTGTAAAGGATTATGGTTAAGAACAGTACAACATTTTGAGTGAATACAAAAATTTGGACTTAGCAGCCTATTCACGCACACCAATTAACTATGCTGGTTTCACATGAGTGTAGGAACAAAACAGAGGACAGGAGGTGGAGAGCATTCTCTTCAGGTGGAGATCAGACGTGTTTGGGGGAGGGGCTCTTCGGGGATCAATCATCAGCCCCCGGTGAGGGTCAGGTGACGACACGCTCTACTCTGATTGGCCTTTGGATGGCGCTGCATTGCCTCAGAGTTGCCTTGTTGTCTCTCTGCGGTGGCAGGCCGCCTTCTCGCTTGTTGACGTTTGGAGGCTCCAGTGTTGAACTGTAGCAGGTGGCATTGTGCCGTCACTGGTGTGGCCATCTAAGGTCAGACGCCTCCATGCTGGTTAGGATGTCTTCCCCACTATTGGGTTATCCCTGGAAAACAAGACCCAAAACCTCTGTTGAGATGTGTGTGTGTGTGTGTGAGAGGCAGGGTATGAGTGTGTGTGAGGAGGCAGGGTGTGAGTGTGTGTGTGAGAGAGGTAGAGTGTAGGTGTGTGTGTGGGTGTGTGTGTGTGTGTGTGAGAGGCAGGATATAGGTGGGTGTGTGAGTGAGAGAGGCAGGGTGTAAGTGTGTGTGTGTGAGAGGCAGGATGTAGGTGTGTGTGTGGGTGTGTGAGAGGCAGGATATAGGTGTGTGTGTGGGTGTGTGTGTGTGTGTGTGAGAGGCAGGATATAGGTGGGTGTGTGAGTGAGAGAGGCAGGGTGTGAGTGTGTGTCTGAGAGAGGCAAGGTGTAGGTGTGTGTGTGTGAGAGGCAGGATGTAGGTGTGTGTGTGTGAGAGGAGGCAGGGTGTGAGTGCTGACGTACTGGCTGCCGTACTGGGCGGTGAGGGTGCTGCGGGTGTGGTGCTGCTCCTGCAGATCCTTCAGGACCAGGCCGATCTGCTTGAGGCTGTGGAACGTCTCCTTGGGGTCCTGGATGGTGAAGAGGGAGTAGTCATCCTGCTCCCTCTGAGGACCCTGGTACACCGCTATGCTGGCACAGGCGTCTGGGGGCAGACACACACACACACACACACACACACACACACACACAGAGTTAAGCCCTGAAAGGCCAGCCTTATCCACTTGCAGGGTAACTGACTAGCCAGGTGGGCCTCACCCTCCATCTTCTGGAGCTTGGAGTAGTTGGAGGAGAGGAGAAAGTAGATGCGCTCCGTCTCCCTGTCACAGTCGATGTCCAGCTGGAGATTGGCCAGCGTGGTCCTGGGGGAGGGAAGACACATGACACATGACAAACGATGTCCCTCGAGAGGAACATGTCGACACCCAAATGAAAAGCACATCTAATGTACACAACGCAGCTCTTAACAGAGAGAGAGGGTCACTTACGGGGTGCAGGGTTTGCAGCCCGGCTGGCTGTCGCTCCCCTGGCAACACAGCCACACGCCCCCCGAGTAGGTGGAGGGGTGGTACGTGACCTGTCGCCCCGGGTTACAGCGGCACACCTGGCTTAGCACCTCAATCCACTCGCTGGCCTCCACACAGTTACCGGCCTGCACATATAGGGGCTTCTCACTGTGGATCACCTGGAACATCTGGGGACAGGAGTCCTGATTACCACAAGTCTCACGCAAACATGGGGGTCCACCACGGCATCATGGGTATTGTAGTTATAAATCCAATATCAAGTGTTAAAAGATCTGTTTACATTTTTGCGGTTGAAAGCACTCTCGTCCAGTTTCTCCACAGCCCGAATATTCTTTACAGGGATGACACACAATGCCTCTTTACCTGGGGAGGACAAACACGTATGCTCACAATGGAATGTTGATACCAGGTAAAAGGAAACTGTAGGATCAGCTCCAAACCTTTCACCTGGATTTTTGATTTGAGGTCACTGTGCCTTTTTAATAAAAAACGAAAGAATGTCAAGTCAAGTAATGTCGGCCAAATTCCAAACGGGAATACTTTATTGTCAATGTAATCAGAGGTCTTGATGAAAGTGCAATTTCATGTGCAAACATTCAATGTTTCAATATTTGTATAAAATAGGCTAAGATTTCCTTTTCTGTCAATAATTGTGTGCAGATGCTAACGTTTATGTTAATGTTTGGGCCGAGAACAAAAACCATATGTCTACATATGGTTCATACAATCAGTCAGAGGCCAGAACACAAAACGTGTGTGCTCAAGCTGCACTACTGGTGATCATCAGCTCATACCCAAAGCCCTGACAAGCATCCCTTTGAACACAGCCAGCCAACAACTGCATTTCACCATCTCCCATCTCCTTCCAACAAACAGAGATTCCGCTCCATCTCCACACACACACACACACACACACAAGGCATTCTTGCCCCTCAACATGACCATTATTCCTGGCTCTGAAAACAGAGAGGGTGGTGAGCTCCAGGGGGTGAGAGAGGGGCCGTCCCATCTGCACCTGCCTGTGGTCTCTCTGCGCCAGGCCCCGTGCCCTCGCCTGGAGTCCAACACAAGCACGTTCAGCCTCAGTGAAGCTTGCACAACCACCCCCCTCCCCCCCCCCCGAGCATCTGTGAAGTTGTCCCCTAACCCCACCACACACACACACACACACATTCTCCAGTGGAATCGCACACATGCACCCTCAGTTTCTCCTCTGCACAGCGTCAGGGCTTATCGTGGCCTCTCATGCAACAGGCTACAAATCAAGGCCCTCGTAAACCCAGAGTTGATACATGATCCTCCCAGCACAGCGGGGCTCCTGAACAGGGCCAGGGCCTCCGCCTCACTCCAACTGGGTTGCAGCAATCCCACCGTGTGCTGCTTCAGAGCAACACGGTGGAGTCAGCCAGACTAATACAGACTCTTCCCAGGAGCTTGTTTTTTGACGTGCAGAACCACCCAGGAATGGGCAACTTCTAAAGTCCATTGACACTGATGAGGAACTGCCTGCCCTACTGACGGTCCACACGTACATGTTCTTTCTGACCGTCACAAGTCTCCGCTCCTCGACTGTCTGGATTGGACCACATTCTGGGATCCAGTAACTTAATGTGTCTGATTTAAAACATTGACATGGCCTGAGTCAACCCTTAGCTTCTTTATTGGGTCCACAGGGACCGACATTGAATCATGATAATGTTGCATAACACTTCAAGACAAATAGACATGAGAGGCCCTTACTGCAAACTGGACAATGCGGACAGTTAAGGTTGGGCTATGACTGGGCTACAGGGCTTGTGGTCCAAAAATGTTTTAAAAGATAATAATTATTTGGATGTTGGGAATTGCTATTGGCAAAAAAAATGAAATAGTGTTTGCGTATGGAAGTCTGACTGGAAAGCAGAGGGGAGAGAGCAGAAAGCCAGGAGGAGATGGAAAGGGAAAGACAGAAAAGGGGGAGAGAGATAAATAACAGAGAGAGAGGGAGAGACAGAGGGGCGAGTGTGTTTGCAGAAGAGAAGCACACCTGCTCTGGGACTTGGGTGTCTGTCAGGACTCCTGTCTGTGGGCTGGGTCAGGGGCAGGGCCGGGGTCAGGCAGAGTGCAGGCCTCTCCCAGCCCCCTTCCTCACTCCCCGCCTGCTCTGGCCTGCCTTGAAAGCAACAGACAGGAAGCGCAACGAAAACCAGAACCAGCCAGCAGAGTCCGGGCCTGTCCACACACCACAGCGCACGCAGAGCCCCAGTTAACACTCGCACGAACCCTGAGAAACCCCAGCAAGCAAACCATGGTATGTGCTGGGACTGCGGACCCTGCAGGAGGATCCAGTGTGTGGACACAGGACACCATCAGACACAATGACAACAGCCCAAGTTATGAGTGCTGTATGTACAAATGCAAGCACGCAAACGCGTGTAAACTGCAGAGCGTCAACCTCCGAAACATTTTCTCTGGGAAAATTCATCAAAAACGATTGTTCTGAGGAACATGCCAGGGAATTCTGACGTGCAGTAAATTAAGTAAAGGCCACATTTGGCTATCACCACTTGCCAAATAATTCACGACTGCTTAAAAAAACAGCCTCGACTTCGAAAATCTTCCAATAAGGAACGCACTGCTACACAATTTGCTTTTGTTTTATTCATCTTCTACTCAAGTCCAGCATTCCATGCTAAATATGGCAGCTAGCTCTCAGAGGAGGTGGATGATCTGATACTGTCCTGGCTGGAGTGACGAGGATGTGCTAGCTCTCCTTTGTAGATTGCCTGGATTAAAAGCTATTCTGGCCATACCTTTTGTAGAAGAACCATGAAGGGTAACTCGGGGGCTAGCATTTCCTGCTACCATTTACCAGACACCCTGACCCTCACACTGGGCCCTCACTGGGCCCTCACACCCTGACCCTCACACCCTGACCCTCACACCCCGACCCTCACACTGGGCCCTCACACTGGGCCCTCACACCCTGACCCTCACACTGGGCCCTCACACCCTGACCCTCACACTGGGCCCTCACACCCTGACCCTCACACTGGGCCCTCACACTGGGCCCTCACACTGGGCCCTCACACCCTGACCCTCACACTGGGCCCTCACACCCTGACCCTTACACTGGGCCCTCACACCCTGACCCTCACACTGGGCCCTCACACTGGGCCCTCACACCCTGACCCTCACACTGGGCCCTCACACCCTGACCCTCACACTGGGCCCTCACACTGTGCCCTCACACCCTGACCCTCACACTGGGCCCTCACACTGGGCCCTCACACCCTGACCCTTACACTGGGCCCTCACACCCTGACCCTCACACTGGGCCCTCACACCCTGACCCTCACACCCTGACCCTCACACTGGGCCCTCACACCCTGACCCTCACACTGGGCCCTCACACTGGGCCCTCACACCCTGACCCTCACACTGGGCCCTCACACCCTGACCCTCACACTGGGCCCTAACACCCTAACCCAGGGTGCAGTAGCAGGATACTGGACAGGTCGAGGCAGGTCTCTCCCTCCCTCGAGGCTGGGCAGGGCAAGGCAGCAGGGGCCTCAGTGCAGCACAGTGGATGTGAGATGAGGTTTAGAGTTGGGCTCCGGCCGAGTTTGAGAGAATGGGAACCCGGGAACCCAGCCTGAACCTGACAGGCATTCTGTTTTTCATGTAATTGAACCTGATGCAGTTCATTTAAGCTGAAGCACTGAGTTTGTTACCCTGTCATGCAATTAGTGTTACCACGGTTACAGCTTGCCTGTAATTACCATGCCAAAAGCTGAATTACCATGCCAAGAAGACTCGCCCAGCCCACGTCGCCGAACATGACCCCGACATCATTTCGACATATTTGTTTCTACCGTCTAATGAGGTGAAACCCTGCCCCCCCCCCCCCCTCCCATCTAGGAAGCTGGCTGGCCACGGAAGACGTTTTCATCGTCCCCAGGCGGCCATGCCCATGAGGAGACAGGAGACCAGCTGGAGGGAGTTGGTGAAGATGACAATCTGTGTGTTGTTGCTGTTGACGTGGTGGATGTCTCACCTCTGTGCTTGTGGTAGGAGAGCTCTCTGCTGGTCACTCTCAGCCATCTCTTCTTGAAGTTCTTCTTACCAATGCGTCTTCTTCCCTGGGCCCTCTTCTGCACCTCCCTGGACACACACACGTTGCTAAACCGGACGTATCACAAGCTACATAGCACTGCAGAGCCATGTCAAAGTATGGTTTGAGCAGGCAGTCCCACATACCCTTCCTTCAGAACAACGGAATCCTCCACTCCACTAGACTCCTTACTCACGTTGGAGGAGATCTCATCTAGGAACTGGACAGGCAGAGAACACGCTCAACCAACACACATGGCAACACCAGAAAAGGCTCACTCTAACAAGCTTTGTATGGTCTACAACAGTAATATAGATATATATATATAGAGATATTTTTACCTTTTTGACTTTTTCAATACATTTATCTTCTTGGAATGATTTGAAGAAATCATACATGTAGGACTCCTTAAAACTGGACTGAGGAGAAAACAGAAAGGGAGGAGTTCATGCTCCGAAACAGTCAGGGAACACGTATCCCAGTCGCCCGTCCTAACCAGCCCTGCCAGCCTTACCAGCTTGTTCTTGGACAGGCTGCCCCAGCTGCCCAGGGTCTGGATGGTTTTGGAGATGAGGGTGAGGGTGCGGGACACCTCGGGGTCCTGGGAAGGAGGCAGACGGGACATCACACCACATACTATGTCCACTTCCTTTTCTCTCTCTCTCACACGTGCGCGCACACGGACCTCCATTACCACAGAGTACAAATCATGTGAAATATTTAAATAATATAAAAACATGAAATCACATTTAGGACTTAAATATGTTTGACTAAATCATAAATAAATGACTAAAAACTGGAGCCCAAACGGCGGTTCTTTCCTCCTGCCCTGCTGGCAGGACAGGGGGCGTCGACGGGGGCGACTCACGGGGTGGTGGGGCCGCAGCTGGAAGGTGTGTGGCGAGAGCACGGCCACGGCGAAGAAACGCAGGAACACAAAGCTGCTGACGGCAGAGTACTGCACGTGGGGGTCGGCTGTGGAGGAGACGGCACACGACACAAGGCCCTCGCTCGTTACCCAGACACACTCGGACCCTTCCAGACCCCTTAGATGCATGAGAACTAGGCACGTCTGACCAATGACCGGGCTTCTAGTCTACTGACAGGTCCTCTCAGTGTGGTGGGTGGTCACGTAACATACATACAGACTGCATCAAACATCTCCCAGCAACTTAGAAATGGGGAAAACATGTTTTTGATTTGGGATCTGTTTTATGTACTTCATATTGTAATGGACAACTGTGTGGAAATACAGTTACACTAGGTCAGGGCTGTCCAATCCCAGCCCTCAGGGTCCGCTGTTCAGCATGTTTTAGATGTTTCCCTGCTGCAGCACACCTGATTCAAATGGGTGGGGGACATGCAGGACAGTGGACCCTGAGGGCTGGGATTGGACAGCCCTGCTCTAGAGGATGGGCAAGCTTGTAGCTCCACCTTGTGGTGGACACACTCTTTACAAGCTGCTGCTGTTGGGCAGTAATCTTGTCTGTTTGTGGCTTGATTATTTCGAGAAGTGGGCACTTTTTGAAAATGTAATTTGGAAGGTGTCTGGATCGGGACCCGAGGACATGTAGTGCTGTTCTGAGGAGTGTTTTCGGATCATTTAAACGCATTCATTGAACTGGAATGAGATAGCATCGGTCGCCATGTTGAACGCTCTCTCCAGGCTCAAAGGCTACTTTAGCACCAGTAGGTGGGGCTCTTGGGTCTCAAACAAATGGGTCTCACTTTTGTCATGCCCTACATCTCTTTCTGTCACTTTGTTGAATAAAGTGATGCTCATATCCAGACATTATCATTGTGCAAACCCCAGTTAAACACCAAATCAACGACCCAACATGGTCGGCTGCATCACGGGCTAGTGCATGAACGATGGCTCCCAGTGGGAGTCCAGTAGCAAGCTGGAGCCCTGAGAGGGGCGGGTCTAGGCGCTCGGCCTTGGCTGGCCTCACCTGGGAAACGCTTGGACGCCATCTGGCGCAGGGACCTGAACACGTCACACATGAGGGGGGGGCAGCTGGAGCTGGACTGGGTGATGGAGGAGAACACCTTCTGAACGTAGCCCTGGAGGTTCTCCTGCAGACAACACAGCCGTTTCAACACGGGCGCACCCCCTCATCGTACACGCTCTACCGTGATAGGCTGGCACATGGCGTGACAAGCAGGAAGAGGTGTACTGTACCTTGTTCACCTCCACGTTGTCCCCTTCCTTCAGTTTAATCGGGTCAATTTCACATGTTTTGTTGGATTCACAAATCTAGGTGGAACATCAGATATAAGACAGCAGTTAGACAGTGTACACTTTACAGTGTAAAGGAACATGTTTGTTTTTGTCAGAGGTGCAGTGTAAAGGAGCATGCGTGTATTTGTCAGGGGTGCAGTGTAAAGGAGCATGCGTGTATGTCAGGGGTGCAGTGTAAAGGAGCATGCGTGTATGTCAAGGGTGCAGTGTAAAGGAGCATGCGTGTATGTCAGGGGTGCAGTGTAAAGGAGCATGCGTGTATGTCAGGGGTGCAGTGTAAAGGAGCATGCGTGTATGTCAGGGGTGCAGTGTAAAGGAGCATGCGTGTATGTCAGGGGTGCAGTGTAAAGGAGCATGCGTGTATGTCAGGGGTGCAGTGTAAAGGAGCATGCGTGTATGTCAGGGGTGCAGTGTAAAGGAGCATGCGTGTATGTCAGGGGTGCAGTGTAAAAGAGCATGCGTGTATGTCAGGGGTGCAGTGTAAAGGAGCATGAGTGTATGTCAGGGGTGCAGTGTAAAGGAGCATGCGTGTATGTCAGGGGTGCAGTGTAAAGGAGCATGAGTGTATGTCAGGGGTGCAGTGTAAAGGAGCATGCGTGTATGTCAGGGGTGCAGTGTAAAGGAGCATGAGTGTATGTCAGGGGTGCAGTGTAAAGGAGCATGCGTGTATGTCAGGGGTGCAGTGTAAAGGAGCATGCGTGTATGTCAGGGGTGCAGTGTAAAGGAGCATGCGTGTATGTCAGGGGTGCAGTGTAAAGGAGCATGAGTGTATGTCAGGGGTGCAGTGTAAAGGAGCATGAGTGTATGTCAGGGGTGCAGTGGCGTGATGGAGCACCTCGTCCAGCACGGGCTTCAAGGTCACCGTCAGGTAGCTCCTCCCCACTATCTTCATCATGTCGTCGATGCAGCGCGTCGCCAGTGAATTCCCTCTGAATATGGTGTTGGCCTCCCTGAACGAGCAGAGATTTTGGAGGGGGGGGGGGGGTCAGAGGTCGGGAGGACACACAGGTTCGACTACGTCACGAGTCGTCCACACACAAGTTCAAACTAGATTGCGACTGCAATGTGAATGAAATTCCACAATGTGAAGATTTCGGTACGTCTGCATGTAAACATTATGTGTGAGTGTATATGTGTGTGAGATCAGTGTTTGGACAGTATTGATGTCAGTAGATCTTCAGTGTGTGTACAGTCATGGCCATAAGTTTTGGCAATGACAAATGTGTTTTGCAAAGATTGATGGTTCAGTATTTGAGGAAAAAAATTAACATTTCTGTAGAATACTGGAATACAATAAGGCACATTTTGTATTTTGAAAAGCTTTTTTGAAAAAATAAATACAATAAATTTATGCAAATAGTTCCCTCTTTTACAGCAGTCAATCTTCTGCATCAGAAAGATATGGTGATGTCACCTGGCTAGAACTAGTTCACACTTTCCCCTGTGCTGATATGACTTACTGAAATCATGTTAGCAGTCATGTTATGCCAAGGGCCAGCAAGTTTGCAAACACAAAATGTACGTCGCTCCCAATACTTTTGGCCACGGCTGTACAGTATAGAGGTGTGTGCTCACTGGGTGTTGTCCAGCTCCAGGGCAGCGATGGCAGAGACGAAGGGCACCAGGCGGTTGTGATGGAGCAGCAGCCGCACCACGGGCAGGACAGCCTCGTACCGCTCCCTGCAGATGTCCCCCAGGATGTGAGCCGGGGACGCAGAGATGGGCTAGAGCAGAGAGGGACACCCAGAGGGAGACAGAGACATGAAGGGAGGCACAGAGATAAGACAGAGGGGCCAGGAGGGAGACAGAGAGAGACATGAAGGGAGACACAGAGATAAGACAGAGGGGCCAGGAGGGAGACATGAAGGGAGGCACAGAGATAAGACAGAGGGGCCAGGAGGGAGACAGAGAGAGACATGAAGGGAGACACAGAGATAAGACAGAGGGGCCAGGAGGGAGACAGAGAGAGACATGAAGGGAGACACAGAGATAAGACAGAGGGGCCAGGAGGGAGACAGAGAGAGACATGAAGGGAGGCACAGAGATAAGACAGAGGGGCCAGGAGGGAGACAGAGAGAGACATGAAGGGAGACACAGAGATAAGACAGAGGGGCCAGGAGGGAGACAGAGAGAGACATGAAGGGAGACACAGAGATAAGACAGAGGGGCCAGGAGGGAGACAGAGAGAGACATGAAGGGAGACACAGAGATAAGACAGAGGGGCCAGGAGGGAGACAGAGAGAGACATGAAGGGAGGCACAGAGATAAGACAGAGGGGCCAGGAGGGAGACAGAGAGAGACATGAAGGGAGACACAGAGATAAGACAGAAGGGCCAGGAGGGAGACAGAGAGAGACATGAAGGGAGATAAGACAGATGTAGGAGGACAGCAGGCCAGGCAGCAGCTGGATGGTAGTCACCTTGACGTCGGGGGACTTGAGGAGCAGGGTGCGGAGGGGTGTGTAACAGGCAGAGGGCAGCACATTGTCCTCGGTGTAGGTCACATTCAGACGCAGGGAGCCCAGGTCATCATTCTTAGACTTGCTTCCATTCCCCTTGGGCTGGAGGAGGTACCTGGAAACCCCAGGTCAACACACACACACACACACACACACTCAGTCTACGGAAACAACAGACCAATGGTCAATGCAATCACACACACAATTCACTGAATTGGCTGTGGTGTGCCTGCATAGCCTGTGACTGACCACCAGGGGGAGCAGCAGCCTGGGTCAGATCCAGGCAGAGACGAACCCACTGCTGCTACTGAGCCACAAGCGCTCTGGACAGCCGTCACCAGACACAGACCAAATGGCCGGGCCGAGCACTGTTTACCGTGTGTGTGTTTACGCTACAGAGCGTGTGTGGCTGTCACTGGCAGAGGACACGGGCGGCCGTGTTCGTGCAAATGGACGCCCACACACTCCTCTCACAGCACCACACGCAAAAACACCGATTGGAATCTACACCATGTTTTATCTCTTACACACAATGTTTACTGGACGCCGCTAGCATGAGGCCGAGTTCAGCCGAAGAAAATGACTGAAAGCTTCTATATCATTTGTATGACTTACAATTTTATTGATACACCGTTTAGACTAGGTCTAGGTCCACCACAGAGCCAAATATCACATATTTACCACATACCAAATATCACATTTATCATATATCAAATATCTTTTGACACTAACACGTATTTACCAATCTGGAGAAAAGGGTTCGAGGAAGGTCACTGTGGTGACATCACCACGGCAGCCCCACGCCTGAGAGAAACACAGCCAGCCTTGCTTGTGCCTAACCCAGCGTGTCCCCTTATCTGCCCTGCTCATCTCTTAATCAGCCTTCCTTTCCAGTTACTCTTGCACACCACATTCTCTGAGTGTTCCGCTCCAGACGTGTAGGTGCAGGCACTTCATTACAGAGTGTGTGAATGTGTTCTGCAGCAGTTCATAGCACGTATGCACAGCAGGGGCATGTTGCTGAGCACTGCCATGCGCTGGAGGACTGGACGGCTGCTGCGTTCGCACCACATTAAAATGGCACGTAAGCAGATTTGAGTTTTGGGGTTGTTCATTCTCACGTTGCTTATTTGGGTTAGTTCAGAACGCAACTCATGTTGGGCAAGACATGGATATTGTGTGGATTCTATGAGAGGTTGTGTGTGTGAGTGTGTGTGTGAGTGTGTGTGTGTGTGTGTGAGTGTGTCCCCTCACCAGGCCCTGTGAATATGGTCATTTCTCAGGATCTTGACAGATACTCGCGTCTCCCCCAGGAAAATGTCCTGAGCCAAATTCCCATTGTTCCATAAATCAACTCTACAGATGGACAGAGGGAGAGAGGGGGGACAGAGGGGTCAAACAGGTGTGCACGTCAGTAATAAGGACACAAAAAACCTCAGGCATCATTACAATCCAAGCGACATTGTCCACAGTCTAATCAAAACACAAAACACCTCAGGCTCAACTCATAGAGCACTCGTGAGTTAGTCTCGCTCACCTGGGGGGGGGGGGGGGGGGGGGGGGGAGGTCCGTGTTCACATACACACACACGCGCCCACACACACACACACATATACAGGTACAGTATATGCATGTAAGAGTCAGTACACTTGGTAGAAATGCATGCAATGAAACCTCCAATTCAGCTGTGAACAGCAGCCATGCATGTTTACCTGTGTGGCTCGGCCTAGCCCGGGCTCTCACTCTGCTGGAGAACAGAGGGACACAAGCCCCTCACATCAAAAGGCTCAGTCAGTTCACCCTACTGTGCTACTTTGGGAAATGACTGTTCTCTCAAATACACATCTAGGGTATGAACTACAAGTCTGCGTACAGTATGATGGAGAAACAAGGTGTTCTGTCAGGGCACAGAGGAAAGGAGGGATAGGCTGAGAGAGAGAGAGAGAGAGAGAGAGAGACAGAGAAAGGAGGCAAACAGAGGCATCCTTACTTGATCTCGAGCTTTTCAATGTCCTCCTCCTCCACTTGAAAGTGAGATTTTTTGGTGTAACTGCTGGACCTGGTGACCTGGGGGGGGGGGGGGGGAGAGACACAAGCATGTCTGTCTCCTCTACTAACATGTCACCAGACACCCTGCTACCAGACCCATATCAGACAGGAGGAAGGTACCTCGAAGTGGAAGGTCTCCTCAAACTGAGGGTCACTGGTCTTCTTCTTCACCTTGGTCTTCTTCTGGTCTACCCTGCAGAGAGGGAGAAGGGACAGCTTTGAACACACAGCACTGTTGAGTAGTGCCGGGCTGAGGAGTATATATAGTCCTTATTTTCAAAAGAAAGAATATCACATTTTCACAGTTTGTGTTGATGTCACATTGTCATGTGAATATGATATTATCAGATCATCAATATGATGTATGGATTCTGGGGTTCAATCCACTTGTTCCTGGCTGTTTTCCCCCTGTCATTAAATGGCTGACTAGGAACAGCAGGACTTACCTTGCAGGTCCCACCAGCGAAACAGTGGCGTACGCGTCACAGTTCTGACCACTTATCAAAGGCAAACCTTGGCATTCAATTATCCTGCGGGGGGGGGGGGGACACACACACAAACATACTAAAGTAAGACACAACACTGACTATAACCACACTGTCAAGTGTTTTGACACAACATCCTGTATGGTAAACAGGATGTAAATGAGACCACAGAAGGGGTGAATGACCATGTCAGAAGCTCCAACAGTGAGCCTGGCTGAGGTCACAGAGAGTGAGCGAGAGATTCAGCGACAGAGATTCAGCACGAGAGAGAGAGAGAGAGTGTGAAGGAGATATGAAGGTGTTGTCTGGGCTGTGGTGTCTTCTCAGCCAAATGACTGAGGTACAGTTGTTTTTCATTTTGTCATAGAAGAGGTGCAAAAGACGAGGCGAGACTAAAGCTCAAACAGGTGGACTGCTGCATTGCCGTTCCAGCGACAATTGCATTTTGCACATGAGGAATGCATGCCATGGTCGTTTTGGACACAGGTGGAGATCTCACTTGAGCATAGCCAAAAAGCCTTTTCGTCTGATCCGGTTACAGAGATAAGGTTGATGAAACATTGAGACGAGTGACATTGACGACATGAACACTGCTCGGCTGTGGCTGGTGACATCAGGAGGGTGACAGTGTGACAGTGTGGTTGGGTGCAGAGGGAGAACAGGTCCCTCGGCCGGTGTAGTGTGACGCTGGTAGCTAACCACAGCGGCCTCATGGCGGACAGCACTGGCTTCCTGTCGAGATGCCATCATTTCCTCCTCATTGACAATGAATCTACTGCATTCGTATGAATGGAAGCTCGAAACCAACAAAACCACCTTGGCGCATTTCTCTTCGCACTTCATTGCTCAGCGCACGTTTCTCTCTCCTACACTCTCTGTGTCACAATAGGGGCTGGGCAATATATCAAATATTAGCGATGAGATTGCAATAATTTTGACGACGATGTAAAATGTGAAAATATTGTGAATATCAAATATAAAAAAACTCAACTAAATGTGGTCCTGGTGTTTTAAGATCATTGTCTGGCTCCTCTGTGTTCACACACACACTAACTGAAAATTGCACTCGCACAGGCACTCTCTTCAGCTATCCTTTTGTCCTGTCATATAAGGACCTCTGCATGAATTGACCTCTGCAAGTATCATGTTATGGCAACTGCTTAAATTTGCACTACACATGTTGTTGTTTTAGTTGTTTTCTAATGGAGGCAAAAGAAAATCATGTTTTTTGTATTATTTAAAGGCAAACGTATTCGATATATGTATATATATCGAATATCGTGAGATGTGAAGATATCAATTTTTGTATATACAGTACCAGTCAAAAGTTTGTAATGTGTCCAAACTTTTGAATGGTACTGTTTATCGCCCAGCACTAGTTAAAATGTGTCTCTATTTCCATCCCATCCCTCACACCTGTTGGAAACAATGCATTATTAGCAATGTACAAACATCCTTTCAATGTCATTGGGGAGTCCTTAAACAAGGTGAAGACAATGCACACACACACACACACACACACAAGGGACACACTCGGGTGTTGGAAGTAAACGGAATAGAGGTAGACACATCAAAGGAAGAGCGTCTGCTCTGGGGGGAGCCGGGCCTGGGGGTAGGGGAACCAATGGTAACCTGTGGTAACCCCAGGCAACCCACTGTGGCAGCTCAGCGCTGTGGCTCCTGGGTGCCTGTGCTGAAGGGGGAGGGATGCTGAACTGAACCTGTAAAGCCTTCATATACTAAGATACAACTTCATGATGGATCTGATCACTTGTGGTCCAATCTCATACATAACTTACTTAGGCCAGACTCTCCACGTGCGATTTTACGACTATTCCGAGTGAAAAATACTTTTGAAAACCAGTGACTGTGGTGTTCAGGCTCCATTGTGTTCAGCAGGGAGGAGCAGAGAGGAGCAGAGAGGAGCAGAGAGGAGCAGAGAGGAGCAGAGAGGAGCAGGGAGGAGCAGAGAGGAGCAGAGGTAGACTGTACTCACCGCACCAGCAGTTGCTGACACACAGAGCCATTTTCTGTGATCAGCTCATTCAGACGCATCTCCAGGTGGACCTTGCCCTGTCAGAGGAGAAGCAGGCGTCACGTATCTACACCCAGGGTAGCCCATCACCCATTGACACCAAATCTGGTCATGCATGAGTCCGTTTCTGTCTTGCTTAACCATACAGTTGATTTCTTATCCGCTTTATTGCAGCGTTATCACATTACCATAAAGCTTTACATGCTGTTGGTGTAACATTGTGTAAGATTCTGTGGTTTTACTGGCCTATAGTGCATATCATTTTGTGGAGGAGGTAGTGAATAAGGCCTGTGACCCAGTGCTCTCTTAGACATGCTGAATGGGGGAGTGAGTGAGAGAGACACGGGCAGTGGCGGCTAGCTGTCATGTTGAACACTCAGAGTCCTTATCAGGTCGGATGTGGTGAATGCTTCCTCGCCTTCGGAAGTGTCAGCACACGGCCGGAAAGAAAACACACACACACAAAAACACATGACCTCCCACCCACACACTCAGAACACCCACACTCGCTCTCCCTGTCTCTTTAACTCCCTCCCCCTTCTCCCTATCCACAACCCAGCAGGTGCTGAGTTCTGGTTCATGAAGCACCTTAGCCTTCATTAGGAAGAATTAGCGCAGGCGACTGAGGTACAGTCACGCACTCAGCGCCTTTTACCTCCACACAGTCCTCTCCATTCACCTGCCTCACCATGTGTGCCGTCCCCCCCCCCCCCCAGCTCTGTTCTCACCGCGCGACATGGGTTCCATTCCCCTCTCATAGAGCACTATTACAATTGAGATGGAACTGGAGTTGGAGAGTGTACCCTTCAGAGTGAATCACTGTAGCAGAGATGGGCTTAAAATAGCCCAGGGAGTGGGCAACAGTTGCAGTGAGGGCTGCTGGGAGGTTTTGGAGGAGGTTGTTGTGCAACGAGGCGCGGCCCAGGTCCCGGCCCCTGGCTGAGCTCGTGGCCGGGTAGAAGGATGCTGAGGGGATCAGGGTGCTGGTAGAAGGATGCTGAGGGGATCAGGGTGCTGGTAGAAGGATGCTGAGGGGATCAGGGCGCTGGTAGAAGGATGCTGAGGGGATCAGGGTGCTGGTAGAAGGATGCTGAGGGGGATCAGGGTGCTGGTAGAAGGATGCTGAGGGGATCAGGGTGCTGGTAGAAGGATGCTGAGGGGATCAGGATGCTGGTAGAAGGCTGCTGAGGGGATCAGGGTGCTGGTAGAAGGATGCTGAGGGGATCAGGGTGCTGGTAGAAGGATGCTGAGGGGGATCAGGGTGCTGGTAGAAGGATGCTGAGGGGATCAGGGTGCTGGTAGAAGGATGCTGAGGGGATCAGGGTGCTGGTAGAAGGATGCTGAGGGGGATCAGGGTGCTGGTAGAAGGATGCTGAGGGGATCAGGGTGCTGGTAGAAGGATGCTGAGGGGGATCAGGGTGCTGGTAGAAGGATGCTGAGGGGATCAGGGTGCTGGTAGAAGGATGCTGAGGGGATCAGGGTGCTGGTAGAAGGATGCTGAGGGGATCAGGGTGCTGGTAGAAGGATGCTGAGGGGATCAGGGTGCTGGTAGAAGGATGCTGAGGGGATCAGGGTGCTGGTAGAAGGATGCTGAGGGGATCAGGGTGCTGGTAGAAGGATGCTGAGGGGATCAGGGCGCTAGGTCCTGACGGCTCGTTCTCCACTAGACCTCTCAGAGTCCTACAGCACGCCTCATCATAAGCAAGAGAGTTCCTGTCACCTGCCGGGTCTCTCTCCCCGTCGCGCGGGATGCCACATCCATCTGGCTCGCCTCTCTCCCCCAGGGGGGTTAAGGAGCACACACTTCCTTTGTGTGGGTTTACACACCGACACACGTCACCAGGCAGCACCTGGGGAACTGCGACTAGCTGTGGGGAGGGGGGGTGAGGAAACATCTAGGCTGACAATGACATCCTGGAGGACACGTTCATCCCTTCTTTCTTTGAGAAGCGGGTTCTACCGAGCCAATTAGAATACACAGAATCATAAACAGGAAGCAAAGACAACACTGTCAGACACTGGTAGACCCTGTTCTACCATACTATTTAGTTTTAGTTTGCCACAGAATTATTGAGTGTGTCCCGATACATATTATGTCAAACGCAGTATGCCAAAAATACCAAGATGTCCTACCGCATTCGGTCACAATTTGCATTCTGCTTGCACTTTTCTAGCTATTCTGACCTGCACTCCTTTGTGACTGAACTGCATACCGGCACATTACAATGTAACAGCAGAGCTCTCCTGGATGTCCACCAACAGCTATTAGATTTTCTTTGTATCTCCAAGGTAAAAATGAAGCACCAACCAACATTCACATTTTGCGCTATGAATTGTGCCAAATGTATGTAGATAAAGTAGTATGTCCTAATTGTATGCATACTGCATGCAACAGCGTACTTGTAAGGGCAGCTGCAGTATGTAGCAAAAGTAAAAAGAAAAAGCAAGTGATGTGTGCTGTGGGGAGAGCTGCCAGACTGACCTGCTGAGTAACAGAACCCCATGTGATACTGCAGCACTACACCACGGTAGGGCTGACTAACAGAACCCCATGTGATACTGCAGCACTACACCACGGTAGGGCTGACTAACAGAACCCCATGTGATACTGCAGCACTACACCACGGTAGGGCTGACTAACAGAACCCCATGTGATACTGCAGCACTACACCACGGTAGGGCTGACTAACAGAACCCCATGTGATACTGCAGCACTACACCACGGTAGGGCTGACTAACAGAACCCCATGTGATACTGCAGCACTACACCACGGTAGGGCTGACTAACAGAACCCCATGTGATACTGCAGCACTACACCACGGTAGGGCTGACTAACAGAACCCCATGTGATACTGCAGCACTACACCACGGTAGGGCTGACTAACAGAACCCCATGTGATACTGCAGCACTACACCACGGTAGGGCTGACTAACAGAACCCCATGTGATACTGCAGCACTACACCACGGTAGGGCTGACTAACAGAACCCCATGTGATACTGCAGCACTACACCACGGTAGGGCTGACTAACAGAACCCCATGTGATACTGCAGCACTACACCACGGTAGGGCTGACTAACAGAACCCCATGTGATACTGCAGCACTACACCACGGTAGGGCTGACTAACAGAACCCCATGTGATACTGCAGCACTACACCACGGTAGGGCTGAGTAACAGAACCCCATGTGATACTGCAGCACTACACCACGGTAGGGCTGAGTAACAGAACCCCATGTGATACTGCAGCACTACACCACGGTAGGAAGCAGCCTCCAGAAATGAAGCCCTTACCAGTGTGTGTGTGGGTGTGTGTGTGTGTGTGTGTGTGTGTGTGTGTGTGTGTGTGTGTGTGTGTGTGTGTGTGTGTGGGTGTGTGTGTGTGTGTGTGTGAAGGGACCACTCACCTGGACTTCAGAGTTGGGGTCCACAGGTTGCAAGCCAAACCAGTGCTCCTTTCCACTGTGTTTACATAGGTCCTCTTTACGGATGGATATCTTCCCTGTGCACACACACAGATGCACACAGAAACACAACAATTAATATACAATGCCTTGCACAAGTACTTTTAACTTGAAGTTGAATGCGTGTGCACAAACATTTTTGGGGGAATATTTGAATTTCTGTCATATTTGCTTGCAAATCTAGACAACATACCAACAGGTAGATCCCTTTGGAAAACACTCTTGGCATAGACGTAAAAGGACAAACACTGAAATGGTCGTGGAATCTCAAAGTAGAAGTCCTCTCCGTAGAAGGGGCTGTAAAAGCAGGTAGGAGATTTGTGAATGAGCTGCTCTGGAACCAAACAGCCAATCATTTAAATAGCCAACAGAGTTCAGCTAAATCTATTTGTTTACAAACTAAATAAATTCAATTAGAGATAATCAGATAAAACGCAGTGGATCCCAGGAGAAGATTTCTGTTTTGGCCAAAGCAAGCCTAACTTATTTTTCCTGCCTCTAAGGAGGCATACGGGTTAACCTGCTTCCAGGGTCAGAACACGACCAGGACTGCAGCAGCAATCATTAAACATTGGCAGCTATATATAGCCGTATGTGGTGGCAGGCCCTCCTCTGAGCAGCATATGGCTGACCTGTGGAGCTGGCTCAGGGCCTCCTCTGGCTCACAGGCCTCAGGTTTGGGCACCTTCCACACGGGACAGGCCTCTGCCGGCTCACCAGCCGTCCACCACCACCAAACACAGCAGGCTTAGCAGCAGGCCCTACTGAAGCCCTACAGCCTGGGCCTTGAGGGAGAGAACAGCCCCTTCCTCTGGCTCCACAGGTCTACTTCACATGGGCTTTTGCAACCAGCGAACCGAGTGGACGAGAAAGTCTCTTTTACAAACCAGGCTGCCCTGTGGACGCTTCTTACACATCCGTAGAAACAATTTGGCAACACTTCCACGTTGTGAAAACCAACCACGCGTCCTCCAGTTGGTGAACACATTCACATGCACTTAAAACACTTGTAACCTACACACGCACGCATATAAACATGCAAATACACACACACACACACATCTGGGCTTATCCCACAGTATAAACATGTATTATGGTCTGAATTTGAAAAGATTGAATGTGCCCATGTTATGACACAGAAGCAGTCTCTCTGCTGTCGAGACGTTTCCAGCAGCTCCTGTGAGGCTTGTCCCTGAGGCCGGCGTAGCGACATCCCAGAGACGTCCTGGCGTAGCGACACCCCATCCAGCACAGCTCATTACCCTGACACTACCTTCCACACCCAGGGCGTAGCGACACCCCATCCAGCACAGCTCATTACCCTGACGCTACCTTCCACACCCAGGGCGTAGCGACACCCCATCCAGCACAGCTCATTACCCTGACGCTACCTTCCACACCCAGGGCGTAGCGACACCCCATCCAGCACAGCTCATTACCCTGACGCTACCTTCCACACCCAGGGCGTAGCGACACCCCATCCAGCACAGCTCATTACCCTGACGCTACCTTCCACACCCAGGGCGTAGCGACACCCCATCCAGCACAGCTCATTACCCTGACGCTACCTTCCACACCCAGGGGGAGAACGACCGCTGGTGCACAGCTGTTTCCCCCCTTTAGGTTTGATGCATTTGATGTTCAGGCAGGACATGGGTTTAGTGTGCCACCGTAGGTCAGAATAAAAAGGTGACCTGAAGAAAGCTGATCAGCCTCTGTATTGGGGGAATATAACACTGCTCAGGGCCGTTAAGAGTGACATGATGAGCTACTGATGCTGCTATGGGTCTGGTGTCTAGAAGGTTCCATTTATTGGTTAAATTGATACAAAAGTTGAATTCCTTAAGTGGCTCCACAAGTGTAAGAGCCAGAAGCAATATCTGTTCATATTAGAAAGAAAAATACTGAACTATGAAACAATAATGTTTATGATCATTGAAAACATACATTAATCCATGAAATAATTCTGCAACAGAGTATGTTTGACAGGTCTCTGAAACTCTGAGACTGTAGTATTACGGGTCACTTTGACATTTTAATCCAGCAAGGTCAGGTATGAGGGAATAGAGATAGTTAGCAGAGAAAGAAACTGAATAAGACAGAGAAATTGAGAAGAAAAAGAAAGAGAATAAGAGAGAGAGACAGAGAGAGACTGCAGTGCAGCGAGAGAGAGATTGCGTGGGAGGACATACTTCTTCAGAAACTGTAAATCGAGCCCTTCTAACATGTCAGAAATCAAGAGAAAATACATGGTTGTGAAATACTTAGAGGAGGCAAGCCCGTGTTTACAGTGAGTGGAACTGGACTTAGAAACACACAGGGTTCCTTGAAATCCATCTCAAATCATTACTATGAGCTCGACACTTACTGGAATACAAGTACACTATAGTTGTATCAAATATGCCTGTAGCCTAATTCAGAGAGTTTTGCAGATTAATGAGTCAGTTGTGGATGTTTCCCCATAGACAGCTCATAAACTCTAACATGCCCTTGCTTAGAAGTCATCAGAAAGTTCCACGAACAGCAAAGGGACACGTTTCAATTACAATGAATATGAGATCCCCATCGATTAACAGAACACATTTCAACATCCACGAGATGGTGGATTCTATACTGGTCAAGCTTCATGACATCTGACACAAGCTGATCAATGAGATTGAGAGAGATCGCCCCGGCAGGAACAGGATGTTACACATCATATGATATCACCTCTCGTCAGCAATCGTGGCAATTGCGCAACCCAACGCAGCAGGGACTCGAAAAGCAAATGTGGGCGATTAAAGAGGATTTTGGACCCATATCAACAGATCATTGGCCGAGACGCAATGTTATTCTGTGGTGTGTGTGTGTTTTACCTCAGGCTTTTCTCAAACACCTTAGTGCGGAACACCTCCTCCTGGTCCAGATTGATGGTGCAGAAGGTGCAGAGGTCTCGCTGGCGGTTTGGACCTGAGGTTGGACCCAGGTTCTTAGCTTCACCTGAAGGAGTGAGAGGGAAGCAGGCAACTCTGATGACAGGACAGCCAGTAGTAGTTATCATACAAAGAAAATGAGCAAGTTGGGCCCATAGGGCACAATCTGTCGGTAACACCTGAGTTTAAGGGCAAGGAATAATAGGAATAAAAAAAGATAAGACGACACTCATTTAAGCCTTGGCCAACTGCCAAGGCAACTCAAGGCCTTGTTTGTCCCCAATCAATGGGGACAAACAATCACCTACAATCCACTCACTGCCTTTCAGGTGCAGTTACAGCTCCACACTTTTCCATACAAACAAGGTTTGTTTTGATAAACCACATCCTCATGAGCTATGGTGGTGGTGTGACGAGAGCCTGGCTGTGTGCAGAACAGCACAGTGCGGATGTGGCAGAGCAGAGGTGCAGTGTGTCAGATGTGGCTGAAGACAAAATAACGAGAGCTTCCTCCCAGCATTCTCCTGGATGTCAGTGGAGCGCTGATTCACACATGACAAACTCAGCAGAAAACTTGGTAGGCCTACCTCCAGCATGACTACCCTACAGTACACACACAGATACCAACCGCACAAAACACATCCCTACACCCAATGGGTTTGTTAGGACCAATACGTTAGCCTTATGGCTAGCTTTCAAAGGATTACTCAGCAAGTTTACAGCGATCTAAATTGGTCAGAGGTCGGGATATGTAAGGCCAGGCAAACGGAGTGGGAAAAGCCGTAGTAAGGATCAGCCCTTTAAAAAGGCTATTAATATGACTAATCCAAGAAAAGGGCTGTGAAAACCAAAGTGAACACTGAGCCCCACTAAGCCTGACCTGGATCAAGTTCAGACGTTAACTAGCAATCTCCATCCTCCACATCATCCTCACTATAAATGACGATGGCAGCTCTTGAGACTCAAAGGGCATAGGCCAGAAGGGGAATGGGCCTTAGCAACAACACACACACACACACACACACGCCATTGATGCTTTTAGAAGCATTATGAAAACACTATGAGGAACAACAAAAGTTTCGAAAGATGGCACAGTTACACTATATTCACCAGCTCTGCTGGTTCCTCTTTTTCTACTGCTTCCTGCTAGTTGGTTCATAATAGTTAAACTTGGGTGCTGACAATGTTAGCTTGTCTCTAGTAAAATACATCTTAGTAGTAAAAGCAGCCATAGGCTCCACCTCTGTTTATTTGTTATTCAAAATATTTTACTCTAATGCTTACATTACATCAATTCTAGAAGTGAACAACATGAGAGTGAAGAGTTGACCAATTTGTAGAATCCCAGATGTACATGACTTCCTGGACATAAAATGGTGACAATTCACCTCTAAAAGCCAGTATCGTTTTCCCAGGGACAGTGTCCCTCTCTCACACCTACTTCTGATACAAAGCAGTTTGTATAAAGAGCCTCTTATCAATCATAATCTAGCCATTTTGGATCAACTGAATAACTACAAGCTAACTAACTATATCAAGTTGAGTCTGGTGACACATTATGTAAACTCAAATTAAGCTACCTCTACATGGTCACGCATTTAGTTAGCATCAAAACAGGTACATTTATTAGCCATAATAACTAGCAGCTTCCTGGGAGTCAGGCCAGGCAAGATGTTTTGAAGATGTGCATGTAAACTCACAGCATCTAGGTCTACTCGTTTAGCATCAATGAGACGACAATTCCTTCCGACGCCAGGCCAAGTTGATCACTAGCTAATGACAAAATCAGTTGTTCTGCGCCATCAAATTATACCACGGAGGCTAAACATAATATACTGTAATAACTGGATCGATTCCTCGGAAATACGAACGAGTCCCAAGTATAATTTTAGGAAATTATAGCTTGCAAAATACACTGACATGATCATCTTGCCTAATGAGGGTGTGAAAACCACAGCTGACTTAACATTACCGATACGCAATGCCCTTGATTTAGCTATCTGTCATTTCGTTTCACAAGTGTCGGTCTGTCATTTTTTTAAATCTCTGCATTCAATGCAGACACCCGGGCTAAGGGTGACAATGTGCACCGCGGGACGGCGAGGCACCTTACCGAAGAATGTTAGGCACGATATCGCGCTAACTAACTACTGTACTACAGCTAGCTAGAGTAGCTAAGATTTCTAAGCTTATTTACGAGTCAACTTCTACTTGTTGCTAAGGCGAAAGTATTACAAGGGAATTTTGCGCAATTAAAAGTCCTGACAATTCAAACGAAATACCTACATTTTACAAGAACCTGGGCAATCTTCATTCACAACAATACTTGAGCAGTCAACGTTAGTCTAGATAGCTAGGCTAGGCTAGGCTAACTAGTGGCTGACTGAACTGGCTCAGTCAGTGCACCGCGCCCCTATCTTTCCTTTCCGTTCGCTCACTTTTTGTTAGGTAGACCAGCTCAGTTGAATAAAGCGCGTTAGATTAGCTAGCTAGTCTAGCTAGCTAAATTATTTGCACTCACATATCTTTCCACGCAGGCTTTGTAAAATCCGAATAGTCATGTCGTCTTCTTCCGCCATGGTCTGACTTGACTGTGTGTGTTTCTCTTGCTGGTACACTGTACATTCGACGCTTATCATATCCGTTTATGAATGCAAGCTCCCAGAGCCAACCTACTGCAGCGTCACTATGAGCGCTATTGGCCGCAGGGCAGTAACTACAAACCACACATAAAAACCTAAACTGGGGTCTAGTGTGAATTAGCTTAGGGCAATTTGCACTTGTGACTTAAGTTTATTTACACACCACAGCAGCACCAAGTGAAGCTGTCAAGATTAATACGAAATGGATTTGAAGGTGTAGGCCAACAAACATTTAAGTAATTGCCAGAAACATGGAAGCGGTCTGGATAGCACAACCTGCATAGTAAAAGCAAAGGGGAAGACATAAGGGGTATAAGCTACTACTACATCAGAGAAGGACCGTCTTATAAACCCTTTATTGATTCACAACCAATAGCACACAAACATGTGCAGGGAGCAATGGATCACACACACAGGCTGTGGAGCTTCCGCTGGGTCACAGTGCTTCTTCTCTGTGCTCAGTGCCCACTCTGTGATCACTTACCTCCAAGGGAAATTGGACATGGAACATGGTAGAGCCGTTGTATGCCCTTGTTACACCTAACTGTGACTTAGCTCTTGTTTCCGTGAAGAAAAAACAGAGAATAGCATTAACTGTCCATTGTGTTTATTATGGAACAGCACGAGAGGAAAGAATGTTGCTGAAACATAGTGGTGTTACCTACTACCTGTGAAGAACTGAACCAGTGACAGTGTAGAAGAGAAGAACACCTGGAAATGAAGTCATGTCGAGATGAACAGTGGCAGAACACTAAATTAACTTTTCAGATGGCTCTCTCCTTGAGACCACAAAAAACTCAATTGTGAGTTGAAGTCAATTGAGGATAAAATAGATCTCTCATTTAAGTATGGGCACATTAAAAGGATTAACAGCCCTTTGAATGTCTTAAGTAAAAAATAAAACACCATACCAACTTTCTATGTGCACATGTCAGACTTTGTTAAAATGCAATTTGTTATTAATTTATTATTACTATTTAGTATTTTATAAGTTAAAAAAGTACTTTGAACATTGAAATACTTCAATACATTCATATAAAATACAATTCAAAAATTTTCTTCACTGACATTTTAGACTGCAAAATGTATACTTTTTAATTAGATTCCTTTGTAACTCAAACTGCAGTTATCACATTTCATATATACATTAAACAAATATGTGTTTGTTAATCTGAAAGGTGCATGTCGTGCAGTAATAATTGGGCATGGCCTGCTGTTTATGGCTGGTAGTTAAACAAATGCAATAAAGTGTAACTAACTATGCCCAATTAATTATAGTGATGCATAGGGGGGCAACATAATACTCTTTATTTTAAAAAATCATAGAAAAATAAATTACTTCTTTCAAGAACAGGAACATGTGTTTTTAAGAGCAGAGACAATACATGTATGTCAGTGACTGTCACTTTTTCAATGTCTGCCATCCGACAGGCCTCCCTATATAGACTCTTGGTTTGGATATGTGATTAATATCAAATACATTCACTACTTCAGTGTGGCAGCTCTTCAGTGGTGGGTCTGAAAAGGTGGTTCGTCTTTGTACAGTGTCTTTTCTGACTTCTGTGAGGTGAAAGTTGGTCCCTTTGAGACAAAGTCCTTTTTCCACCGTGCAGGAAAAGCCTGTCCATAATTGTCATGGTTGTCTGGGCTGGTCTTGGTCGGAAGGCCTTGATAGCTGGATGTGTCCCTACCTGTAGAGTCTGACCTTGGCCGTTTAGAAGTGAAACATGTCTGATGTTCATAGTTCATCCGAAAATGTTTTTGGGGCTTTTTATGCTTTAACTCAGAGGGTGACAAAGAAAATATGGTGTTGATGGAGGGGGGTGACAGCTGTCTGCTAAGGTTTGCTCGCATGGTTGTGTGCTGGTTTCTATTACTGTCGGTCCAAACTGAATCCTCCAGCTTTGGAGTCAGTGACCTATAGTCAGCTGTGTCCTTCCTGTCTTCGATTTTAGGCTCCATATTATCTACTGAGAATCTATCTATGGATTGTTTGCTCACTCTCTCTGTGCCGTCTCGATCTTCCTCCTCTGTTTTGATGGCACACTTTGTCTGGTGTTCATGCAGTCTTCCTGTGGATTTAGGGTGTGTTGTGTAGTTGTCACATTGGTACCCCTTTCCAGTGGGCTCTTGGTGTTTCTTCTCATGGCTCCTCTTGGTAGCCAGGTACAGGAAGCGCTGGGGACAGAAAGCGCAGCGGTACCGCTTCTCTGTGCTGGGGCTCCGTACTGTATTTTCAAAACAGGAGCCATTCTCCATACAACTCTCGCATATGAACTCACCACTGGCCTGATAGGTCTCAGAGGCAGGGCCCTCACCAGGGGGCCCCTGCTTACTACATATCCGACAGAAACTAGGGTGGAGGCCAATGATGTGTGCTTTAAGGCCAGATTCAGTGATAAAGATGCTTGAACAGATGTTGCAGGTAAACATGGGTTTTGGACTGTTGTTTCTGAGACGACGTTTCACCTCCAAACTGTCGCTTGAGAAGCTCACATCTCCGCTACTGTGACTTGTGTCCTTGTAGGCCTCGCCGGCCACAGGTGTTATGGATGTCACAGAGTGCTTGAAACGTCTCTCTTTCCTGTGTCTAGATCTCAGCTTCTTGCTCTTCTTCTTAGGTTTGTAAGAGTAGTAGGGCCGCCAGAGCTGGTCAGCCGCATCACGATCAGTGGCATCATCACACAGCTCTGGCTCGGCAACAGAGGAAGTGGCCTCAGTTCTTTGACGACGACTTAGACCGGAACTGTCTACAGCGACCTCTGCAGGCCAGCTCAAGCCTTGACTCTCCACCTGGCTCCAGGACTGGCTTCTCTTTTTTATTTTGGGGAACAGCTTGGAGCCTTTGATCCTTCGGCGGATAATGGCCTCGTTGCCTATTTTCACTGTAATCTGGCAAAGGGGAAGAACATGACTGTCCAAAGACGGGCCTGGGCACGCTGGCTTGGCAATGTACGTCTCTGTTTTGCCCCCTACTGCTTTTCTGTGCCCTAAACTCTGTGACCCTGCTTGAAGTAGCTGACTAGTCATAGTCTCAACTCTCCTTGCTGCTGCTGAAAGTTCACTCAACCTATTCACAGTATTCAGTGAGCTTTGTGGCATAACTTCTTGAAAGGGCATATTGGGACTCCTGTCGAGTGCTGAGGATTCCCCATCTGGTTGCATTGTGGCGTTATAGTCATCCATGTCACGCTGTGGGATTGGTGTGGATCTACTCGGATCTACTTCCTGGCCACATGGCTGATCAAAACTAATATGAGGCATCACTGAGGCGACCATCTTCGGGGTGGCCATGAACGTCACTGGCATGGAGAACAATGCTGTGTCTGCATTGTTCATAGCGCCACTGTCCTGAAGTGGTGGGATGGGAGAACTGCATTCTAGTGGGGCTTGGTCACTGCTCTCTAGCCCTTCTGAGTAGGTCTGACTGTACGTCTTATAGCGCCTCTTTCTAAACTTCATAGGCAGGAGTCTATAAAGTTTGATTGGGTAAACACTGCCTTTCAAACCACCATTTGCTGACTTTTTATTCACGGCTATTCTGGGATCAATCCCGTGAAATGACCTCTGATGGTTCTTCAGAATATAATAGGTCATGAAGGTCTCCAGACAGAAGATGCACTGGTAGCGACGCTCACCTGTATGCCAGATTTCATGCTTGGTACGATATTCTGCGAGGGCAAACACCTTGTTGCAGTAGTGACAGGGGTACGCCCTGTGCCAGGAGTGCACGTTCTCATGGCGTTTCAGGCTGGACAACGTCACGTAGGCCCGTCTACACACGCTGCAGCTATGCACCCTCTTAGACCCTCCCGGCTTCAACACCTTCTCCACGGCCGCGGGGGGTTGGTATTGGTCCAGCTCCAGGGTTTCTGACACATGGGGGTTGGAGAGGTCCGGGGAAGGCAAGTGTACATCTGGCCCTGTGTTGTTGATGTCAGTGCCCGGCAGGCTGTCTGTTCCAGGATTCCCTTTTGCCTCATCGTCATCAGACTCTTGTTCAAGTGAGCCTTTCAAGGCCTTGAGGCACACCTGCTCATGATTACGCAATCGTTTTAGGTGAATGAATTTCCTGTGACAGAATTTGCAAAACAAATGGCTGACAAATCGTTTTTTGTGCATTTCCATATGTACAGTGAGAAGTGCTTTATTGGTAAATATCTCTGGGCAGTACTCACAGCCATAGATAGATATGCTAGCTTGTGTGTGAGGTGAGAGTGTGGGTGGGTCTAACTCCATCTGAACCATTTCATTGGCCAGAGGCAGCTCCAGAGAGGTGGTCCTGCTCCTATCCACCTCAGTCTCTGCGTACAGTGAGGGCGGTGCCATAACTCCTTGTGTGTCTGGGAAATCATTGGCTGAGAGGCTATCTCCAGTATTTTGTAAAGGTGTATGCGGCACGACCGAATTAGGAAGGATACTTTTGGTCAAAGTGCCTCTCAGGCTGTGGCGCTTTTTCAGTGGACCCGAATTCCGATTCGCTAATTGCTTTGTTAATGAGTTTGAGGGCTTGTTGCTCTTCTTACTGTCTCCCTGGCAGCAGTGTTCTGGGGGTTTGTGTCCCTGGTTGACTGCATAGGAATGCTCTGACAGGGTGTTGTTTGGCTCAGTGTCTGCTGTGGGACTGCATGGGGCTGGACAGCCAGCTGGGGGCTGGCCCAGGTCTGGGGAAGGCCTCTCCTTACTGCGGAAAACCAGAGGAGTGAAGAGGTGGTTCCCAGGGCCCACTTCAGTGATGGAGAAGGCGTTAGTGATCCGTGGACCCTGGGAACTGTCAGGTTCCTCAGGGAAACAGGTCTCCCCTCTAGGTTCTCTGGGAGCATGGGCTTGACAGGGGTCTGGGGTCTTGACTGAGATAGGAATCATCTCAACTTGAGGGGCCACGGAGCTGTGCAACTCCTTTTCTATCAGTCTCTCTAAAAAGGGAATCCCCAGTCTCTTTCCAGCTGCTATTAAACATGTCTGCTCCTCTATGCTGGATGATGCCACCTTAGAAGAATAGATGAAGTTCAGAATACTGGCAAACACCTCTGACTTGAGGTCCATCAGTTCCAGCACCTGATTGGAGGGCCATCCCTCCGGATTGGCAAAAGCGCTCTTGAAGTAGCCACTGCATGCCGCCAAGACATTCCTGTGTGCCTGGAACTTGACGTCCTCCACCACAATAGTGACGTCGCAGAAGAGGCCCAGGGAGCGCTGGTCATTGAGCCTGCTGAGCACAGCCTGGGGGTGAGCACTGTCCATCAGACACTGAGTACCGGGGTGCACCACAGTCATCTGCTGACCAAGACAAACAGACAGGACAAGAGAAGAGGGGAGCATGTGAAATGTGATGCATATCCTGCTCTCTGCTCATTGTCTATGAAGGTAAATAGGAAACAGGAAAAAATATTATTCTAACCACACAGATGAAAACAGGAAATGTCTATTTGACTCGTAGAAAGTGCCAGTGAACTGTGTAGGAAATCTAACAGGCAGGTGTCAGTTTATCTCATCTTACTTCATAACACTAGATGGCAGTAATGTTTATGGCGATGGTTCACGGTTTCCATAGTAACACGGTTACCGTCAAACCATGGAGGATTACTGTTTGTCCAAACAATTCTGAGATCGCCACTCTCCTAGTGAAAACTACTACTGTACATATTGGTAACATCTTTAGTCACATCATGTGGTCCTGTTACTCTTGGCTACATAATGTTTCAAAATTCCATTCCAATTCTTAATAAAAATCCCTCTGGAACCAAATTTAAACCAAATTTGAATGACCATAGCAACACTTTCTCTTGGAAGGCTCCTTCAGAACTCCTGTTAGAATATAGTATCTGAATTCTTTCCAGAATGAGTGCCAAAAGGCAGAATGATTATACATTCCTTCTGTTACATAGCTAATTAAACTAACCATTGCATACAGGGAGCATTACTGCTGTAACACTCACATAAGTCATGCTTGTTTTTCACTTTGCATCCCATTGAGTGTATGTGACATAGTTATGAGTAACAAACTGAACAAACATTTTGAGTTGCTGCACAATAAACAGTACATTTATGTATGTAACAAGCTCAAGTTCAGAGGAAATAAACTGTGACTGAGACAGTGAATTCCAACACCACTCTGAGTCATAATGAGGCTTCTACCCTGGCCTTGGCTTGTATCAGTAGAACAGAAGGTGGGGGAGGGGAGGGTTGTTTTGACTGCTCTCACCCACACACAGCTGAGTCAGAGGCAGTACCAGGAACACCAACCAACGCCTTGAATAAGACTGCTGATGGATAGGTCTGAACCCCAGAGCCAGTCAAATAGAGGTGAACAACAAGGTGTGACAACCTCTGCAAGGCAGCTCTTCCTTTTAAGGGGAGAGTTGAGTTGTTGAATTGCTTATCCTCTTGCTCACAGTCATTGATGCATGCACATGTGCACCAGTCTACATGTAGGCTCTACACAGCACACATAGGCCTACACGTACATACACAACCATCTGCTGCACTGTCCATAGATAGCTCATTGTTTTTGTTTGTGATTAATGGGGATGCCTATGATCTTTCTGCCTGACCAAGAGGAAATTCGAAAGTACAGTGTTTCTCCTCACTTTTGAGGGAACAGTCTGCCTCCATGCAGCCATGTACGTTTTAACAGCTGTGTAATCACAGGAGGAGATGTACTGGCTTGGAGAAGGGCCACATTTGATATCCTGTGTAAACAAGGTTCAAACTGATCCCAAACTGTAAGAATACTCTTCCCCCACTTATCACAGACCACTTTCTACTTCAGGATACAAACGTATTTATTTATAATCCTCATCATGTTATTGTGTGCTCTGTTGACGACAACATTAAGAGTTGTTGTTGTTGTTTTTTGCAGATCAAGTTCTTCAGTCTAGCACAGCAGCTACATCACGCTAGCTCTGCCTGTCAGCTGCGATTGTGTCCATGCATAATATGGGGGATATAAAATGGCTGCTGGTTTAAGTATAATTTGTTCCTGCCCCTGATTACCTTTAGACTGGGACGTTCTTCCATAGTACCTTTGTGAATTAATATTACCGTCAAGGAATTCCTATAGCACATCAGGGCTGCCTCACACCGTGTCTGGGGTTTGTCTTGGCTATTTATAGGTGATACAGTAGCTGACCTTTGATGTGCATGCACAATTGCTTGAATTAAGACGAGGAAGGATGGCAATAGGACAAAAGAAAGGCTTATAAACTGCACAGTAAACTGAAGTTGTGCAATCCTTCAACTTCATTTAAAAATGGTTTTTTCTCTTGGTAACAAGGGCTATATTACACCAATCGTTTATTGTTATTTTTTAAAGGTGCTTTGACTTCAGTGCTTTCACTCAGTTTAATTAATATAGCACACATACATTCTTTTCTTTTGTTTCATTTAGATGCCAGTGACAACATGGCTGCCTGCAGACGGAGGCGCAGCCTCACATCTTCCTAAGCACGCAGCCTCTTGCCTCCCTTTCTGACAGGCCTTCGTTGTCACGGCAACATGCTGTGGCGCAGCACATATTGGGATTCAGTTGGATGGCGGGCGACTGCATAAGCTGTCTGGGGGATTTGGTCCTTGTCCCTCCCTCAGTGATCCCAGTCTGAAAGCAAGTATTGCAGAGCAAGCTCCAGCACCTTGAAGGATCTCCTTTGTCTCCCTTTGGATACTACATGCATATGTCAGAGTCTGCTGCTAGGTAACCAAATGGACCGTTTCTCTTCTGCTTAGGGCAGACTATATGCTTCAACCTTGAGTTTTATCCTCTGGTAACGAATGCTTGTATACATTTTTCATGTCATTATTGACGAGTTCTGTTTATTGTTGTTATGCACTGAGCGGAAATGAAGATGTTGTCATCAAGTGGGTTGATTTGCCACACCCAAGCTCACCGTTCCCTTAATATTCTGTGATACATTTTGTAACCTGTAAAAGCTAAATGAAATCTCTCTTCCACAGAAGCTACAAAGCAAGAAACCCTCCTATCTACAACATGTGACGCTTCAGTCAATACAAGAGCGAAAATGTCCCGCACAAGTCACAGTCTATACTCCCTAATGCTGTCGATTTCCGTTAAATAAGGTTGTAAAATTAGGGGAAAACATGCAGAACATACCTTGACAAATCAGAGAGAATGATGCAGAAGGGGAACAGGAAACAATATCATGCTGTATTCCTCCTCTTTACTTCATGCTCTCTAGTGTACGCCAAAAAATGTTTCATAAACGGAAGGCAGACTTTTTTTCCCTAGATTAATCGCTGCACACTGGTGCTGTATGATGCAGAGCTTTCGTTGTCGTATTTCCTCTTCTCCCACCCTCTCTCTATTCTGCTCACTCCAGCTCCAAAGTCCTTCTCCTCTCCCCACTCACCCCAGTGCTGGGCAGACTAGTCTCCACTGCCCAGGGTGCCCCCTGTCCCAGATATTAGCCCAGCAGCCAAAGGATCCCACATTCAAGGTATAAATAGCAGGACGGGACGAGAGCTCTGCCTCTGTGATGCCCCAGTGGTTTGTGCAGTCTGCAGCCGCAAAGCAGGAAGCAACAACTTTATTAAGCATGGTTGACGACTACAGAGAGTCGCTTGCTGCTGCATCCCACACCCGCGCTGAACACTATGAGAAATGAGAGCGAGTGGCCGACTGAGCGTCTGCTAGCGGGCCACAGTAATGAGGTTTTAGCTGAACCACATACTACCCTGCTACCATGTATGTCTGACTGAAATGGGATTCCTGCTTCAACACTCAAAAAGAAAACCTCCATCTGTCTCATGCCTGTGCACACATGCACATTCTCTTTGTCTGTGGTATACGGGCACACGCCTTGACACAGTCGAGCCCCTCTCTCTTACACTCACGTCATGGCACTCCACTGCACAGGAACACGGCTGCTATTCTCTTGGGATCACAAGATCATAGACCACTCAGTGTGTCATTCCTTAGCACCTAGAAAGAGAATGAAGGGAGAGTGCTATCAGTATCATATCCCTGGAGAACATACATTGAGGCTGCTTATTGATGCTCACAGATTGAAGACTGAGTGCGTCAGAGCTGCAGAATGGGGGAGGGGGGCAGAGGAAGGCATGGTACTCATGGTATGAAACACTGTCTGAATCTCTTGTGTTTGAGTGCAGTGAGACTATTAGTCACAAGGGACATGAGTTTACCTTAAGCTTCAGGGTCGAATGGGGGAGAGGTTGTGCAGTCTGTTTTGAACCCAAGGTGCTTGTGCATTTTCTGCCCAGATGCAGAATGCCCACGCACTGTTGTATGCATCTTTTGTAAAGCTCTCTTTTGGAAGTCGCTTTGGATAAAAGTGTCTGCTAAATACATCAATCTAAATGTGGTACACAGAGGTTTACCTGAAATGAACAGATCTTCCGGCCTCAGTCCTCTCTTCTCTCTGTTTTCACAACTTGCTGTAAGTCACATAACAGTGGCTTTGAGATCAAGGCGTACAATGTTAACCACAAGCTTTGTTGGCATCTATTTCTGGTGCAGACCTAGCAGTGTCACTGCTGCATGAGGGCTCTCAACTAGCCACCTGGAGCAGACTGCACACCAGTCTAGAAGCAGTGCTTGCACCAGCCTGGTAAAAGTGAACCAGCCTGGTAATACTTAGAGCACCTTGTCAAAGGTCAATGTAAAAGATTTACCTGATAGCAGTCAGGAAAATATTTTTTTTCACACAACCAGTAATCTGCCTGGTAGCAGTCAGTGAATCAGTCTGGCAGCTGTCCAGCACTCCCCAGGTCTGTAAACTGCTGCACTTTCCCATGCACTGGTTACTGTGGCAACCCACAAAGTGCTATGAGATAGCAAAAAAGTTGGCAACCTTTTCAGTCAGGGGCAACATGACACAAGCAAATTGTATGGTGGCATATTTACATATAACTTAAATATTCTACATATCCCATCTGTTTAACACATGCTTTTTCCCTACCCCCTCCCTTCTCCCTATTATTTCTCGGGTACATTGCAGAAAAACACAACATGGCCTCTAGTGATATCCTGCCAGTTTCACCTAAATGAAAGCAGTCGCTATGTTTGTGCACCCTTGCCTTGCCCAAGTCCATCAAGCAAAGTCGTGAAAGCAGTTTTCATTACTCATTTTCCAGTCATTATATTGTTAGTCAACCAAATGGATGTATTCTTATATAAAAAGATGCTTAATGTAAATGTAAATAAATGCTTACCGGCAGTTTTCTCATTAGTGTGAGAAAACTGAGATGTGTTTTAATCTTGCACTACTATGTGGATATTTCTCTGTCAGTCAGATAAAAAAAATACTGCAACATTGTTGAAGACTTTCTGAGTTCAGGGAAATGACATGATCTCCCTAAGTGGTTCTGCAGCAGTTCTGTGTTGAGTGGGAGTGCTGGGATGTGTTGCCGAGCTCCTCCACTCCCTGGGCCCAGTCATAGGATTTCCCTTCCTCTGTCCTTTGCCAGCTTGCGTCTGGCCCAGCCTGAACACGGCCTCTGAAATCCTCTTCCTGCTGGTGCCTGTCTGGAGGCCACTGACACCATGGGATCAGTGAACAAGAGAAAACTCTGCCTCAACAAACTGTGTCTTCCTTCCTGGCTGGTTCGTGTGCTGGTCTGGAGTCCAGAAAGTGGAGACAGATCTGGTTATGCAATGAACATTTTTTCTTTAGGACCCAGTGAAGGAGGCGGTTTAATAAACTACTGTACCAGTCACAGCCCTGGGCCACAGTCAGGTCCATACACAGCCCAGAGATTTCTGTTGTGGAAATAGTCTGTCCATTGAAACACCTTTTTTACATGACATCCTTACATATTCATGTTATTTTTGTTTTGGATTGAGATCAATGTTTTATTCTATTTTACATGTATTGCTTTACTCAAACATTAGCAGTGTTGCCTTATATCTTAACATTACAGAGTCTCAAGACTGTTTCTGGAACCATATACTAAATGGGTTAGATAATATTTTTGGGACCTTTCATTTAAAAGTGAATTAGGTTCTGGAGGACAGTTGTTACTGATGTTGTCTCTCATTTTCACATGTCACCTTATTGAAGGTTTCTAATCCACTTTCTGACTGCACTGACTGTCCTCTTTGCTCCCTCTGCTGGCTGGAGGATAGCTGAAGTCCTGTTTCTATGCCAACAGCTCTTTCAGCTCAGTTGTTTTTCAGCAGGGGGCGTAAGAACAATCAAATCTGTATTTTTTAAACAGGAAGTTATTTTTTCCAAAGGCTGCCTTTGACCCTTGCTATTCTGAAAAGAAAATCACTGGTCTAACATTTGTTAATACTGTAGTAAGTTTTCGTCATGTTTTTATCAATGACACACATCAAATCAGTCATGGTCCGTGTATGCCATATATATGTCATTAGAAATCAAAGGCATTGAGAAACAATTAAACAAATGAACAATTAAAGGTTAACATCATTCATTTGGAGGTACAGTGAGACCTTCAGGCCCATTCATGTAATACTCGGATAATATAACTTGCCTAAAATACTTCAATTGGCACTGCATTTTAAAGTTTAAAAAAATTCACACAAAAAGCAACATCAAAATCTGTGGAAATCCTATTAGTGGAACACATTAGCTTCGCTTACGTTGAAATCTTTATTACCGGAGGAGTAATCCTTTCTAAGCCGATGGTGTCTCACTACCTCCCTCCTGATTGTTGACAGCTTCTTGATCTTTTTTCTTGTGAAAGAAATTTAAATACATATTTCTCCAGCCCATGGCTTTGGCAAGACCTTCCATGTCAGCGGTGAAATCATCACAGCGATGCCTCACAATCTGCTCCCAAAACTCTGGAGAGTTGCAGAGCTGCGATACCACATACGACATAACCATGCCAACATACACATGCATACACAACAACAAAAACCACAACAAACACAGGGACAGAGGATAAACAGCACACCAGAGCTGGACTTTCCCTATACTTGATGACATGGCCCATGGATTGTTTGAAATATAAAATTGATGTGTCTGCATATGTTGATCTCGGAGGAACCCTCACCTTCCTGAACTTCTCTGTGGTCTGTGCAAGCTGTCCTGTATCCTTTAGATTCAGATAGGAGACTATTCTCAGCAGTAGGTGGCTGGGCAGGAGCTGAATGTAGTCAAAGTGTCCCTTGCACAGTGCAAGGGTGTACTGTAGAATCTTCTGTCCGAACACCAGACCTACCTGGTCTAAAGAAAGAGCATGGTGTGCACTTATAAATGCTGGCATGAACTATTGTCAAAGACCATGGTGGATGTGTTGGAAACCTTACGCTGCAGTCGAGAATCAAGCAAATATTCCTCATGGGATTGCTTCATTTCTCCAGGTCCGGAACTACGAAATTCTACTCGTAGGGAAATCTTCCATGATCTCCATATCACCTGCGATTAAATCAATTTCAAGAAATTACCAGGAATTATTATCATCTGCACTATGTACAATATGGTGGACCAGAGCTTGCTCTGAGGTTTAAGTTCACTGAAAATGTCAGAAGGCTCATACAACATTGTGAATATTTCACTTATAACTAAAATGATCTGGCTAAACAGCCCTAAGTGACTCTGCCTACACAAAAACACATCATTATAGTCTGGATGGAACCTGCTGTAGCTGAATCTTCTCATCCGTGTTGGGTTGCAGGTCGGTGCTCAGTCATGGTGAAAACAAGACAACTCACAAACCAATCTATAACGTAACATTATCGCTCTGCTAGGACCGTTAGGAAGACCAAGTTGTGTCTATACTTGTACTGTACAGTACAGTAGTAGTCATAGAAGGTGCTGTAGGCCTCTACACACTGGCTTCTACCAAAGTAGAAAGAGTTCCACATCTCGGATTGGATTCATATTTCAGTACAATGTCATTCCACAGGAAATACTTACATCGGTTTTGGTAATAACAAGTTGAAAGAAATCTTTTGAAGGCGATGGACCTACACCACTTATTTCGAACACTTGCTCGCCAAGTAGAGAAGCCATTTTGGACGCTATATAGTTACCATGGCAACGAAAAAAGCAAATACAGATTTTAGAATTCGATAAATAAAAACATTTGTGAAACGCGAATAAATGTGTTGAATGCAATTATATTTTATTTTTTTCACATTAAAATATATAAGTATAATATCAATATATTAAATTGTGTTTGTGTGGAGAGGGGGTTGCATGATTTGGGGGTCATGACCCAGCGGATTGATACTTCCCAGCCACATACCATACCCTACTGTGGGCTCAGGTCAGTCAGCTCTGACAGACTTGGACTTTGGTAAAGATGCTAACCATGTCGGACAGTAAATTATTGTAATATAAATACATTGTATTTGGTCAATAATAAAGATGAAATTCTTAACAGTGTCGATGTTATTATTTAATAAGGGAGGTAGTTCCTAACGACAGAATGGGGGACCGTAGAGCGGATGTATATTGCAGTTGCAGGTCCCTCAGCTGATGTGAAGGTAGCTAGCTAGCGCGCTTATAGCTGAGAGAGTGGAGCTGGTGCACTGTCTGTTACAACTACAACACTGGAACAAATAGGTAATAACATGATATGTTACGTTCAATGACACGTTCTTTAACAGTCGTATGGCCTTTTTGACTATGTAAATCCGAATTACTTGAGAAAATGTGAAACTGTCTAGCGTAAAATTGTCATCTCTCGAATCGAATCCTGTTCCTGCTTTCCTGTTTTTTGTGTTTGTGTGATGCAAGCAAAGAAAAAAAGGTTCAGAGGCCATTTCGTTTTTCAGTTTCTCAGCCTGCGAGCTAACGTTAGTAGCCACGCTAGCTAACATTACACAGCTCAAATCGCCAAACAATGATCATAGCTAGTCATAACTAAATGTAGGATGTCATTGTATAGTCTATAATGGTCAGATTAACCCAATATTTAATTACATTGCCAACGCTAACTAGCTAGCTATGTGTAAGCTAACTCTCAAAGCTAACAACGTTCATGTTGTTAACTGGCTTGCTATCTAGGGTAACCACTTCAAAATAAATAACTCGCGTTGTCAATGGCTGCTTTGCGGCTGTTCAGTACGGACGCGATTACACAGCTAACCCACCTAACTAGCAAAGTTTCTATCCGGCGTAGCTGACGTGACACACTAGTTCCATAGTTATGCTGGTCTTAGCAACTAGCTAGTTAAATGTACCACACTTTAGCAACCCAGAGAGGGATAGACACCCATGTAATGACTGACAGTAAGCTGGCACGGGTAAAGTTTGTCAACCCGAATTTAGCCGATATCACCTACGGCTTCCTCTTAACTACTGACGTTATTAGCTAAGCGAGCTTTGCTAACTTGATGACTAGGCTCTGTCGTCAGTCTTGTTATAGTGAACACAGTGTTCCCGTCATGTAGCACTACTGCTAATTTGATTTATATTCCTAAATATAGTGATTTGGGTAAACTAGCTAGTCTACCGTAATCTAGCTACAGATAGCGAGCTAGCCAAGAAGGCCAGCTATCGAGTTCAGCTTTGTTATACTTTCTTGTAAGTGGTGTGTATATACGTAGCCTGTGTGTACACCAGTGAGCTAGGCTAAACATATTAGCTAGCTGATTAGCTTGTTAGCTCTCGCAATGCTACACAGTAGAGTTAGGCTCGAAAATGTTGAGTGACGTGTGTTGGTACGTTTATACCACGGTACAACACGAGATTACATATTGGCTAACAAGCCCGCTAGCCACATGTAGCTAGCTAGGGTAGCAAGTCATTTACTTGGCCAGTACACTATCTAGGTGTCTCGGCCACCCAGCGTAGCGAGTCAGCAGAAGCCATCTAAGGTAAGCTAAACTACAGTAGCTAGTGTAGCTAGCAACACAGTGGTCAAAACTTGTAAATACAATTAGTCTGACCAATACTGCCATTTCGATTGAAAGCACAGGTAATTGTTTACGAATGCAATTTAGCTACCTAGCAAACTATTTAGCCGCAGTCATTTCATTGTCGCGTTAGCGTAGTTGACGTTAACGGTATATACAGTATACTGCAGATACGATTTTATGATGCTGCTGTGCTGTTTGCGTTTGACGTAGCAATCTATAATAGACTGTTAGCCAAGTACAGGAGCTATGCTAATGTTGCGTATTACATGTCACTCTAGTCTAGCTAGCTAACAGTTTGCGAGACTTGGCAAGCTAGAAATATGTACACTCTGCTGTAGTCATTGTCTTTTATTACTAATATTGTCCTATAGTCATGATGTAACATCGGTTGGTTAATCGTATCTAGAACATCAGGTGCTTCATGAACTGCTACTGCCAAAAGCAAAGAACATTTTGCCAGCTGGCGCTGCTAGGCTAGCTTGGTATTATTTGGTTACTTGCTTGCTAGTACCAAGCTAGCTGTTGGTGCTAGAACTACGTCAGAATAAAGGCCTCTTTGTAAAAGGATACAGAAATAAACCATTAGAATTCTGCAAAACAAATACTGTGAAGAATAGTGTCTTGTCAACTGACGTCAAGCACCGATTGCACAATACCAGCGTTTTAGTCAAAAATGATCGAACACCATTTCTGAGTTGGACGAATAAACAAAGACGATGGGGATGTACAGTCGGAGCAGGCCTAAAATGGCCTTGTGTTCTTGCCAAGTGTGGCGTATTTTTGTGATCAATATATCACTTGAAGCCTTTATCGAACGATGGTCGTCAATATTAAACGTGTAGGATAATACTAATGTCCACACATGACCGTGTTTGCATAAAAGCATTGTTAAATTGTCTACAGATTTTAATGTAACCGTCCCCTGACTCAATAAATGAATAAGTCAATGTAACGTTCTAATATCGTTTGTGGATAGATGTAGTCCATTCTCTGATTTGTTCAAACACTGGACCACATGTGTGTTATTGAGCAACTGTACAAGGCAGGAACCCTGTAAAACAAGAACCTACAAATGTAATCATCTATGCTGCCATTTCAATTTTTGCAGGGCCTGATGTATTCATTTAGAAATGTGTTATTGTTGGGGAAAACTGTAGACCAATAAGTCAGCCTAATGTGACCAAGAGTTGAGGCCAGCAATGAGTCTACATCTATCCTTATTTCTCTCATTAGTTGCCTTCAGTTCAGTCCTTATGGTTGTAAAATGTATACAAAGTGTCATGTCTTGACACCTTAATAAAATGACCTGCTCGGCAGTGTTTAGGTTGGACCGTTCTTGATTTTGATGTAAACTCATGGCGTATTGGAGTCTACTTAAAAAGAGCCAGGCTTTAAAAATAGTTAAAATTGCTGTTGGATAGTAAGTGTGCATAATATCTTGCAGTAACTGGTAATCTTTTTTTTTAATTTTTATTGACCAACAAAGCAAACAAGACGGCATGTTAAAACTAGAGTTTCAGTAAATGAACGTGATGGATGCTTATTCAGAAACTGTTGTTGTACAAAGGTTATACATGGAGCTGAAAGTTAGGTCTTTGTTTTCTTAGGCACTTGGCCAAATATATGATCTACTGTTACTAGTCATTGTCCCCTTGATTAGATCACCGCCTCCTCCCCCCTATCTTTGAGCTAATCAGCACTGCCTATAGCCCCCTGTGAAGTGCATGCATCTCCATTGCTAATTTGGTCTATCCAAGTAAATAAATGGTTTTGTTAGATCAAGATGGTGGTTTGAGGCTGTCACTCTTCCCCATGCTCAAATCCTGGGTGTGCTAATGTTTTAATTTGACCCCCCCCCCCCCCCATCTCCTCCCACTAGTGAATGGTAGTGTCTAGAAAGGGTATGTCCCTTCAGGAGAGAGGTGCCAATGTCCAACCGGCCTAATTCCAATCCAGGGGGGTCACTGCGCCGTTCAAAGAGGAACACTGCTGCGGCCCAGCCACAAGACCATACAGTCGCGGGAAGGTGAGAACCAGCATGTTTTCACGTTGTTTTTGTGTCATTTATCAGGATCCAAAATTAACATCCTCATTTAGCTGCCAACACTGTCGAAATACGAAACAATCACTTTGTTGCAAACACTTATAAAATGTAATTGTTTCACACACGCTACAGTTTCACAAAACATGGCTATAATGGAGACTCAATACAAATTCAAGGTTCCCTTGAGTGGTCAGTGATAAAATAAATAACGTCTAAATAAATAGAATGGTTAATGGACTGCATTTATACACACCCAAAACAGTCATTTACCTCTCATTCACACATTCTCTCTCTCACACACACACGCACACATACCAACGGTGACAGAGCTGCCATGCAAGGCGCTAGCCTGGCCATCAGCAGCTTGGGGTTCAGTGTTTTGCTTGATGACACTCACAAGTGGCCAGGAGGAGTCGGGGATCAAACCACCAACCTTGACCCTCTCTACCCCCTGAGCCACTTCGATCCAAAGCAAATATGAGGTGGAGGAGGGGTTGCGGGCCGTCCTCCTTGTCGCTAGTGCAGTCATCTCTTGCTCTGTCATCTTGTTCTATAACACCTGTCTCTTCACACACGTGAAGCTAGCCAGTCGCTCATTTTCAACTTCCATGTGTGATGAGTTTTCCTGAACATGGTGTCATGGGAAACAGAAATGCCATTAGGATAAACACATTTTCATCTGCTCCGTTAATCTCGCCAGAGTCTCATACAACCGTATATCATTTTCTTCGCTTGAGAGAAAATGTAGCTGCATTTGGCTCTTTGGGGTGTTAATTTTGGATCCTATAAAGTGTCTATCTGATGTTTGTTTTTGTTTTTTTGCTGGGGCATTCCCGGAAAAACATGAGAATTTTTAACGTACAATTATTTAAAGTTTGATAAGGCTTTACATTTTATGTTATTTTATATGGTACACATTTTATTTAGCTGGAGCTGTTTGGTTTTAAACTCCAAAGGCATTCCTTGGAGCTGTTCAGGATGGGTGGGTATAGTGGGTTGTTGATGTCGATGACCTCTTACTGAAACCCACTATGTCACTTTGCTCTTTAATTTCCAACCTTACAGGTTGCAGTCAGAGCAGGTAAAACAAAAAGCAAATTCCCCTCCTGAAAGTAGAAGACCTAATTCTAAGGCTTCCAAAGCCGCACCCAGCTCGGCCTCTGGCCAGTCCAGAGGGCACAGCTCAAGAAGGTACCCCTCCTTTCTCCTCAGCTGTGTGCGTGTGTGTTTGTGGGGTGTGCTTTGTCACTAGAATACCACTACACATGAAACTGAAACGGCTCGTTTTTGTTCCATCTATTTAGCAAATGTCATTTCTACAGGTCTACACACTTGAGTGCATGGTGTGAGATTTTGCTTTTGTTTTAAGCAGTGCTCTAAGATACTGCCCCGCCCCTTCCCTTCCTTCTCCTCCAGAAGCGGGCTCGCCTTGTCCGAAGCTTCGTCCGTGCTGCAAGACGACACAGAGGCTGCCGGGACTTCAGAGCAACCAGGCCACCAATCCAGAAGCGAAGGTGCCCGAGGGCTGAAGAGAAGCTCCGCCCCTGACCTCAACAACACCTACACCCCCACCCCTGCCAAGAAGTCCAAGTCCCACCCATCCAGAGACGACACCTCAGAGCCCAAGAAGGGCCCGGCCAAGTCCAAGAAGCGACCTCTGGCGCCAGAGCCTCCGGCAGCCTCCGGCCGAGGCCAGAGCAAGAAGAGCGGGGCTTGTGGGGCCTCCCCGACCCAGAAACGGAAGAAGGCTGACTCCCTCCCCGGTTTGAGCAGCAGTGCTGGGTCCCTCCCCAACCGTACCGACGGCAGATCTGCAAAACCCACCAAGCTGGCGTCTAAATCAGCCGCCTCAGCCAAAGCTGGGTGTAGTACCGTGACGGACTCCTCTTCTTCTGCCTCCACTTCTTCCTCCTCCTCCTCAGCCGGCGCCAACAGCGCCGCCCCGCAGGGCGCCAGGGTCAAGCAGGGCAAAGACCAGAACAAGGCTCGCCGCTCCCGTTCTGCCTCCAGCCCCTCCCCTCGCAGGAGCACCCGTGACAAGGAGCAGGCCAAAGCTGCCGGCTCCTCCAAATTTGAGTGGGCAGCCCGCTTCAGCCCCAAAGTCAACCTGCCAAAGCCCAAACTGTCCCTGCCTGGGTCTTCCAAGACAGAGACCTCCAAACCTGGGCCATCAGGACTACAGGCCAAACTACAAAGTGAGTGCACCTCAGGCGTAACGTGATCTCTCGGGTTCCCTTTTTATGTGGGACCAGGGTGGAATGGAGGAGTGGGATCTAGTGGATCCTGGGTCTGTCTAGGAAGTGCGAGTGCATCAAGCATGGAGATGGCAGGTTTTGCCATTGGTGGGACGTCCGCTTTATGTTCCTATGGCCTCGGGTGAAGGGTACTCATTGAGATTAAATGTCACAGGACCTGTTGCCCAAGCAGGGCCACCGGTTCGGTTACAGAAGCTTACACTGCACTGGAATTACTGCCGCTGGTGGAACAACTTTGCACACACGTTATGCAGATAAACCTTCATAGATCCCACACACATCGATATACCTGATAGACACACACACGCACTAGCCCACTGCTTCAAATGGCTCTTTATCAGCTCAGCTGTATGTTGGGAAGTTGTGGTTCTGAACTCCACTGGGGGGGGGGGCTCAAATTTCAGCCTGTGTCAGTACCAGGCTGGGACCAAAGGATATAAATACATACTCTGTCTGGTTACTTAGCCTGCCTGTGGACTGGGAAACAAATGGATGATTGTAAAGGGAGGCCGAGCGAGGCTCCCAGCTGCTAGGTGATTGTGCTGTGGCGTGGAGGAAGCCTGCAGGTGGCAGCTCTTTCACCTCGCAAGGGTTCGGGGGGGTCAGGAGGTGTCTGGAGTTAGCATGACGCAGCTCTCGACAGCTGGGAGGGTCAACTGCCCTGCAGTGTGTTGGGGATATTGTAGTAAGGGTAAGTGCGTTGACTGGAAGGTCAGTCAGCTGCTTCTCCATATTGTGGTAAGGGAAAGATCTGTAGCCTGGTGCAGTCAGGGTAGATGAGAGGGGCCGAAATGCTCTGCATGCTGTGGGTGTGTGGAAGATGTCAGTGCGGGGGGGGGGGGGGGGGGGGGGGAAGGGGCGGGGTCAGTGTGTTTTGGCTAGGGTCAGGGACTCTGAGATGGTAGCTGAGGCTGGGCAGGGTGCCACAGGGCCGGGGCTGGAACGGTCAGACGTGAACAGAAGCCCTCTGAGAGGCTCTGGTCTGCCGGCTGACCAACAGGCATCAGGTTCTCACTGGAAAGGGATGGGGGATGGGGGGGTGACTCACCTCGTCCTGTCAGAGAGGGGGTGAGGGGGGATAGATATTACCCAGTCGAGTCCACTCATACAAGTATATAGTCTCTGTCGACTCTGCTACAATGGTGAGTAAGCACACAGGATTGCTTTTGGCTAGCAGGTTGCGTGAAACTGACAATGAGCTGCAGTTAGCCACTGTGATGGTAGTGTTGTAGTTTAGGTAGCTAGTGTTACTGGGTTCAGGAATGTGTGTGCGTGTGTTTGAGGGAGAGAGGAGGGAGTTTTCTGTTGCACTGTAGACAGCCCCTGTATTGTAGTTGTGTTGAAGGTCAGCTATTGTGTATTTCTGCACATGTCTACCTAGACTGCGCAATATGCCTGGTTTGGATTACAGCACCGAGATCAACAGGTTTAACGTGAAGGTTGTCGAGTTATGTCCTGCTGTCGTGAGAGGAGGCTATTTATACCAGCCTGGTGGGTGGCAGGGATCTCTGAAACACTGGAGCTGTCAGGGTGCTGTCCTGGCTGGAGCTGTCAGGGTGCTGTCCTGGCTGGAGCTGTCAGGGTGCTGTCCTGGCTGGAGCTGTCCTGGCTGGAGCTGTCAGGGTGCTGTCCTGGCTGGAGCTGTCAGGGTGCTGTCCTGGCTGGAGCTGCCAGGGTGCTCTCCTGGCTGGAGCTGCCAGGGTGCTCTCCTGGCTGGAGCTGCCAGGGTGCTCTCCTGGCTGGAGCTGCCAGGGTGCTGTCCTGGCTGGAGCTGTCAGGGTGCTGTCCTGACTGGAGCTGTCAGGGTGCTGTCCTGACTGGAGCTGTCAGGGTGCTGTCCTGACTGGTGACCTCCTTCTGGACTAGTCCCTGCTCTGACCGTCATACTGGCCTGCTTTTCCACAGCCAAATGGAACAATAATGAAGCTGATATAAACAGGGTTGTTTTCACACAGCTAGATGTACTGAAGGGGGTTCCACCCCACTCAACAATGTAGTGAGATGCCTCTTGTGTTGGCCAGTGATAAAGCAATTGCCTTTTGATAACGACAATAAATGAACTTGACCAATGAGGATGACTGTGTAAAGGAAGTGTATGCCACTCTGGCTGAGAGTCTGGAATGGTAAAGGGTCTATCCAAACCCTTTTTAATCGTGAGTTTTTCTCAGTTGGTTTTGGTTTCAAAATGTTTCATTTCCTCACGCCAGCTGTGTTCCTCCTCCTGTCAGGTTTGAGGAAGTCCACCAAGAAGCGCAGCGAGTCACCTCCAGCAGAGCTCCCCAGCTTTCGGCGGAGCACACGTCAGAAGACCACGGGCTCCTGCGCCAGCACCAGGTACAGGTCCCTCCTCTCTCCCAGCACCAGGTACAGGTCCCTCTCTCCCAGCACCAGGTACAGGTCCCTCCTCTCTCCCAGCACCAGGTACAGGTCCCTCTCTCCCAGCACCAGGTACAGGTCCCTCCTCTCTCCCAGCACCAGGTACAGGTCCCTCCTCTCTCCCAGCACCAGGTACAGGTCCCTCCTCTCTCCCAGCACCAGGTACAGGTCCCTCTCTCCCAGCACCAGGTACAGGTCCCTCCTCTCTCCCAGCACCAGGTACAGGTCCCTCTCTCCCAGCACCAGGTACAGGTCCCTCTCTCCCAGCACCAGGTACAGGTCCCTCCTCTCTCCCAGCACCAGGTACAGGTCCCTCCTCTCTCCCAGCACCAGGTACAGGTCCCTCTCTCCCAGCACCAGGTACAGGTCCCTCCCCCTCCTCTCCCCCAGCACCAGGTACAGGTCCCTCTCTCCCAGCACCAGGTATAGGTCCCTCCCCCTCCTCTCTCCCAGCACCAGGTACAGGTCCCTCCCCCTCCTCTCCCCCAGCACCAGGTACAGGTCCCTCTCTCCCAGCACCAGGTACAGGTCCCTCCCCCTCCTCTCCCCCAGCACCAGGTACAGGTCCCTCTCTCCCAGCACCAGGTATAGGTCCCTCCCCCTCCTCTCCCCCAGCACCAGGTACAGGTCCCTCTCTCCCAGCACCAGGTATAGGTCCCTCCCCCTCCTCTCCCCCAGCACCAGGTACAGGTCCCTCTCTCCCAGCACCAGGTACAGGTCCCTCCCCCTCCTCTCTCCCAGCACCAGGTACAGGTCCCTCTCTCCCAGCACCAGGTACAGGTCCCTCTCTCCCAGCACCAGGTATAGGTCCCTCTCTCCCAGCACCAGGTACAGGTCCCTCTCCCTCCTCTCTCCCAGCACCAGGTACAGGTCCCTCTCCCCCAGCACCAGGTACAGGTCCCTCTCTCCCAGCACCAGGTATAGGTCCCTCCCGCAGCATAGCCATGGGTGTGCTGGTTGTAAAGATCTGTGCCGAAAGGCTTTGGTTGAGGAATTGTTGACGTCTCAGGAATGTGAACATGCTTGTTGTTGGGTGCTTGTAGCCGATATCTTCAAACAAGTGTGTGGGTGTGTGTGAGCGGGACACACACTACTCCAGTGTAAGGGTGAGAGACTATCCTTGGCATTACCCGCAGAGGGCTTGACTGTAAGGCCTGGTGTTTGCCGTACGTCGTGATCGGCGCGCTGCTCCTCATGCTCTCCAACGCTCCTCCGTCTCTCCCGAGCAGTCGGCGAGGCTCAGGCCTGGGCAAGCGCGGCGCAGCCGAAGCTCGCCGACAGGAGAAGATGGCCGACTCCGACAACAACCAGGATGGCGCCAACTCCTCGGCCGCTCGCACGGATGAGGCGCCGCAGGGGGCTTCAGGTAGCGACGGGGGGGGTTCGGCCCTACATCGACATCACCCAGCGACGGCTGAGCTGAACGTCACTCGAATGATTTCCCTTTGTCCCGTCTCCCCAGCTTCGAGCTCAGTGGCCGGAGCTGTAGGTATGACCACCTCCGGAGAGAGCGAGTCTGATGACTCCGAAATGGGCAGACTGCAAGGTAGGTTGTTGTCGCTGCTCTCTTGATACTGGCGCTCCTAGAAAAGGCCTCAAGGTGAGTCCTTTAGCACTCCCTCCCTCGTTCACAGAGCTGTGTCCTCCCTCTCCAGCTCTACTGGAAGCCAGGGGCCTTCCCCCTCACCTCTTCGGGCCCCTGGGGCCACGGATGTCCCAGCTGTTCCACAGGACCATCGGCAGTGGAGCAAGTGGGTACCATCCTCTGCACGCACAGCCGACACTCGACGGCCGACACCACGGCTCCATGTTCCCCATGTCAAGTGGCGCTCCTCCCCCGGCCCCCATATGTGTTTCCCGGCATGTGTGTGAGCGTGTTCCCCTCTCTCTCCCCGCCAGGCTCCAAGGCCCAGCAGCTGCTGCAGGGGCTGCAGGCCACAGGGGACGAGTCCCAGCAGCTCCAGGCTGCCATCGAGATGTGCCAGCTCCTGGTGATGGGCAACGAGGAGACCCTGGGAGGGTTCCCTGTGAAGAGTGTGGTGCCCGCACTGGTCAGTCCCACCGCCTCGCCACCCCAACACCTCTCTCTGCGACTGGATCTGTTATAGGAGACGGACCATTCAGTCATTGGGCCTAATCACTACATTTATCGCCATTTAGCTTTTTTTTGTGTGTAGGTGACAAGTGTGATAAATGGTCTTTTCTCACTTCCACTGGTTGTAAAGACCCAACATGCATTGTGATGTGCTCTGAAATGTGTCTATACTCTAACACTTGTAACTGGAAAGTTGCATTGAAGACCAATAACTATATTAATTTACGAGATTCGATTCAAGGTCATAGTACGAAGGCATACATCTTGAACAATAACGGTGACAACTAAAGATGGGGTTTAGTGACGACCCAACAATGCGTGCATAGCTAGCACGGTGAACACAACTCCTGAAGCTGGAAACCTCTTCCCAGAATGATGTGTGGAAGGCCCTCGCAGCACGTCTTCCTATTGTCCATATCGACCTACCTCCATCTTCCACGTAGTGTCACCGCACACGAGTAACCAACCCTCTCTCCTCTCCCCGACAGATCACATTGTTACAGATGGAACATAACTTTGACATTGTGAGTACCATCCTCCTCTTACACCCCGTCCTCCCAGCGTATGGTCACGAGCCCTGGTGGTGCATGGTGGTGGGCTAAGCATGTGTGTCCTGTCCCCTCTCTCTAGATGAACCATGCCTCCAGGGCCCTCACCTACATGATGGAGGCCCTGCCTCGCTCCTCAGCCGTGGTGGTCGACGCCATCCCTGTCTTCCTGGAGAAGGTACGGCCTCTTCCCCCCTCGACCCGCGCTCTCCGGCCCCCCTCCCCTGTAGCACGCTAGCCGCTAACGCCACCCTGTGTTTTCTACAGCTTCAGGTGATCCAGTTCATTGATGTGGCGGAGCAGGCGCTGACTGCCTTGGAGATGTTGTCAAGGCGACACAGCAAAGCCATCCTGCAGGCTGTAAGTGGTTCCCCTGTGGTCCCTTTCGCTTTTGCCTCCTCCCAAATGAGGCCCTGGCAGGACAGCCACGCACTGTTTAAACCATTGAATCTCTATGTGCAGTATTAGCTCTGTTCTCCAAGTGTACAGTTTCTTTTAAATTATGATTTTGCAGTGCCTTAGGAGATGTAGAAGTCCCAATAGTGTAGTTCAGTCTGTGAGGAGGTCTAGCCAGTGTCTCCAGACTGACCCTGTGGTCCTTCCAGGGCGGCCTGGCGGACTGCCTCCTGTACCTGGAGTTCTTCAGCATCAACGCCCAGAGGAACGCCCTGGCCATCGCAGCCAACTGCTGCCAGAGCATCACCCCGGACGAGTTCCACTTTGTGGCCGACTCTCTTCCCCTGCTGACGCAGAGGCTCACTCACCAGGTGCTCCCCTCCTCGCCTGCACCCACGCTCCCTCGTGCTAGTGTGTGTGTGTGTGTGTGTGTGTGTGTGTGTGTGTGTGTATGTGTGTGTGTGTGTGTGTGTGTGTGTTACCCCTTTTCTCTGTGACTCGAGGCCCTGTGTCTTACCCTTGCCCTGTCTCTGCCTCGCCCTCCCAGGATAAGAAATCCGTCGAAAGCACTTGTCTCTGTTTCGCCAGGCTGGTGGATAACTTTCAACACGAGGAGGTATGCAAGGCTTTTAGGCTCTAGGCTCCACGGGTTAACTTGGGTTTGCCTTTTGTACCCCCCAACCCTGACCGGAGTGGCGTGTTTGGTTTAGAACCTACTGCAGCAGGTGGCCTCTCGGGACCTGCTGACCAACATCCAGCAGCTGCTGGTGGTGACCCCGCCGGTGCTCAGCTCCGGGATGTTCATCATGGTGGTGCGCATGTTCTCCCTCATGTGCTCCAACTGCCCCTGCCTGGCCGTGCAGCTCATGAAACAGAGTGAGTCCACAGAAACGGCCACGTCGCACAGCCCAACCACCCACACGCGCGCGCGCGCACACACACACACACACGCAGTAGAGATCTGTGTGGGAGGGGATTTTTGTCTGTACATCATTGGAGAATGAAAAGGATTCCCCTGTATTCCCTGTGAATCAAACCGTGACTAAGAACGTGACCTCGTTTGCCGTTCAGACATCGCGGAGACTCTTCGCTTCCTGCTGTGCGGCGCGTCGAACGGGAGCTGTCAGGAGCAGATCGACCTGGTGCCCCGGAGTCCTCAGGAGCTCTACGAGCTCACCTCGCTTATCTGGTGAGCACCCCGCCCCTGCTTGTTCTCACCCCTCTGCGACCTACGACTGTCGAATCCCGTCTTGGCTCCCGTGCTCCTCCCCTGGCTTTCCCGTGGGCGTTGAGTTGCACTGTTTGTTGACTGACCTCGCCGTCTCCTCCCCCCTCCCCCAGCGAGCTGATGCCCTGCCTGCCCAGAGAGGGCATCTTTGCGGTCGACCTGATGCTGAAGAAGGGCAGTGCCCAGACCACGGAGGGAGCCATCTGGCAGTGGAGAGACGACCGGGGCCTGTGGCACCCCTACAACCGCATAGACAGCCGCATCATCGAGGTAGGCTCACCCTCTCTCTTGGGACGAGGGGACCTGACGTGGACGTTCAGACTGCTGGGAAGGGTTCAGCGTTTGCTAGACTGCAGTCTTGTCTTTTTTTTTTTCTTTTTTTTTTGACGGCCTCTGCTCCTTTAACACCTCGGTCGTGTTCCAACCGCACCGAATCAGTCGATGCGGATTGTGCAATGGCAAGTCATTTCCCATGCAGGAAGTACATCCGTTACGCAACTGCACAGATTTGTCCTCTGCAGCGTCATAGGTACACACTGTGCACAAAAACAAACTCGGGCTGAAACCAAAGACGCTGCGTCCTATCAGTTTTGGGCTCTGCTAGAAGGAACTTGAGTTTTACCGAGCTGCAAAAGAGCAGCGAGCTGTTTTTTGGCACAACTGATGATTCACAGATTCACAAAATATATTTGGGGTTTCCTCTGCTGTTAAAGTGGCTGGTCATTTCATGACTTTCATATTTGTATTTGGTAATATGATAATACATTGATCTTATTACCAGTCCCACACTTTTAGAATACTGTATGGCAAAAATAAGAATAATTTAGCTATATTTAAACACTTTATTGATCCCGTCAGTGTCCACTACAAAGATCCAAAGGAAGAATTGAGAATGTTGAACATGATACACACACACATCATATTCCACGGCAGACTTGGTGCCATGTGAGAGTCCCTCTCACACTCCCCAGCCAGTAGCTCGCTTTCGAGTAAAACAATTGCTACCCCAAGGCTGTCCCATACGAGGTGGTCCTTCCTGGTTTGTAGTAGCCGACTTGCCTTCTCTGACGTTCCTTCCTGTGTCGCGTCAAGCATCTCGTGTGTAAACATCTCCATGTAGCGCCAAGCGCAGGCTTTTGTCGGCGGCGCTGCGGGTGTGGTTGTGGGCTTGACGTGCGCCTCTGTCCCCGGAGCAGACTGCCCACCAGAACGGGGAGGACGAGATCAGCTTGTCCACGCTGGGCCGGGTCTACACTATAGACTTCAACTCTATGCAGCAGATCAACGAGGACACGGGCACGGCCCGCGGCATCCAGAGGAAGCCCAACCCTCTGGCCAACCCCAACACGGGTGAGACCCACCCACCCACCACTCACACTAAGGGGGCTCTGATGTATTCTCGTATGACAAGAAGAAGAAACGCTAAAGGGGACAGCTGGCCCGTCCCTGACCTGTGAGGGTGTGGTTGTGTGTCCGTCAGGCGGGCACCAGGAGGTGAGAAGGGAGGACGCCAGGGCCCAGCTGATGAAGGACGACCCCGAGCTGGCCAAGTGCTTCATCAAGACCCTGTTCGGGGTCCTGTACGAGGTGTACAGCTCCTCGGCCGGCCCGGCCGTCAGACACAAGTGCCTTCGAGCCATCCTCAGGATCATCTTCTTCGCCGACGCGGATCTGCTCAAGGACGTGCTGAGGAACCACGCCGTGTCCAGGTGAGCACTGCGGCCGGCTGGTCAAGACCAACACCGACGCGGTCCGCCCGAGCCATTTAGCAACGGTGGCCATCTTTTTATTTTTTCGATGCCGCTTGTACATGTCTTTAAGACCGTCGTTTAACCGCGCGCGCGTGTGTGTGTGTTCCTGCAGCCACATCGCCTCCATGCTGTCCAGCCAGGACCTGAAGATTGTCGTGGGCTCTCTGCAGATGGCTGAGATCCTGATGCAGAAGCTGCCCGACGTCTTCAGCGTCTATTTCCGCAGAGAAGGTAAAGCCCCCCTCCGCTCGGCGCCTCGGCGCGGTCACGTGGCTGACCCTCGTGACGACGCGTTCCCGGCAGCGTCCTGACCACGCCTCCTGCCGTCTCCTCCTCAGGTGTGATGCACCAGGTGAAGAACCTGGCCGAGTCGGAGACCTTCCTCACCAGCCCCCCCAAGGCCTGCACCAGTGGCACGGCCAGCCTGTGCACCACCACCATCAGCACAGCCACCACGACCACAGCCACCAACGCCACGCCCGACCTGGGCTCCCCCAGCTTCCAGCATAGCATGGACGACTCACTGGACCTGAGCCCACAGGGGTAACACACACACACACACAGGCACACACCAGCTAGACTCAATTCACTCGTGTGCCTTATGGCGTCGTACATCCGCACCCCATCCAGCTCTACCTGGTTGTGCAGAGGGCTGAGGTGGGATTGGGGTTCACCCCAGAGGCCCAGAGCAGCACGTTAATGCCCCGTGTCTCCTAGGAGGTTAAGCGACGTCCTGAAGAGGAAACGCCTGCCCAAGAGGGGGCCCAGACGGCCCAAGTACTCCCCCCCCAGGGACGAGGACAAAGTCGACAATCAGGGTAACTGCCATGTCTAGGATGGAACCTCCCCCCCCCCCGCCCACTAGAGGCCAGCTTGTACTTCCTCCTGTTCTGGTTCTCATTTGTTTTCTTCTGCTCCACAGCCAAGAGTCCTACCACCACCCAGTCCCCCAAATCCTCCTTCTTGGCCAGCCTCAACCCTAAGACCTGGGGCAAGCTGGGCGCCCAGACCAACAGCGCTAACTCTGAGCCCTCTCGCACAGCAGGGGTGAGCGGCATGGCCCGCGCCCCGCCCAAGGACTCTGTCTCCAACAACAGGTACTGGCTTTAATATGGACCGTAGGACCAAAAAATGTACATTATTGGCAGAAGCAAGAAATATGGGATATAGGTGGACTTGAATAGAGTTTTGTACCTGTGGTTAATGAGGGATGGGTGGTGATTCTTGTGCGCAGGGACAAAATAAAGGCCTGGATCAAAGAGCAGGCTAGTAAGTTTGTCGAGCGCTATTTCAACAATGAGAACGTGGACGGCAGCAACCCTGCACTGAATGTACTCCAGAGACTGTGCACAGCCACAGAGCAACTCAGCCTGCAGGTGAACACCCCTCACATCCAACACCCAGCCCGTGTGTGTGTGTGTGTGTCAGTGTCAGAAGATGTGCAGGGGGGTGTACGTGTGTTGGGGACAGGGAGAGCGTGTTTTGTGTTTTATCAGGGTATGTGTGACTGAACTGGCTGACACTTTGTGGACCTAAGACTCAACTAGACTGAACGTCCCTCAAAACGTACACAATCTTTTACAAGGAATATCCACAAATGCCTACCGTCTTTACAAAGGTTCAGGTGGTGGTGGGGGGGGTGTCTGTTTGAACCCCGATCCCAAATGAGTGAGCGATGGCTGCTGACAGGTGTGTCCTGACTGTTTCCTCGGTCTCCAGGTGGACGGGGGCGTGGAGTGCCTGGTGGAGATCTGCAGCATCGTGTCCGAGTCGGACGTGTCGTCGTTTGAGATCCAGCACAGCGGCCTGGTGAAGCAGCTGCTGCTGTACCTGACGTCCCACAGCGACAGGGACCTGGTGTGCCGCGACGTGCGCCTCAAGAGGTTCCTGCACGTGTTCTTCAGCTGCCCGGTGAGGCCAGCAACCCCCCAACCACCTCTACTGCGGCCCACTGTCACCCGCGGGGCACGTGGTGATTTGAGGATTTTGGTTTGTGCGCAGGTGTGTTTCTTTAGGCTGTACACTGCGGTGAGGTGTTTTTGAGTTCTGGGTGGCTTTTCTTCCGGCAGGTTCCGGGGATGGAGCCCGCGGGCCGCCTGGAGCCGTCTGAGAACGGCCCTCTCCTGGCGCTGGTGCACAAGATGAACAACTGCCTGAGCCAGATGGAGCAGTTCCCCGTCAAGGTGCACGACTTCCCCAGCGGCAACGGCAACGGCAGCAGGTCAGTGCGTCGTCCAATCACAAGAGGTCCACATTAGAAGACGCCTCCTTCCTGCTTGACAGGCCCCTTTTACCCCGTCACAACATGTGGTTGGCCGGTTTAGTCGCGTGTTCATTGTGTGTGTGTGTGTGTGTCTCTGCAGAGGTTCTCAGGCCCTGAAGTTCTTCAACACACACCAGCTGAAGTGCCAGCTGCAGAGGCACCCGGACTGCACCAACGTGAAGCAGTGGAAGGGGGGTCCCGTGAAGATCGACCCCCTGGCTCTGGTGCAGGCCATCGAGAGATACCTGGTGGTCCGAGGTGAGGAGCGCCGCTGGGAACGAACCAACGGGCTGGTCGGGGGGGGGGGGGGGGGTCATGGTCTATTGTACCTAACGCCGGGGTGTTTGTGTTCAGGCTACGGGCGGATACGAGAGGAGGACGAGGACAGCGACGACGACGGGTCCGACGATGAAATCGACGAGTCACTGGTATGTGCCCCCCCCCCACACTGACAGTGTGAGAGTCCCACCCAGAACCAGACTGGGCTCCTTCTAACCCCCTGCCCCCCTCCCATTCAGGCCGCCCAGTTCCTGAACTCGGGCAGCGTGCGCCACAGGCTGCAGTTCTACATCGGGGACCACCTGCTGCCCTACAACATGACGGTGTACCAGGCCGTCAGGCAGTTCAGCCTGCAGGCCGAGGAGGAGAGGGAGTCCACGGACGACGAGGCCAACCCGCTCGGGAGGGCCGGCATCTGGACCAAAACACACACTATATGGTACACACACACTCCCAATGAGCCACGCGTGTTGATTCATTGTGGAAATGGGGAAAGGGTAGGAGGGGGGGGGGGCAAAGCTGATGTAATCCAGGAACATGAGCAGTGAAGATCCAGCTGTGTGTGTCCAGGAGAGGTGGTGTGTGTGTGTGTGTGCGACTGTGTTTCAGACCGTGTCTCTGTGTCTCCGCCAGGTATAAGCCTGTGAGGGAGGACGAGGATGGCACCAAGGACGCCGTGGGAGGCAAGCGAGGCCGCGCGCAGACCGCCCCCACCAAGACCTCCCCCCGCAACGCCAAGAAGCAGGACGAGCTGTGGCACGGTGGGAGCCTCCTCGCTCTCCCTCACACACACACACACACACACACAAACACACACAGGGGCTCCCGACTCCAGAAGGTCAGAGTGTAACTTGTCCCCTGCTCCCCTGCTCCTCCAGACGGCGTGTGCCCCAGCGTGTCCAGCCCCCTGGAGATGTACCTCATGTCAGAGCCCCCAGAGACCATCACCTTCAACGACCCCTCCTTAGAGGTCAACCTGCTGCTCAGGGTCCTGCATTCAATCAGCAGATACTGGTTCTACCTGTACGAAGTGAGTGGCTCCCCCTGGCTTTTGACTCGAGCTATTTCTGGGCCCAATCTCATTAGACACGTTTGTTTGTTGACCTCCACTGTTGATGGTGTCAGTACTACAGCCGTGTGTGTGTGTGTGTCTTCCAGAATGCGGTGTGCAAGGAGATCATCCCCACCAGCGAGTTCATCAACAGCAAGCTCACAGCCAAGGCTAACCGGCAGCTGCAGGACCCTCTGGTCATCATGACTGGGAACATCCCCACCTGGCTCACTGAGCTGGGGAAGACCTGGTAACCACACCAGCCCCCTCCCCCCTCCTCCTCACCGCAGCACTACCTTCCGCACTGCACCTGAAGACGCAGCATCCCACCACTAGACTACACATCCCCACCAGCACCATGAGTAACCCTGTCTCCACCCCCCTGTCTCCCACCCCCCCCCCCCCCCGTCTCCCCCAGCCCCTTCTTCTTCCCGTTTGACACACGCCAGATGCTGTTTTACGTGACCGCCTTCGACCGCGACCGGGCCATGCAGCGCCTGCTCGACACCAACCCCGAGATCAACCAATCAGATTCTCAGGATAGCAGAGTGGCGCCGCGTCTGGACAGGAAAAAGGTGATGGTGCATGGATGTGGAGAGTGCTCTGTGACAGGGTGGGGACTCCAGGGGAATCCCACAATGAATGGAGATTGGTTTAAGATCACTCTCTGGACTCGGGCACCACAGCTGCCCCTCGTATCATCCAGACTGCGCTGCTGCAAGCACACAGCCCGACACGTGCACAACAGCACCACGGGATTCCATCTAACTGCACGATTGAACGCGCATTGCTCTGTTTTTGTCAGAAATCCATTTCAATGTCGCAGGGTAAAAGGAGTCCTAGGGCCCTACATTAGCAAACGGTCTGCTCTTCAACGTGGCCTGTAACTCTCTGGGGTGTCTCAGAGCCTATTTTCAGCCAAGTCTTTGTCTGAATACGTTGAACATGGCTAGCAAATCATTTGGAAGAAAAGCAAATTGTAAAATGCATGACGGGAGACGCGACTGAATCGTATTCAAGTCACAAAGTGCCTCCGCCTTTTCTCCCCCAAAACACACGTGACGAGTCTCCAGTAAATATCCAGGTGTTTTTTTGACCATTTCTATTGAGACGACTTCCAACCCTCTGTCCTCTGCCCGTCTGCAGCGAACCATAAACCGCGACGAGCTGCTGAAGCAGGCCGAGTCAGTGATGCAGGACCTGGGCAGCTCCAGGGCCATGCTGGAGATCCAGTACGAGAACGAGGTGAGCACAGCCCCCTTCCTCCCACCTCTGCTCCAGCACTGCACCATGATCCCAGAGGGCCTGGACCACGTCCACTCACCCCCCCCCCCCCCCCCCCCCCTCTCTCTCTCTCTCTGTCTCCTCCCCCTCAGGTGGGCACGGGCCTGGGCCCCACCCTGGAGTTCTACGCCCTGGTGTCCCAGGAGCTGCAGAGGGCTGACCTGGGGCTGTGGAGGGGGGAAGAGGTCACTCTGGCCAACCCCAAAGGTACCACCCTCATCAACATGTCTCGAGCAGGAGACCCATAAGGCTCCACTTGCACTTAGGGCATGTGGATTCAGATTCAGTCGCATGTGGATTCAGATTCAGTTGCAAGGATGTGTGTGGGCGGTGTAAGAGCGGGTCCCTGTCTTGTCTGTGATTCTGCAGGAAGCCAAGAAGGGACTAAATACATGTTCAGCTCCAGAGGGCTGTTTGCTGTCCCCTTCGGCAGGACCACCAAGCCGGCACACATCGCCAAAATCAAAATGAAGTTCCGCTTCCTGGGCAAACTGATGGCCAAAGCCATTATGGACTTCAGACTGGTAATGCCCTGGTTTCCATTCCCAGCTGTTTTTGCGTCTTCTGGTTTCAATGTGTCTTTCTCCCCCACCCCCCCACTCAGAGGGTCGAGTGCAGAGATGTGATTGGGCGAGGTGTGTGTGTGTGTGTGTGTGTGTGTCCCACCCCCTGTGACTCTGCCCTTTCTGCCTCCTCAGCTGGACCTGCCTCTGGGCCTGCCTTTCTACAAGTGGATGCTGAGGCACGAGGCGTCCATCAGCTCCCACGACCTGGTCAACATCGACCCCGGCGTGGCCAAGTCCATCCAGCACCTGGAAGACATCATCCGGCAGAAGAAGAGGCTTGAGCTGGACCGCTCCCAGGTAAGGGCGGCCCCAGGACACTGCAGGAGATGGAGCCGTGTGTCGGGGGGGCATCTCTGGGAAAGCGCAAATACTTCCTGAGGGAGACCCATGAGGGCAAACGCTGACATGCTAATTGCCTTTAGAGCTTTGAAGCAGCTCTGGGTTAACCTTTACACTGTGGAACTCTCCCCCCCCCGCCCCCAGACCAGAGAGACCCTGCAGCAGGCCCTGGAGACCCTCAACATGAACGGCTGCTCCGTGGAGGACCTGGGCCTGGACTTCACCCTGCCCGGCTTCCCCAACATCGAGCTGAAGAAAGGGGGCAAGGACGTCCCTGTGACCATCTACAACCTGGAGGAGTACCTCAGGGTGGGCACCCCGAGAACACGCACACACGCGTCTGGAGATTTGTAATTGGTCTCATCAGACAACACTGCTCCACAGCTGTCAGAAATGGTATGAAGGATTGTTTCTAATTACAATGTTTTTTTTTTGTTTTTGTTTGGTGACCGTCTTCCTCCAGCTGGTGGTATATTGGACGCTCAACGAAGGCGTGTCCAGACAGTTTGAATCCTTCAGGGAAGGTTTTGAGTCAGTCTTCCCCCTGCAGCACCTGCAGTATTTCTACCCAGAGGAGGTGAGGACACGTGTCAATATCACACATCCCTGCTGCCTCCCCAGTATGTGTGTGTGTGTGTGTGTGTGTGTGTGTGTGTGTGTGTTGACTGTGGCCCTTCCTGTCCCACAGTTGGATCAGCTGCTGTGCGGCAGCAAATCTGAGACCTGGGATGTGAAGACCCTGATGGAGTGCTGTCGGCCGGACCACGGGTACACACATGACAGGTGAGTGTTTAACCCCCCCCCCCCCCCTCCCCTCGACACAGGCCTCACCTCCGTCCTCACCTATCAAGCCAATGAAATGTCCTTGAAGATCCTGGCTGAGTCGGGCAGCTGTGCGCAGAGTGTGTGTGTGTGTGTGACTGTGCGCGTCCCTGTCTCCCCCTCAGTCGTGCTGTGAGGTTCCTGTTTGAGGTGCTGAGCAGCTTTGACGCGGAGCAGCAGAGACTCTTCCTGCAGTTTGTGACAGGAAGCCCCAGACTGCCAGTTGGAGGTGAGGATGACACACACTATTGGGGGTTTTGGTCCCTTTCTTAATGTCAGCGTTTCAGGGATCCCGTTTATATTCCCGTGCCGATTTTGAGGTGTGGTATTGATGCAGCCGTGTAGATACAGATGTTTGTGTGGAGCACGAGGCCTTCGTGTTGACCTGGAGAGACAACCTGTCATCCTTCCTGCAGGATTCCGGAGTCTGAACCCTCCTCTGACCATCGTGAGGAAGACGTTTGAGTCCACAGAGAACCCAGACGACTTCCTGCCCTCGGTCATGACCTGCGTCAACTACCTGAAGCTGCCCGACTACTCCAGCATCGAGATCATGCGCGAGAAACTGTTGATCGCGGCCCGTGAGGGCCAGCAGTCATTCCACCTATCCTGATCTCGCCGTCTCTCACATTCAAATGCCTTCTACAGCAACCGACGAAATCATGACTTCCTTCTCCTCTTTGTTTTTGTAATCACCTACATCAAGGCAATGTGTACAGCCTTCCTGTTAGAGAAAGCAGCTTGCAGAAAATTAAAAGACTTCAGATATATATTTGCTGCCCCCGTCTCTCCTACAAAATGGATAGGCATTACATGACTCGCAGAACAAACACAAAAAAAACACACAAAAAAAGAAATTCAGAGTAAAACTTATATCAGTAGTGGAGTAATGTTTAAAAAAAAAAAAAATGGAAAAAAAAAGACTGAAAAAATCTGGGTGACATTTTAAATTGCATTGCTGTGTGATATTTAAAAAAAGGGATGTTTCCTCCCCAGAGCGCTAGAGGTTACTGTGTACTGGGGAGGAGCTCCACTGAGCAAGATAGATTCACTTTAGCTCCAAAGATCATTTGTACAGACAAATTTGCAGACTTTGCTCATTCTACACATTTGATAGAATAGCTCTTTGTTCTCATGTCTACTTCCCATTAGTTTGTTCTCATTCTGTTCTGTATTATATTGCCCCAATTTGTGTGTTGCATTTTGGTTCAGCTTTTCCTCTTGTGTGTTTTTTGCTTAAATTTTTGGATACGAGAGTTGCAGTTGATTGAATGCGGATAGTGTTGAGGAGTAGTATGTATTTTTTTTCTTTTACCCAATTTAAAATTGTGTTCTGGCCTACAAAAGAACGTCAGCTCAAATATAAGAGTTCTATCCGATGTGTTGGATAAAGAAATGTAGTTTTTGCTCTTCCTTTGGTAGTGTGTCTGCTGGCGCCTGTGGGACGTGGTGGGGCTCAGGGGCCACTGACTGGCCAGGCCAAGCTCATGAGGACCCCACCATCCCAGAAAGGGGCGGAGCACATTTTGGCTGGTCTCATTTTATCGTTTCTTGGCCAGATAGCATTTCAAGTTCATTTATGGAAAAAACTTTATATGCAGTGTCACACCCTGTTTGAGGTGGGAATGTCTGCTTTAACTTTTTTTTATTTTTATTTTCTATATTTTGTCTCTCTCCCCTCCCCCCTTGTGTTAGTTTATTTTTTGCACTGCTGGCTTGGAACAAACCGTGGTGTGCACCTGCAGTCTGTGGCCAGGGGGTGGCGCCACCGTCTCCTCTCTTGGCCCAATCCTTCATGTGCTGGTTTCTAAGATCTGCAATAATTTACTGCATCAGGTTCATGTTTTTACCTGAACATAAATAAAGTAACTGTTTGACTCATGTCCTGTGTTTTTCTTCATTCATCCTCCCATCTGTGAGCTGTGTCCTGAGTGTTCAGCTGTGGTAACACTGGCACTTGAGGGGAACATGAGACTAATACAGTTCTGTCTGCTGCTGTCCCTGCCCATTTTATTCTATTATTTGAAAACCTTGTTTATCCTATGTAATGTTTAATTGAAATCTGATATCAAAGTTTTAAAGATATCAGTATTGCAGACCTTATCCTTTCTTAACCCATCTCTCTATTTTTCTAAGTTGATGCTTATGGGGGTGGTCGTGAATTGGAATAGTGTAGCGTAGTTTAGAGGGAAGATGCCTTGTTTTGATTTTTGATTTTCTCACCACCCTATAAGCCACAACTTACAGTTCCCATTTGAATACAAGCTAACCACAGATCCAGTGCTCGGCTGCATTAGGCGTTATACAATGTGCTGTATCATAAAATGTAGTTTCCCAAATGCACTGTCTTTGAACAACTAATGAAGGTCTGTATGACAATAAAAAAACAAAAAATGCTTACTCCAAGTTCACAATTCTCCATTATTGCCTGCTTGGCACCCATGCATTAGGGCGCACTTGTTGAGTGGAGAGGCTGTCCAAAAGGCCAGGCAGGGGAGGGGTTAGTGGCCCTATAAATAGAGATGAAACATGGTTTAGGGGTTTACAGGTTTACTGGGCGGAGAGTGTCATCGAGACTGAATAGTTGGGCACTGGAGAACTCATGAGTTTTCATCAGCCACTCAGCTTTATCGATTCCACTGAAGACTGTTGACGTTCCACTTACAGAAATGAAGGTCATGAATCACACCAGGGGTTGTTTGGGCAGTGCTTTATGGGCAGGGGTCAGCATCTGGAGCACTTCAGTGAGGGACATGTTAATACGTTGGGATGTGATTATGATTGAGGGCTTAATGTGCTGGACTTCACTTGAATGTATGAAATTGTTCATTTTGTGATGCCAGCAGATGTTTAACTCTTTCTTTTCAATAAAGTTTCCACTGTAGATCTGTATGAACCCTCATCTCTCATGCAGGTGTAACCCACAGCTGAAAGCACCTAGGCTCATGGAAGTTAAGAAATAGGCAATACACTACATATGAATGGACACAACAGATGTAAAGGACATTAGAAACTGTTTCCACTTCATAATAATGAAGGCCGTACAAAAAAAAAATACAGGGCTCTTCAGTTTTATTGTTGACTTCAGTAAGTCAAGTCTGTCTAATTGAGTCGAGTATGGTTTAATTGGTTTTGGTACTGTTCTTTCACATATGCATTACAGTCCACGCACCTCAACGAACAATTGGATCAGGTTAGTTTCCGCAGATGAATCCCTTGATCTGCAGAAAAGTGTGCATCATTCACATGAAACAAACGTCCCTGATAAATATAGCGAGACCCTAATTACACTCACACTGCCTGTTCAATGTAACAGGTCCATAATGATTTCAACCAATTGTGTTAACTTTCATCAACTTAGACTAAGTAGTGAATTAATTTTAAAACCAATGAATTTTTATAACTCTAATGAATAATTTAATCATTGAAATTATGAATTCATCACCGGGTTACATAAGTATATTTACACAGAGTAAAATGCATTGCATACTAAATAATATGCTGAACCACAACAATGTAACGTAATCCTTGTTATTGACGATTGTAGTGTTAACATTATTCAATCAATATTTTTGTTTTGTTGTCTCAGGTCTGAAAGGCAGAATGTCTCTTCAGACCCTGACACCGAGCCCATCCTCCAGCCCTGACAGGAGAGGTGGGTGTCCAGCTTGAGGTGTAGCGGGTGTGGCAAGATGCCTGGACACCTATTCCCCGTGGTAAAGCTAGTGCTGTCCTTTGTCATTGTGATGCAGATCATCTCCCAAGCCGAGCTGAAGAGAGTCTCTCTCCCTGTCAGCCTGCCTGCATGCCTGCAGAGAAGGGATGTCAGCATCAAGGAGAGATTATGAATGATGAGATTATAAATGAGGTCTGCACAGGAGTCCGTCACAGTGTGTGTGTGTGTGTGTGTGTGTGAGTTAGAGAGAGAGAGAGAGAGAGAGAGAGAGAGAGAGAAAGAGTGGAAGGGAGGGAGCAAGCCACCGAGGGAGGGAGTGTCGTCAGATATCGTCACTATGAATCAGAGGCTGTGAGCAAACAGGAGCCAGTCCCTCCTCCTCATTGCCCTCGTCAGCCAGTCTGCTCTCAGTCTCTCCGCACACACCCAGCATCCAGCGTCCTACCAGCCGCTCTCCATCTGCGTCTCCAGCCTCACACACGGACAGCACCGCTTCCAGCGGCTTACTCAGACACAGCTCGAAACACTGAGGAAAACCCAAACAGTTTGACATCACAGAGGGATAAAGGATGAGTCCGTGCCGCGTGCTGGCGTCCGCTCCCTGGCGCGTTCCCGCGCAGCGCCCCTTCGCTCTCCTCCTGCTGCTTCTCAGCGCCAGAGTCGGGGGCACACCTGCCCCGGCAGAGCCCACGCGGGCCACTCCCCTCGCCGACCCGTGCGAGGGACGGCCCTGCCTCAACGGAGGCGCCTGCTCTGGCCAGCCGTCCGACCCTGAGACCACCGACCCCATGACGGACGTCTTGGCCTACACGTGCACCTGTCCTTCCAGCTTCACCGGGCGCAACTGTGAGGTGAGAGGTGCCTCTGAAATTGCCTGCCATGGTTTCTACTGGTGGCCTAGTTGTGTACGATAGGCACCGAACAGAGTACTATACTACTGCAGTACTGCTCTGCTCTGTACTGTAACTTCCTGTGTGAGTGCCCTTTGTCTTTCTAGCGATGTCAAAGGCAAGCATGTGCAGCTTGTACTAATGACCAGTGTGTTTTATGTGGCAACAGGGTATCAACTAGCGGTGTGCAGGCAGAAATGACGGTACTGTAGCTACACCACTGGACTGGGCTTGTGAGAGGAAGTCCTACAGCTCTCTCAGGAGACACAGCCTGAGACATTATCCACCATGCGAGAGAAAGTGTCGATTCGATATGATTCAAAGGAAAACCAGCACTAGAGGGGCTTAGGGTTGACAAGGGAAACATGGGAAAAATGTGTGACGGTTGTTGTGCACCTGTCATCTCTTTTGAGAGAGATGATCTGAACATTGTTCTTAAGAGGGCTTGGACACCCGCTGTTGACCTCTGCAGCTGTCCTCTGTTAACAAGATCAGTACGGATGTTTGCATTATTTGAAGTCCCAGTTACCTGACCATCAGCTGCACGTACGCACTGTTACCTTGATGAGGCAATAGAGAACAGAAAGGTTCCTCCCCCTGGGGGAGAGTGACCCCGCTGAAGACAGACAGGTGGGTCTTAATCCTATGGGTCACGGGGGGGGGGGGGGGGTATATAGAGAGATCTAGGAAGACAGGAGAGAGGAGTGGACCCCTTAGTGGAGCATCCAGCCAGGGACTCTCTGTCTGTCTCCTTGGATGTCCTGGATTCATCTCTCGGAATAGCAGGGAGGGCATATGCGGTCTGTGACTGTCGCAGCTACCCTCCCTTCCTCTGCACTGGTCTTCCACAGCCAGTTGACGAGAGGAACTCTTTGGGGGGATCATTGATTTTTCCTCTACACCCGTTCTCTCTTTCTCCATGGCAACTAGAGCAGCAGTCAATGGAGATTTGGTAAATGACCTGTTTGGCAGGGCTGCATCCTTCTGTGCGTCACACCACAGAAGGATCCGGTAAGAAGAGAGAGGGAGAGATAGATAGAGAGAGGGAGAGAAAACAACTTAATTGATTTCCTATACGCTCAACGCTCACGCTCAGGTATTTTAAAGATATCAGGAGGGTCAATCATGCAGGAGAAGGATCATCTTGGATGTGCCTCTGTAATGGCGTAATAGTCATTGATTGTTCTGCTCTAACAGCGTGAGATCCATATAATCAACCTCTACCATTTATAACCTGATCTAGTTGATAAAACAGCAAGGGAGATAGATGCAGCCACATCTTACATTATTCACCAGTCGCCTAGATGCTAGTTTGTCTGCATAATTCTTGACTGCTCTTCTTGTGAGCAGGGAGATGCTCTGCTCTGCTCTGCTCTGCTCTGTCAGTGGTTCATGCCCTGAACCTCCAGCAGCATAGTCATCCTAGAAGGCCTTTTTGTGCACTAGAACAGCGGGTACTGTCCTGTACAACAGGGCTGTGTCAAGGTGCTGCTTTAGAGGAGAAGACGAAAAATGATTTTTAAAGCCTCTCAAGGTAAGAAAGTCGCGCAAGTTTCTTTTTCACCCAACCCCCCTCCCTCCCCCCCTTCCTCTTCCTGTACTTTGCCTTTTCCCTCCTCCTTCTCTTCCTCCGCTCCTTCAGAGGGTTCATTCCTAAATGTCAGTCAGTCCCCCCCAAGGCTCAGGGACCAGATGAATACTGATTATCGCAAGGGGAACAGGCTGGTCTGAGGTGGCTGCACCACGTCTCCCTGGGCAGCTGGAGAAACAGATTCGCCTCATTAGGAAGGGCTCAAAGCGCAGTGCCAGCCTTTGGTGTCAGAGCTGCTTTGATATCTGGGGCTTGTTAGGACATTGGAGAGAGAGAGGAGCCAGGAGGAATATGATAATACCCACAGCC